>NC_089254.1:91130782-91453520 GCF_963930625.1 Muntiacus reevesi | reverse complement strand
GCAGCAGGACTGGAGTCGGAACAGCCTGGGCCAGCTGTCACCAGCAGTTTTTCATTTTGTTTTTAAATAAATGAACTTAATTCACTTTAGAATAGAAAATGAACATGACACATAGCGCTTTATAGCCCTAGTTCTCGTCCATGATTTGTCAATAATTATATACCTTTTTAGATAGCTGTAACCACTGTGTACAGAGTGCTTTATGTTGCTTTCCTACTTAACATGGTTTAAAACGTGTGTTTTCTGTGTACGGACATAGTTTCTGTGCAGGATGTACATAGCTGTATGACGTCCCGTTCAGTTGACACCCTGTAATTTGTTTAGCCAAGCTGTTCCCCTATGGCCGTACATGTGGGTTGTTTCCAGCTTTTTGCCATTCGAAACAGGGCCAGCAGCCACATCTTCAGATGGTACAATGATGATAAAGAGCTGAGATGTTGCTGACTTTATTTTCACTAGCAACCGAGTTTAGAGAGAGCCTCAGTATTGCTCCTCCCAAATGCAGGAGTAATTAAACAGCTGTCTTGAAGGATGGCTGGATGATTTATAGCAGCGAGATGCATGTAGTCGGTTTGTCAGTATCCTGCGGCATTAAGGATACGCTTGTTAATTATCTGTGGTTAATATGATAATTTAGGAAAAACAACACCTATTAAAGGTCCTTCATTAGGCAAAAGACTTCTCATTTTTGAACAAACAAAGCCTCCAAAATGAATGATCTTCACCTCTGATCTGTCACTGGGCAGTGATGGCAAAGAGTTCCATTTCTTTTTAACATTTCCACAGTGCCCTGGGTGTCCTGCCAGGCCCTGCCCCTGCCATTAGGATTGCCTTTTTTCAGAGCCACCAAATTAACCATTGTGGGACTAATTAGATTTTTTTCCAGGTGTCTCAGGAAACTTTTGCTCTGTCAGCTGAATTGAGAAACTTTTACCTGTTAATTTCTTGGGCATCCATGAAAACGATAGTTGTGTTCTTATTTTATAGTGAGGAAACTGAGGTCTTAGGCTGGCCTCGGGTCCCAAAGCCAGGCAGGGGGTGGGCAGGGGGATTCAGACCTCTGCCTCCCCCACCCCCAAGCCCTATCCCAGCCTCTGCCCTCTCCCGGCAAGATGCTCTCACTCAGGGGAATCCCTCCAACCAGATCTTATTCGTGGGGAAGCTTCACGCTTGCTTCAGTTCCAGGAGAAGGAGGGAGTAGGCAGAGAACAAGAGCAACACATAATGTGAGGCGGGAGACAGTATCTAGAAGGCCTGAGAGAAATAACCCGTCGGCACATAACCTCATCCTTAAACTTCGATAAGTATTGAGTGTAGCTCACGGGCTGTATTCAGTCACTGCTCCCCCAGTCACCCTCCACCACCCCATCCTCATATTTCATTTCGGCCTGGACAGTGCAAACTCCATCCAAGCCATCAAGAATAATTTTTATATATGGGGCCTCTGCTGAGCCAGCATCTGTGGCACAGATTCCCAATTATCCTGTTAGGTGGTGGAGGGTGGTGGGAGTCAGGGGTGAGTGGGGCGGAGGCTTTCCTGAGCGGGAGGCCCCCTTGGGATTCATCTACATCCAACACAGCAGTTCCCCAACTCTTTCCTGGAGGGCAACAGAGGCGCCCGCTTGGTGGAAACACCACGGCACCCCCCACTGTGTCTTTTGGGAAGAGTTCGGAGGAGGGAAGGGATGTGACGCTTGTCCGTGTGAATAGGGTTTTGACGGTCAGTCTTCAGAATAGACCCAAGAGATCTATGTTACTATCCCCATCAAGACAACAGAGACAGGGAGGCTGCAAGAGGTTAAATCTTTGGTCAAGGGCACACAGGGGTTAATTGCGGCGAGATGCAATTAAACTTAGATGCTCCTTTCATATGCCTTTCTTCCCCTCGACCCCACACCCCTGGGGGGCATGACCCCACAGACTTGGGCTCTAGAGCGGGCGGGCAGGGTGGCATAAAGTGTGTCAAGGCAGAAGTTACGGGGCAGAGGCAACCTAGTGTGCCTGGAGGGGCAGCTCCTCCTGCCCAGGGGTGTCACCGATGATGCTGGCTGTGGTCTCTGAGGACAGACAGGAGACTGTCCAACATAACTTTGCCTCCATGTGTGTCTGAGTGCCCGCTTGGTCATTATGGGGGCCCTTGAAAAACGATGAGTCATGATTTCGAATCCCCCTGCCATTTAGCTAAATATGTAGCTCCAGGCAGCCACCTCTTTTACACTTCTTTTACAGCTTCAATTTCCTCTTTGATGGACCAAGATGATTAGCATCTGTTTGGGCGAAATCCCTGAGATCAAGTCAGATCAGTTGCAAAGTGAATTGGAAACTGAAGCATCCTTGTTATTAAAATGAATAAATGCAGGTGTAGAGAGAAATGACTACCTTTTATCTCCCAGCTTCTCCTTTCTTCCCAACAACTTTGCCTTCCAAGATCCCCTTAACTAATACTTTTGCCGGGTTCTTCAGAGTGAGGGGCCAGCCTCATCAGAGATGGTGGGAGGGGGGCTGCTGGTCATGGACCTCCTGATCCAGAATTACATGAGGGCGGGGGGAGCCCAGGCATCTGTCTCGTTAGCTTGCTCCCAGGTGAAGCTTATACCAGAGCTTTTGTTGTTCTTTCCACTCACTCTTCTTTAGGACTTGGGGAAGAAGGGCTGAAGGGAGAGTGTGGGGGTTTGTGTTCTTTTGTCTGCATTCTGCGGGTAGCCAGGCCTGGTTCCCCATCCACGGAGGTAACCATCCCCTGACCTGCTTTTTCTTCAGTTTGACAAATCAGAAGCCGGTTAGGTGCCCCCCACTTCTGACACGACACGGGCTCTCCCCATTAGAGGTTCTCCAAGCCTCTTCCTAGGGGACGGTGTTGTGACTTGGAGAACACTGATGGGGCCCAGCGCATCCTCAGGTTTGCTGTGTGACGTCACCACATCCCTGGGGCTCCATGTGTCTCTCAGCCTCTGCCCCACAGTCAGGAGAGGGACATGATCTACCGAGCAAGGCCCCGCAGGTGTTGCCTGCCAGGCTTCTGGGTGGTGAAGCTAGTTTTCGTCACGTCTATACCTTTCCTTTAACAGTGAAGCTAGGTTTGGCCTTGTGACCTGAGGGAGTCCCCAGCCCAGGAGGCAGGGATGGGTGAGATGTTCACTTTCTGGAAAGTGTCTGCCCCTAAGTGGACACCTCGACTCCTAGTGTGGTACATCCCGCTTCCTCGAAGTAAGATTCAGTATAAAGCGAGATCTGTTCTCAGCCCCGGGGAGTGAAGGAGCGGGCGGTGGGGCGGCGGGGAGGGGTGTGTGTGTGTGGTGGGGGGATTGCTCTACTGAAGAATCACCAGGACCACATCCCAAGGCCCTGGATCCTCGGGCAGGCTTGGTGTGTCCACATGTGTGGGGGATCAGGACACAGCTGGGGAGCAGGCAGATTTTCCACTGGGTTTTCTTTTGTAAAGTTTATTTACTTTTCGGCTGTGCTGGGTCTTTGTTGCTGCAGGTGGGCTTTCTCCAGTTGTTGTGCCCGGGCTGCTCATTGCAGTGGCTTCTTTTGTTGCGGAGCACGGGCTGTAGTCCATGCTGGCCTCAGTGGTTGCGGCTCCTGGGTTCCAGAGCACGGGATCAGGGGTGGCACATAGGCTGTGTGGCTCTGCTGGCCTGTGGGATCTTCCCAGGTCAGAGATCCCACCCGTATCTCTTGCCTTGGCAGGCAGATTCTTTATCACCGAGCCACCAGGGAAGCCCTGCTCTGGGTTCTGGATCTGGCACTTGAGCCCAGGACTCAAGGAGGCGGTGAGAACCGAGTCAGAGGAAGGAGACAGTGCAGCCGAAAGAGGCTCAGCAGAGGATGAAGAAGGGCAGACGCTGTCCCATCCCGGCTGGTGGAGGAGACTCTGGCTCGTCCACTCGCTGAGTTTTGTCCCTGAGTCCCCAGGAGCGCCACTCCTTCCAGAAAGCCCCCAGGCCCTGCAGACCCTCTGCTGTGTGCTGGCCACACACACGACGCCAGTCCACATGCCACCTGACTCACCGCCAACCTTACCTCCCCTCCACGTGCAAGTGACAGGCATATTTCAAGGCTGCCCGGCAAAGTGCGGCAAAGGAGAGCTGATTTCATACTTCACTTATTTCATCTTCCTCCGTGGTTCTGTGCCCCATTCATCTTTCATTCAGAATTCTCTTTTCACCCTTGACTGATCTGGCCCTCTCCTAATTCAAAAATCTATTTTTTCCTCTCCCCACTTGTGACCTGCCACTGAATTGCATCAGTATCACTGTCTGTTTCTATATTTCTTTTGTAATTCAGCCTTTTCTTCCCAGCGTATCCTTTCAGGCACAGCACTGGGCCTGTGAATGGGGGTGATTGCCTGTGCTGGCCATCTCCCTTAGACATACCAGGATGAAGATCCGTCTCTAAAAAGATGATGTGTGACCAACCTGGCCACTGTACTTCAGAGCCCCTGGTCTCATCATATGTAAACTATGGGAAAATAATCAACTCACAACCCCCTGCATAGAAAGTCTTTGTATCTAATTTCATATGTCTTAGTGATTTCCCCAGGCATCTGACCACCACCAGCTCAGTGTGGGCTTAAGGGATGTAAATTATTGACTTGAACCTAAGAGAAGTCCAAGACAGCAGCGACCAAAGACCCACGTGCTAAGCGTTTATTGATTCCTTTGTTTATGACCCAAGTGTGTGTGTACCCTCCTGCCCCCTTGAGGGCTTCCTTGAATCTTAGAAGTAGAGCAGCGTGCCCAGGCTCAGCTTGTCCATGATAGAGTGGGGACTGGAACCCCTCAGGTCCGACTGGGTGCCGGTGAGGCAAAGCTTAGCCCTGGGGTTTTAGCAGAATGGACCTGTTCTGGGGCTCTTGCTGGCAATTGGATGTTTTTGAGCAAATTAGAAAAGGCGTCCCCTCGGAATGGATGCAGCCCCACCCTTTGTTCGTGACAGATCTACCTGATGGTCCCACCCAGAAGGTCTGCCCAAACTGAGGACCATCCACCACTTTGTCGCTGCTGAGACAGCTGGGTTCTCTTCCTGGAAGCCCAATGCACCCGGGCTTATCCTTGCCCAGGGGACTGCCAGATGGCTTTCTGTATCATGTCCAGTCTCCGTTCCAATTATGCCTGCCTTGGCCTTTGCCCCTCTCTTAATCTCAGGCTTTGATATTCTTTTTTTGGAAATGGGTAGGATAATAAAGCTTATTATAAACTCCGTGAACCCTCACATCTCGAGCCTGTATCCAGCTGCTGCGCTAGTTTACACGTGACTTAGAATTTCTAAGCTTGTTTCTTCCTTGAATCTTAACTCTCCTATTCATTAAGGGCTTCGAAGGACAGTATTTTCCACTTGAAAAACCAGATTTGCAAAATGTTGAGTACAGGGCTTGAATTCTTGAATGTACTTAAATGCAACTGGATTTAGCTGAATACGAGGTGATCATACTCCAAGGAGAGGAGGAAAGGTGGTCGTGACGTGGCCCCGATAACACCCCCAGGACCCCAACTTCACTGAGAGAAGCAGGTGTCTTCCTTCTTCCCGACACCCCTCTCTCTCCCGTCTTCCTCCCATCTTGGCTCCAACAAGGGATCTGAGTGTCTTCAGGGAAACAGCCCTTGGCCTCACTGCCAGTGAAAGCAGATAATGTGCTGAGCGCTGAGCCCTTGGATGCCTGACTGGCTGCTCTCAGTGTTGAGGACATTTTCCTGATGGAAAAAGAGGTGATGAACGACTGAGAAGTTTCGTCCTGGAGGGAGCCTTGACAGCATCTGGAAGCCACTAGAACTTTCCGTCCTTTGCCTTTTTCTCTGCAGACCCCTGCAGAATGCCTTTGGTGGGGAGAACAGGATAAGAAGGTGCTCTCCAGGGCTGGTGGAGAAAGGCAGGTGGGTGGGGATGTCTTGGTGTGGGTTAGGACCACACTTCTGCTCACCTCTGCTCTAGGGAGTGGGAGCTCCCTGGTTTATTAAACCCGTGGTCCCCAACCTGTTTTGGCATCAGGGACCGATTTCCTGAAAGACAATTCTTCCACAGATCTGGGGGCTAGGGGATGGTTTCTGAGTGACTCAAATGCATTACATTTATTGCACCCTTTATTTCTATTATTGTTACATCAGCTCCACTTCAGATCATTAGGCATTAGATCCCAGAGGTTGGGGACCCCTGCTGTAAACTCTGCTCCTCCGTGGTGCCACGGGAGTGGATCTGCTTTAGAGGCAGGCAGCATAGCATCACCGGAGACAGTGATGTCCTGGAGCCAGCGGTCACACTCTTGGTTGCCCGAATTAGGCCATAGCAAGAGCATTTACACCGTGGAAATTGGAGAACACTACAAATCTGAACTTTTTTTCTCCCAAGAGCTGCTTTACCATCAAGCCAGTGCCTCCAGAGAGGCAAATACTTGCAAGTCCACACTGCACATTCAGGCTGATTAGAGTACATACAGTCTTTGTGTTTAAAGCCAAGGCTTGAAGCTTTTTCAAGCTTCCCAGGCTGCTTTCAATGTGCAGCTAAAGTTAGAATCACTATCAAAGTCAGAATCACTTTACACAGGACACACTGAGGTAAAGCGGCTTCCAGTTCTAACAGCTTCCAGGGGGTTGGGAGCAGTTCCTGGACTTTAGAAAAAGCAATGATTCTTCTGCAGTGAAAAGGGATTTCTGGATGGTAGAGACTCACTTCTGTGCCATTTTGTCCCTTTTCTGCTGTCCTATCTTCTCTCATATTTCCCTTTTTCTGTTCCTTCCTGCCAGGGACGGAGATATACTCCCTAGTTGGTTAGTCGATAAGTTGTGTCTGATTCCTTTTGCAACCCCATGGACTGTTGCCTGCCAGCCTCCTCTCTCTATGGGATTTCCCAGACAAGAATACTGGGTCTGTTGTCATTTCCTTCTCCAGGGGATCTTCCCCACCCAGGGATCAAATCCGAGTCTCCTGCATTGGCGGGCAGATTCTTTATCACTGAGATGTGGTTGTTGTCCCCAAGTGAGATGTCTCTGAGAAGACAAGAAGATGTTAGGGGCAGTGTGTCCCCACGTAAGACATACAGAGTTTCCCTTATGGGCAGAGTGGCCTTGAACCGAGCAGAATGGTTACTAGAGAAGAAATAGATCTTCCTTCAAAGGACCTAAGTGTCATTTCCGTTCTGCAAAGTCTGAAAAAAACCACTGGGCTGGGATTCCTCAGGGTGACGCCTGGGACCTGCCCTTGAAAACGTCCTGGTCCCCCTGTCCCAGGACAGCACCCTCCGGGACAGAGGGTGACTTGCGATGGCAGTGGAGGCCCTCCTCCCAAGACAGAATGGGTCATAAAAATAGTTTACAAAGTGCTTTCACATGCATGATCTCATTTGGGTTGATGACCCTGGGCTCATGAATGGAGAGGGAAGTGAGAGACTTGGGAATTCAAATTGCAGCTCCATTGTCTCGGGAAACCCTTTCCGGCAAATAGGAGTCAACCCATCCCCACCTTGCCATCCCTCTTCTCAGGCCAGGAGCATTTAGAACTAATTGAATCACTAGATTAGCTAATGGAGCCTCCATTAGGATGGCAGGATCCCAGAGGAGAGGCTGTTGAAGAGAGCAGAAATCTCCACACCCGCCCCAGGATCCTGGCAGCCCCCAGCACCACCGCCTTGGTTCTTGCAGTCTGAGGAGGGTCCTCGTGGAGCCCGTGGCTGACCCCTTTACACGTCCTGTGTCTCTATAATTGAGGAAAGGACCGATTCATGCCCTCCATTATGCCAGGTCTTTATCATAAGGAACAAAAACTATATATAGAGGATGTGTTATCTCTGGATTTTTTTTTTTTTTTTAGAGTCAGATCTTCCAATTTGGGGGAAATTGAATCACAAATAAATTGAATCACAAATTGAATCACAAATAAATAGCTTACCTCCCAAAAGTCATGATAGGTGGATTGCTGGAAGGACAGGGACAAATACTCAGGTCTTGTGACTAATTTTCTTTCCTTTCAGCCCAGCAGCCTCTTCTGGGGTGAGGTGGGATGGTATTGGACTCTCTCAATCATTCAGTCCATTTTGGGGATGTCTGCCAGTCCCTGTGCTAACAGCTGGTGGGAGGACAGTGTTAATTAACGCCATGATGACTCCTGAACTCATGGGGCTTGCAGTGTGATGGGGGGAACATGGGCATCCAGTCCAAATTTGGGGAGTGAATGAACAAGGGTGAATTGGCTGACTTGGGACAAATACTTCTTTTCTCAGCATTTCAAGGTGAATGATGATCTCCCCCAAATGGGATGGTGATGGATGTTGTCTAGTGTATTTACTGCCATATGTGAAGGCTAGGGTCTTGTCTATTCCCTCCAGAGCCCTTTATCACCACCTTATTCAAATCCTTTCTATCCTCAAATTATGTTGCACAAATGATGATCACTGCCCCTGCTGGAGATAGTAAGTGGGATCCCCACTTCTTCTCTTGGACTTCCCAGATTGCTCAGTGGTAAAGGATCTGCCTGCCAAGGAAGGAGCCGCAAGAGATGCGAGCCTGGTCCCTGGTTTGGTAAGATCCCCTGGAAAGGGAAATGGCAACCCACTCCAGTATTCCTACTGGGAAAATGCAATGGACAGAAGAGCCTGGTGGGCTACAGGCCATAGGGTCGCAAAGGGTCAGACATGACTGAGTGTCCACACACACATGCCACTTCTTTGCCCAGTCCCCTTCCCCACCCCAGGGCATCTCTGTGCCCCAGGGAAGTTACTTTGTCTGACTTTTAAATCTTTCCTCCTCCACTTTCGAGTCTTCTCTGCCCTTGGTCCACTGCACTGTGTGGATTTCTGGGAAGTGTTGAAACTTGCTGCTAGAAATCGAGTTTCCTGTGCCTCCCGGGGCCTGCTATGAGTCAGTATTGCAAGTTAACGGTAAATCCTTCAACAAGGTTTGATCATTTTCTTTAAAAAAAAATGCTTTTGCCCCTTTCCACAATGTTTCATTGTGGAAAAAATTAGAAACGACAGAAAAGCACACACACAATAGAAATGTCATCTGCCACTATCCAGGAATAACTATTGATTTTTGTGATTTTCTTAGCAGCCTTTTGACTGTGTGTGTATATTCCCTCATAGCTCAGATGGTAAAGAGTCTGCCTGCTATGTGGGAGACCCAGGTTCGATGCCTGGGTTGGGAAGATCCCCTGGAAAAGGGAATGGCTACCCACTCCAGTGTTCTTGCCTGGAGAATTCCACAGACAGAGAAGCCTAGCTTGCTAAGTCCATGGGATAGCAAAGAGTCGGACACTACTGAGCAACGATCGCTTTCACTTTTCATATATACATTGTAAATATATACACACAAATACATATATATGTATATGTACATACCTTTATTAATATATTTATACACACATATTCACATATATATTTATAATATATATATATTTATAATCCCCAATCCCTTGAATATGTATTTGTAAACATGTATATATATATATATGTATATATATATATATATACACACACACATATATATTGTTGTTCAGTCACTAAGTCGTATCTGACTCTGTGACCCCATGCACTGCAGCACACCAGGCTTCTCTGTCCTCCTGTCTCCCAGAGTTTGCTCAGATTCATGTCCACTGAGTCAGTGAGGCTATCTATATATACGCATATAGATATGCACAAAAGCAAAACAAAAATGAGGTCAAACCTTGAGAGATTTTCTTTCCCAAGAGAATGGTTCAAGGATGAACAGAGAGAATCATAGCTCATGAAGTGTTCTCTGTGGCCAAGGTGCCTCTTCTTTTTATTTCTTTTTAAAAGCCCCTCCTTGGGCCAGATGACATTCCAGCTCTCGGGCATGGGGCTGGCCCCGTCATCTCAGTGATTATGGGCTGTATCACCAAGAACAGCCACCCTTATGGGCAGTCTGGATGGGTAAACAGTCACTCTTGGACTTGCCTAGCCCAAGTCAGGCAGACAGAACCTCAGTTTCTTCATCTGCAAAAGGGGGACATAAATGGTACCCACCTCAGAGGGTTTGTGTTTCTCTCTGAAAACAAAGCTTAGAACAGGAGCTGGGGGCAACAGGAGCTGGTTTCTTTGGGAGGTGATGCCCAGAAGCAGGAAAAGGCAGCAGAGAAGGGAGGCCCTGTGCTTCTGTGCTCCTGGGGCTCCTGACCAGCTTTCTGCAGATTCTGGAGTTGTCGGCCTGAGGACTGGAAGGCTAGGGCATTTTCCCCACAGCCTTGGTGGAGTGTGGCCCTGGGGAACATGAACTCCCCTGGACTTCAGGCTGCTGCTGACAGTCAAAGCCCTGGGGGTGGAGAGAGGCTGGCTGGACTGTGGTCTGAGGTAGAACAGGTCCATGTGGGGGTGAGTCTGAGCTCACTCTGAATGCTCCACTGCAGGGGGCTGAAATCAGAGGTGGGTCAATCATGTGATGCAGGGCAGCCCCCTCAAGCCGCTTGTGGCCACAGGGTGAAATGCCAACACCCATCAGAGGAGAGAAGAACCAGACTCTGAGACACACACACAAAGGCTTAGGGGGATGATGTGAAGGCAGTAATAGAGGAAGGAGCCAGGTAGAAGGGAAAAAAGACAGCCCTCCCCCCCTCCCAGACCTTCAGCCTCCTGAAAGAGAATTGGGCTGCCATGGGAAGACTCCCCTTCCTCTCCTCCACTTCCCAGGAGCATCTGGCCCTGCTCCCACTCTCTCCTCCAGGAGAAGGCATGGGAAACGTGGCCCGTGGCCTGTGGCCTTTGGGGAAGGGGCCGGTGCTGCCTGTCTGGCAAGTTTCCTATTCTAGCCTGTGCTAGACTCTCAGACTTATCGGTATGACTATCCACATCAGGAAGGCATGGTTTTGTCTGCATTCCATGGCCCATGGAGGTGGGCAGGGTGTTGGTTTCAGCACTAACAGGCCTCAGCATGCTCAGTGGTAATATGGGCACAAATTCAGAATACATCACGACTTCCTTGCACTGGTGTGATTGATCCTATCTACACCCACAGAGCCATGGAGGGCACCCCTTTCATGTTTGCCTTTGCTGACACCTGGAGATGGGCATGGTGAAAGGATGGATGCTGTGAATCAGGGCTTTTTAAACTCTTAACCAGAGGTTAAGTGTGTACTAGCACACCACTGTGCTCTAGGAATTTGTCCATCTTTCAAGGAACCAGCAACAGCTGAACTCCCATTAACTCTCTGGTGGCCCCTAAAGAAGGAAGTGGGTGAAGGGCTCCCTTGTGTGTTAAGGGCAGAGAGGTGAGGCTCAGTGAGTCACTGGAAGTGGGAGGATCAAGAAATGGAATCAAGGAAGCTGCAGTCCACTCTTGCATTTGTTGACTTAAAAAATAGTCACAACCTAAAAGTTGAGTTATATTCTATTCACTGGGAATTTTTAGGACTTCAAGCCTAGGAGAGAGCATCTCAAGTAATCCTGAGCAAACCCTGAGAGTACTGCTTTGAAGAGGTTAAGTTTACAACAAAGGGCAGGTAGTCTGAACATCAAAAGTATTTTTGTGAATTAAAGAAAACCAGATATCCCAAGGTAAGGAATTTAGCACTTTTCTATGTCTTGGAAGATATAGGAGTCTGGGCTAACTAAAATCATTCCTTTCATATACATCTCAGCTATCCTGGGGCCAGTAACCTGTGTGTTTTCATATCCTGAGTTCCTCAATGCTCACTGTAAGGAGAGGCTGCAGTCTAATGACTGCCAAATCACACAGATATTCTCCTTCCTGGTTGCCCCAGAGGGCTAGGCTCACTGATGACTGTGACATCCTTGTTTACTGATATGACAAGAAATACTCCATTTCTCACCCTCTTGCAATAATTTCTGCTCTATCTTGAGCCTTGCACTCTCTCGGCCATCAGCACCTCTGCTCCCAAGTTGGGCATCTGCCCCTGAGCCTTGGCTTTGGTCTACAGGACAGGGGTAACAGCATCCTTAGGAGACAGCCTGACAGTTTGCTGGGGGCACATCGTAAAAACAAGATGGTGTAGGAGAGCATTCTGTGAATGGTGATGTGCCGTCTCGGGTACAGGGTGACAAGCATGTTATTGACTGAGGGCAGTACCGTGCCCATGAGGGGGAGGTGCCACTGGGAAATCTCACCCGGTGGAGACCCTCAGATATCCTGGTGGTTTTGTCTGTTCTCTCTTCACTTTAAGTGCACTGTTCCCAAACACTTAGCTGCCTTTTACACACACAGGCTGAAATGCCCCCTCTCCTGTTCCTTCCCTGCTTCCTCCAGCCCCACCCGCTAGGAGCCTGCCTGCCACCAAATTGCCATGCCAGCAATTTTCTCAGCCGCTTAAAAGGCCATCAAGACAGCATCAAACTGCCTGTACATGCTAAACCCAAATGCTTATGGAGCAGAGCCCAGAGTGGGATGCTAAATTGGATTCTATCAAATCAACATCAACTGCATGCAAGCCGCTGATAATGAAAGACTCCTAATGATGGCGTTCATCCCTGGAAGGAGATGACTAAGAGCTGGGGATGGATGACTGCTGGCTCTGGCTGGTCTGGGAAGGAAGCAGTGAGGAGAGACCATGGTGTTGGGACTATCCCTGGGTGGAGGAGGCCAAGAGGAGCTCTCCGTTCCTAGATAAGGATGGGTGTATTCTTAGACATTAACAGTCCCCTTTCCAGTTTACACACAAAAACCCAGAAACACATTGAGATCATGAAGGTAGGTTCAGCCCAGATGTGGATATAAATTCTAAATTCTGATCTGGAAACTATTTTCCCATCACTTCCTGAATCCTCCAAGACTGGGTAGTGATGACTTACAGAAAGGAGGAGGACATAGAGCAGGCTAAGGGCCTGTCTGGGGCTGTCATTTCTATTCACTCCTCAACCTTCACTCCAGGTCACACCAGCTGCTTCTTCCATCTTCCTCTTGGTGTGTGTACTAGTGTCCTATTGCTGCTGTACCAAATGACTGCACACTGAGGGACTTAAAACTACACTCATTTTATTGTCTTATGATTTTAAGTCACAAGTCTGACATGGGTCTCCCTGGCTAAGATCAAGGTGTGGGCAGGGTTGGGTTCCCTTCTGGAGGTTCTAGGTGGGGGGATCTACTTCCTCGCCTTTCCCAGCTTCCAGAGGCACCACTATTGCTTGGCTAAGGGCCCCCTCCCTCCACCTTCAGAGTTGATGTCCTTGCATCTCTCTGACCCTTGTTATATGGTCACATCTCCCTCTGACCATAGCCAGGGAAGGTTCTCCACTTTCAAGGACTTGGATGGTTAGATTGGATCCACCTGGGGGATCTGGGCTACAGTCCCCATCCCAAGGGCTAAATTACATCTGCAAAGTTCCTTTTGCCAGGTGGGGTGACATATTCTCAGATTCTGATGGTTAGCACATGGACTTCACTGAGAGGGGGCCATCCTTTTGCCTACCACAGCATGCATAAATTCAAGCCTTGCTCTTCAAATTCCTTTCATTTGGCTGAAATGCCTGGTGACCAAGATGGAGCCAGATGCAATCTGCATTTGCAGCCTTGGGCACCATGGCCACGGACAGACAGCATGATGGAAACCGTGACTTTGAGTATCACTGCCAAGGTCTATACCACCTTGGGATAGAGGGAGAGGCTTGTTTGTTGGGAGTTTCCTTGAGCTCTTTCTTAAACCAGTAAGCTGATGATAATGCTGCACATGTGTACAGCACTTTATGGTTTTCAGAACATTTTCAAAGACATTGAAACTGGATAGTGTGTAGCTGATTGGACTAGCAGAAATTAGACCCATGTTACAGAAGGAAAAACTGGGGCTCAAGATGAGTCAGTGATTCCCCTTGTGTCATGGACGGCTTCATGACCAGGATCCAGAACTTTTAATTTGTGGTCCAGGGCTCAGTTCAGCTGGAGAGAGCATCCAGAGATGGTGACAATGGCTCAGTTAGATAAGAGCAGAGAAGAAGGTGAGTGGTGGGTGAGTGAGCAAAACTTCATCTGTATTTGCAACCACTCCCCATAGCTCACATTACTGCCTGAGCTCCACATCCTGTCGGATCGGTGGTGGCATAATAACTTTAATGCACTTGAATCATCCTGAAACCATCCCCCTCCTTCCTGGTTCATAAAACATTGTCTTCCACAAAACCCATCCCTGGTGCAAAAAAGTTTGGGGACAGCTGGTTTAAAAGACTGAGACCCCTGAAGAAGAGGGGCTTCTGCCTCCAGACTGGCCTCAGACTCAGGTCTGCAACATCAACTCCTGCCAGAATTTCCAGCTTGACAGCCAAACCTGCAGAGTTCAGACTTCCTGCCCTATAATCACATGAGCAATTCCTTAAAGTATCTCTATCTATTTATCTCTGCATCTTTATCTCTATCTAAAGCTAACCATCTATGTCATCTCCTATTGGTTCTGTTGCTCAAGAACCTTGAAAAATACAAGAAATATTATAATATCAGTGATACAGCTGAGTAAGTGGGACACACCATTTTCCACCTGTAACATGCTCCCTGACATTTCCCAGCCTCCTATGTATTGATATCAGTCATGTGACTAGAGTGTGGGCAGAGTGACATACGTCAGAACTATACCTGCTTTGGAATTCCCCACCCTCTCTGTTCTTCCACTGGCTGAATGGAGAAGACCCAGTGGGGGCCTCTGTTGTTGTTATTAGATCATTAAGCTGTGTCCTACTCTTTGAGACCCTGTGGATTGCAGTGTGCCAGCCTTCCCTAACCTTCACTATTTTGTAGAGTTTACTCAAACTCATGTCCATTGGGCCGGTGATGCTATCTAACCATCTCATCTTCTGTCACCTTCTTCTCTTCTTTCCTCAATCTTTCCCAGCATCAGGGTCTTTGCCAATGAGCCAGCACTTCACATCAGGTGGCCTCTGAGGAAGAACCAGTGGATGCCAGGAGGCTGGGACCCTACGCTATCCCATGAAAGGCCACCTATGGGCTTGGACTGTGATATGAGCAAGAAATAAACCTTTATGGTAAGTCATTGAGATTTTGCAATAATTTATTGTGGGAGATGACCCACTGTCTAAGACTGCCTGGTGGCAGGTTCAGAGTCAGGGCTCAAACCTTGGCAGCTTGGCTTGCTTAGCCCCTACCCAACCTTGCACAGCACTGCCAGTGGCATTGTTGTGAAGGTTAAGAGAGAGAACCTACAGTACCCTTGGCACTTGGCAGCCCCTCACCATGTTAGTTACTTATATAGCAGGGGTTTTATTGGGGTCCAGGATTTGACAGTGCCTCTCAAGGTGTCGCTGTGAACAAAATAGACTATGAGGGCTGAATGCTGATTTCCATACTGGTTGAACACTTGTCCCTGAGACGTGTTGATTGATGAACCCATGTCAACTGGGAAGTCCCCAGTACTGGGTCATGAGAGGCATGTCCATTTCCTTAAAAAACCATATGATGTGTCTGTCTTCTTTGACATTTTATCCTTAGATACATAAAGACTTAGAAGGCATGATTAGCAAATTGATAAATGGAGCAAAGCTAGATGGGAGAGCTCATATGTTGAATGACAAAGAAGATTAAAAAAGAGCCTGGGCAGACCAGAACAATGGACTGAATCTAACAAGATAGAAAGTAGGAGGGATAAATCAAAGTCCTGCCTTTAGTTCAAAAAATGAACTACAAGAGGGCTGGATGAGGGAGGCTCAATGCAATAGCAGCTTATGTGCGAAAGTCCTGGGGTTCTCATTGTCTGTTAGCCTGATATAAGTCAAGGGAATGACACAGATTCTCTTAAAATGCAGGACACCTTAGGTTGCGTTGATAGAAGCATTATGCCTAGACTTCAGTCATTCACTCAGCAAGTGTCTATTGAGTGCTTACTGTATGCTGGGCATTGTGCTGGGTGCTGAGGAGAGAACAGTGAACAAGACAGACAAACCCTACCCTCATGCAGCTGACATTTAGGGATGTAATTACCCTGAGTTCTGTGCCAATTGTCTCTGACAGCCTCTTCCTTCTGTCTATAGGCAACCAAATGGTAAGGGCTTTAGAAACCATGTGATATGGGGAATGGTTCAAGGAACTAGGAATGATGGAATTTAGGGAATCTTAAAAACTATGAAGGATCATCCCCTCTAATGAATGCTACATATTTCAGAGGGAGAGGGGAACCAGCTGCTAAGAAAAGATGTTTGATGTTTGTGGAGCTCTGGGCAAGGAGTTCACTCACTCTTTCCCTTAATCCTCCCAACAACTCTGTAAGATAAACAGTATTTCCCCATTTCACAAATGAGAACACAAATGCTTGGAGAGGTTCCTGTAACTTGGATGTGCTCATAATGCTGGCAAGTGGCTAAGATGGGATATGAATCTCATCTGTCTGAATTTGAAGCCCAGTGTTCTTTCCCTGATGGAGATTTAGCCTTAATTTAAAGGAGAAGTTCCCATGACCTTCAGCTATACATAGGTGGAACAGGGTGCTTCCCTTCTTGGGAGTGTTTTACCAGAAGCTGGGGAACAGTCTCCTGAGATATCCCATAAGGGGCTTCTCTGTGGGTGTTCATGAGGTGGACAGGGCAGGGAAAGGCAGGTTGGGTGTGCAGGCTCCATGCCTTCATCTCTGGCTTCATCTGCTACCTTCTAGCTTCCCTGGACCCTGGGAGTTCCTCCAACAGACCATCTTCATTCCCAGTCTGGGGCCTTTTTGCACATCAACCATCCTTTTTGCACAGCGAACTTTTGCCCATCTTTCTGGTTTTAACCCAAACCACCCTGGATTAGGTGCCCCTAATAGAGCATCACCTGTCTTCTCCCTAGGAGCACTGAGCCCTCTGTTGTGAGTCCTGCTTGGTAAACTGGAGGCTCCCTGAGTTCAGGGACCAGGACTGGGCAGGATCAGTCCTACAGTCTGCTCTGTCCTCACTGTCTAGCACACAGTATGTGCATGCATGCTCAGTTGTGTCTGACTCTCTGCGATCCCATGGACTATTGCCCACCAGGCTTCTCTGTCCATGGGATTTTCCAGGCAAGAATCCTGGAGTGGGTTGCCATTTCCTCCTCCAGGAGATCTTCCTGACTCAGGGATCAAACCTGTGTCTTCTGTGGCCCCTGAGTTGGCAGGCAGATAGGATTTATGACATCTCCTAAGATCTGGTGATTATTTTGAAGCCATGGGAACAGCCAACATCCTTTGGGTTTTCCATCTGGCCTCTGTCTTCTCAGCGCTCGGTGGGCCTGGCACTGGGCTGGGTGGGTTCCGTGTATGCTGTGCTGAGGAAATATGGCAGCCACTGGCCCCAGCCCTGCAGTCTTCCCCACGGTGCTAGAATCCAGGCGAGGTGATGGTTGTGGAGCTGGGTCTGGTAGAGGATGGGTAGTGAGCTACGCCAGTGACCTCAGTGATTCTCCGGGCCTCCGTAGATTCTGGGCTGTCTGACACATTTCCTCTGCCTTGCACAGCGTCCTGAGCCCGGACCTCTCTGGACATGGGAGCTGCATCTCACATTACTCTGTCCTTCTGTGTGATCCTGGCTTGACTTCCTGACCAGCAGGCGGCCGGGAGAGAAGGGGGTTAACCATGAGCCTGATCCATGGGGGAATGAAGGATGATGTCAGCCAGACTGCCCAGCAGAGACAAAAGCCTCTAATTGCCCTTTTCCTTCTTGTCAAAAGGCTGACTCCATAGTTACTGTAATAAAGGCCAGTGGGTGGGGAGGAGGCCTACTAATGAGGGAGCCAGTGTTTGGTGGTGAGAAGTGGGAGCTGAGATATAGTCCAGAGGGTCAGGAGATACAGTCCCCCAAAGGAAGATGGAGAAAGGCCATTGGATCACATGACTTGGGCTTGTAGGACAAAGCCCGCCAGACTCGTGGGCAAGTTGATCTGAAATGCCTCATTGTGGGAGCGGCTGGTCCCTTTTGTTTGGGGACAGACTCAGACCCTCACTGGGGAAGGATCTGTGGGAAGAAACCAGGCCTTGGTGCTTGTGTTATTCTATTAAGAAGCAGAAGTGAGCTCCTTTGTGGGGCAGGTTTGAGAAGCTGTTCTGTTTGTAGGAGATGGCCCCGGAGGCCAGGTCGCTCTCTCTTCTCTTAGAAACGTATTGTGAGTGATTCACTCGAGCAGTTCTCTTTCTAGAAACTGCCTTAGAATCTGAGGCTTCCAGGAGCAGGAGGGAGGTCCGTTTCTCCATCCATTGGCAGTCAGGTCTTGTTTTCTGGCCTAATCCAAAGGAACAGGTGTCCTTGTCAGCCTACAGACCCCGAGGCAAGGAGACTCCACCACCTCCAGACACCAGCAGGTCCAGGATCTTGGGGACACCATCATACGCCTGTGCACAAGCCCCACAGGTTCTGTTCCCCCCACGGGGAACCCACATGGAGCCATCCAGCTTCCTCACCCTCCACCATTTCTCTCCACACCTGGACTGTTGCCCTCTCTTCTCGGCCCTTGTAAACCTTACCTCTGGCCTCGGCAGGAAGGCCTCCTGACTTCCCTCTGTTCTCTGAGTGCCTACGGAGCTCACTCTGGACACCCAATATTTGCGCCGTCTAGAAGCCAACTTGGATGTTGGAGCCACTGGCTTGGGGTTGGAGCCTGGTCTGCTCCCCTAGATGGTGGTCCCATCAGAGGCTCTGCTTCTGTCATTGTGGGTCCACTCTGTGCTGAGAACTTGGTCTTCAGGAAGCACTTGCTGCCCTGAATTCAACTGGATTCTGATCTTCACCAGAAAACCAGGCTTTTCCCTTTGAGTCGTCAGAGTGGCCTACCTTTTTGACCAAACGGGTTGAAACAACGTTAAGTCCTTATTAAATGCCCTGGAGCCTTAGTGCTCAGAGCCAGTGCAGAAGAGGTAGACGTGGTGTCATTTCAGGAGCAAGGCCACTGAAGACAGGGCCGGGGTGGGGCCGGGGCGGGGTGAGGTCTGTGAGGAAGGGGTTCTGCAGTCAGGCAGCTTTGGAAACTATGAGCCAAGTTAAACGGGTCTGTCTACAGCTGGGGAGTGTTGCTTCGCACACTAATGTCACCTGCAGTTGCTTTCAGGGGAATCCAATCCCAGAACTGGGGTTTATGGCTCGCTGGTGGGGAACCCCCTTGTGCGCAGGGCTCCACTGAGAGGACAGAAGGATCTACACCCTCCCGTGGGGCCCAGGTCCTGGGATGAGGGTCTCATCTGCGTGGTCCCTCCACCAGCTTCGCAGGGTGCCCTCTGGCCATCCTGTCCTGGAGCATTCCTCAGGGGCCGTTGGTCTCTGCCTCTCCCAGGTCATTCTCGTCTTCCTGGCTCCCACCTGAAGCCTCTTTATCTTGTCTTCTGTGCCCCCCGCCGTTCCCCTTTCACCCCACCTGCCACCCTGGTCAGAACGCTCTGATTATCCCCGGTTCTCCATCTCCACCCTGCTGCTGCCAGCCACCCATTCCATCCATGTTCAGTCTTGCATTATTTAAATCTAGAAAATGTTCTGGGCTTGAGATAAAAGAGAAAGAGACTCATTAAGATGGGCCTTATGTGTTTATTTCTAATGCTGGAACTTCAGAGAGCTTGCACCCTGATCCCAATGGCTCTTAAGTCAGCAGAACAGTGGGGCCGTGGGAGGCCCATGGGTGGAGGCGTGAGGCCTTGGCTGTGATGTCACTGCCGAGCAGGGCTCTGCCACGGTTTCAGGGGGCACCAGAGAAGGTTGGATGATCTGTATGCTGATCCCGGCTTTGCCGCTAACCACCCGGGTTCTCCCAGTGGATCCCCTCCTCCCCCTGGCCCTGCTGCCCTTGTCTGTGAGGTGAGGGCAGTGGACCATGTGGCCTCTGGGGTCCTTTGGAGCACACATTCTATGATGTGCCTCCCCGCCCCTTCATGGCTCCCAAGGGGACAAGAGTTAAAGACAGCAAATCACACTTACTGACTTGTATGTATTTCAGGCACCATTTTATTTTTTAAAAAGCTTTATTTGGCTGCTCCGGGTCTTAGCTGCAGCATGTGGGATCTTTAGTTATGACATTCATACTCTTAGTTGTGGTTTGTGGGATCTAGTTCCCTGACCAGGGATCAAACCTGGGCCCCCTTCTTTGGTAGTGTGGAGTCTTAGCCTCTGCACCACCAGAGAAGTCCCTTCAAATATGTTTTAAAAGTCATGAAGAACCAACGCATCACAAAATGGTTTCATTGTTTGAAACCAGTGAAACTCCATAGGAACTCTAGAACACTCAAAGCAGAGACTGTCTAAATCCTTTATATTTATATAGAGCTGTATTTCCAAAATGCCTGCATGACATGTTCCTACTTGACCCTTATGATCTAGTTCCAGCAGGTGAGTTGAAGAAAGTGAGTATTCCTGTTCACAGATAGGGAGACTGATGCTCAGAGAGGCTAAATGCCTTCCCCTAAGGGGCTGAGGGGCGTGGGGACAGAGCTGGACTTCACCTTATGTTTCCTAGACAACCCCCCTGGCCAAGCCCTTGGGTCTCATATAGTCAAATGGAACCCATTCTCTGTCCCATGTCTTGTCTCCCTCCTGCCCATCCTCACTCAGCCTCATCCAGGCCAGAAATCTGGGAACCATCCTTGTTTTTGTGACTGTGTTACTCTTCTAAGTGAAGTGAAAGTCACTCAGTCATGTCTGACTCTTTGCGGCCCCATGGACTATACAGTCCATGGAATTCTCCGGGCCAGCATACTGGAGTGGGTAGCTTTTCCCTTCTCCAGGATATCTTCCCAACTCAGGGATCGATCCCAGGTCTCCCGCATTGCAGGCAGATTCTTTACCAGCTGAGCCACCAGGGAAACCCTACGCTTCTCAGGATTTCCCTAATTCTTCCCCCTTCTCTCTACCCTAGAGACAGCTTCATCATCTCTAATCTGCACTGGAATTTTGCCGTAGCTTTGTAACTTGTCTCTTTGCCCCCAGTCTTTCTTCCTCAAATCCATCTCTGAAAATTTTAAACTGTCTACGTCCCACCTCTTACCCGCGCCACCACCCCCCAACCCCAGTTTGAAGCCCTTGAGTGGTAGTTGTTATTTATTGGATAAAGTCTATGCTTTCTAGCATGGTGTCTGGGAACTGCTGACTTTATCTTTCAAATGTATCTGCCCTATACCTTATATTTTTAATAATTCTGGGCCAATAATCATTCTCCAAATGAGCCAAAAAATTTCCCACCTCCATGGTTTTGTTTGTGTTGTTTTCTCTGCCCAGAACAATCACTGCAGCCCTATTCTTTTCTGGGCTAATTCCTGGACCTTGTCTTCCAAGATTCATCTCCCATGAATGATTCAGCACCTACTCGTCTGTGGCTGGATTAGGTGCCTCTCTTCCTTGTCTGTCAATCCCATAACTTCCTCCATCATGTTGTTTACATGCCATCTCCATGATAAGACTTTAAATGATTGAGATCAGGAACCACATCGTACTCATTTTTATAGCTTCAGTGCCCCTACCAAAAAGCAGTAAAAAGTATATATTTGGTGTGGGCTTTAGAGAAAATATCATCTTTGGTTTTATTCTCAGAGTAGTGGCGGGAAGCAACGTATCTAAGGAGGTTGGGTGTCCTAAAAAAGAGGAAGTACTTTCTATGGATCCCAGAAGTCTTTTCCTAAATGCTTCACTGAGAGTCAAGGTCAGTCAAGGTCAGCCAGATCTGCTCAACAGCTTCTCTGGCCCTGAGTTCAAGGTTGCGGACTCCACTCTCCAAAGGGAGTTGTTTCTGTGGCCTAGAGAGAACCTCTATCCAAAGCCACAAATGTTCCCTGGGCAGCCACCTTGGAGATCTATGTCGTAGGAGGAGAGCTAGTGGATATTATGGAAAGACAGGTGCAAACCCATCCTTTCTACTGGGGAGGACTCACATCAAACTCCAGGAGTCCCTCAGTGTCACTGTCTCTTTCCAAGCTATGGTGCTGAAGGAAGGGGGACAGAGGGTAAGAGCCATTTCTGGGAAGCGTGTATGTGAGTGTGTGTGTGTGACACCCTTGTTTTCTCTGCTACGTAGGCAGAAGAAATCAGTGTCGGGACAGAGTCCAACAGCAGACAAGGTCTCCCCGGAGTAGCAATCAGCTTTCCCTCCCAGGAGGGCACCTCATCCCTGTATATCCAGGGGAATAACAAAACAATCACTGCTTCCCACTGTTTTCATCTTTTATTCAATCATTTAATTATTTCTCAGGTCTGGGTGGCATGGCCACCGCCCTGTTTTAACTCTGAATATAATTATCTACCCTGTTCCTCCTGACCTTGCCTCCTATATAGAGCTCTTAAGTGGACCAAAATTTTCCCCCATCTTCTTGCTGTGGGGATAAAAAGGACCATGGGCCTCTAATCACTGCCTGGGGCCTCGGAGCAGCCGGCCATAAAGTGCAATATCTGCTCGTTTATTCCTGTTCATTCAATTGACTCCAAATTGCTCTGAATGAATTCTTGGGCTCCAAAGAAGCTGTGTGGGCTTATTTTCATTAGCGTGGACCCTGAGCAGAGAGAGGGAGACAAAAGAGGAAAAGAGAAGATTTTGTGACCAATTTTATTTGTTTCTCACCCCTTTGTATGTTCCCCCACCCCTCTGCATAGCATCCCTCACTTCCCAGTGCAGGAAACAGGCCACTCCAGGGGCCTGAATTTTCCACAGAGGCCCTGGATCTTATTGGTGTAGACCACTCACACCCATTAAATCTATGACTTAATGAGTCCATGATGGGTAGGAGCGCTAAACCTGTGTTCCTTCCTGTTTGTTCTTCTGGCAGGGTTGTGCTTAAAAGAAGAGATGCTCTATCTAACCATCTTTTTCTTTCTCCAGGGAGGAGCTGGAGAGGCTTGGTCAGGGGAGACATGGTCCCAGTGTGGTCACTTAAGCAGGACTGCACCATGACCCTCAGACATTAATAATTTTCCCTCCTCTTACCATCAGCACTGTCTTCAAGGGACCGACTCATCTTAGCACCCTTGGGCTGAAAGAAAGCCTTTGAAATCAAGGCAACTGATTTCCCTGCCCTGTGTCCTTCCTTGAGTTTCTACCTTACTGCTTTTACAGCCTGGAAGTTCTCAGGGATGTCTGATCTGAATGTTCCTTATATAAGAGAAGCCTATTTTCTTTTTGGGTTGTCTTGGCCTGACCATCTCTGTCTATAACTCTTTATAATCTTGAAGTTATTTATAGAAGTGTTTCACTTCCCTTGGTCTTCTGTTCTCTAGGCTATGTTATTCCAACTCCAAGAGTCATAGAATCTCACAACTTAAGAGTCAGAAGGCTTTCTTTTACTCAGTTCTCCTCAGCTTGGCTCTATTGCTCTTACTTATATGAGGGACTTCCTTGAGGTCTTGTCCACTTTCTTGGCAAGGCTTTACAAATATGGGTAGTGAGCTTCTGTTTCTAATGGCCCATCAGTCCTGGAGCCTGAGCTGAATACTTTAAAGAGGGGTTCTTGTTCTCTCAAGCTTTCCTTCTGGAATTGTAGAGTGGGCAAATATTCACCAGACTTCATTTTTTTCCCTTTAGAATAGGGTAGAGGGGATGGGTTCGGTGGAAGTATGGGTTTTCAGAAGCCAGTGCCTCCAATTTAGCTTCATGAAAGAGGGCTTCCCAGAGGAGGTGGGGCTGTGGTGGAAAGAATACTGTTTGTATCCAGGATGCTTGGTTCTGGGTCCAGTTCTCCCCAGTCTAGCTGGTTGGCCATGGGCACATCACTCTACCTCTCTGGGTCTCAGTGACTTTGTCTGTAATATGAGGAAATCAGAGCAAACAAATCCTGAAACCCTCTGTAGTTCTGGCATTTGTGAGTGAGGAGCCTTGTAGAGGAATGCTGAGAGCAGGGTGTGGCCTGGGTGGTAGATGATGTGGGATAAAGGACTGAGGTGACCCGGGACAGTGCTGCTGAAAGAATGTGGACAGATGGGGCTCCAGTGAGACAACTGAAAGTGATGCTGGGTCAAGCTGAGACAGGTGGTGTCAATTTCAGAAGCTGATATGTGATGTGTGTGTGTGTGTGTGTGGAGGGTGGTCAGGCCCATGTGTGCTGAGTTAGTGTGAACCCCCTTTTTGTTCTTTTAGAAGGTGCAGTCCACTTCCACAGCACTGTTCATAGTGCTAACCTCCAAATGGTGACTATCCTATGCCAACAGCTCACTGTTGAAGAAGGTTATTCAAGACCGTCTGGATAAGCTGGAGACCCTTGTGTTTTACAGGGTTCCTCTCCATCTGGTCAGCCAGCAGGGGAAGAAACCTGTCTAACGACTGGGTTTCTCTTGCAGGTAGATAGCAAAACCTCATCAGATCCAAACCAACTTTTTATAACAGAAGGATACAACAGCTAGTATTTTCTGCTATTTTTTTACTCCTAATGACATAGAAATGATGTACCAGATGCAGGAGCTGGAGTGATTTGAAGAAGGATGAACACTATATTTTCTGTGTCTGTAAAAACATTTTCCCCTAAATTTCTTTGACATGGTTGGATGTGTTCATGTCTTGGACCCTGGCACGAAGAGTGTCCACTGCAGTAGTCACCTTTCCGCCTCCAACTAACCAGGAAATGTAGCTTTTTTCTAGTGATGGAGGCAGGAGCAGGCTTAGAGCCCTGCAGCTTATCAGATATTGCTGGGTGGAGCTGCAAATCTGAAACCTCCCCCATGGTCTAGTCAGGTGAGAGATGAGGTTGACTCATGACTGTTTCCCGGAGCTGTAGATTTGCTCACAGCTGAGCCAGATCTGCCTAGCAGATCTGAGGATGGCATTCCTGTTCCCAGCTCTAAGTAAAATGCTCTGGATATCAGGACTCAGGACTCTTAGGGAAGCTTCTTTGTCTATATCCTCAATTCTACTTGCCTTGTGTCTCTTTTTTTCTGGGAACCTCTTGCCGTCTGCCAGCTCCCCACCTCATGGTTGATAATACCAGTTCCAATTTACTTGTTGCTCTTTGTACATGATTCCTTTCTTCATGGTATCTCTATGAGATGGTCATTGTTATCTATTTTACAGAAATGGATGCTGAAGACCAGGAAACGTTGTCATTTGTCCAGTTTTCACAGAGCAAATAGTAGAGCTAGGACTGAAAGTCCAGTTTGTCTGATTGCAAAGCCTAGGTCTTTGCCAACCACAGTGTAGCAAAGGTAGGTACCTACATTACAAGAGATTGAGGATGAGTATCCTTCTATAGATTCCTGGTATCCAGACTTGGGGCTCTCACTGACCCAAATGCTCAGCTTCTCTAAGTGATTTTCCCCTTGAAGACAATTTCCCATCCATTCTGGCAAAGTCAAGTGGTCATTGAGAAAGACCTGGACCACAGATCCCAGAGACCTTGAATCTAGTTCTGGTTCTACTACAGCTCACATGATATGTAACCTTGGACAAGTCTCTTGATTCTTGAATTTCTGTAAAATGGGAGCACATCTCCCCACTGACTGCTCCCTGCATCCCTTTCCAGCATCACAGAGCAGAAAGGATCATGGACCCAGAGTCAGGCACTTGGGCTTCAGGTTCAGTTGTGCTCCACCTTGTGACCTCAAGAAACACTTTCAATCTCTATAAGTTTCAATTTCTTCGTCTGTAAGATGGATTTGATAGTATTTGCCCTGACAAAAGGGTTTTGTTTGAATCAGATGAGATGACAGTGCTTTGAAAAAGGAGAAATCTCATACAGAAGTAAGGTAGTGCTAATGGTGTGGACATGTGTGGGAAATTTCACGTGAAATGTTTGAGTTCTGTATCAGAAAGGATGTATATAAGGTCACTGGAAGCTCTGTGTTTCGAAAGGAAGTGAGTGTGTTTGACCTTCTTTGATGGTGCTCAGGACTCTGCACTGTCATTATCATGTTTTCATCATCCAGCAGCATTTGGGACACAGTCACTAGGATTACCCAATCCCTTATCTAGTTATTCCTCAAGCCATCCCCAGGGAGGACTTTTTGGGAAGGACAGAAGAGAGGGAAATAGAGTAAAGTGAAGAAGACAAGAGCCATCCCAGTTTCTGGTTCCTCAAGATCACTGCCCCACCCTGGTGAATTCACCAGCAGCTGCCCCAACCTTCCCAGACAGGCCTAAAGTTACAGTGGGAGGATCTGCTTATTTAAGAACTGGGTACTGGAAACTGGGTCGTGAGTCCTAACTGATGAATGGAAATCAGGGGGACTGTGTGCTGGGGTTGCTCAACTCAGAGCTAATTCACTGAAGAGAACTTCACATGTTGTGGATGTTTCACATAAAGAAAGAACCAGGCTGAGATTCTGTGTATGGACAAGCTGCTTTGTAAGTCATTGCTAGCATTATAAAGGCCATGCCAGTACCTGCCTGTGTCTTTGCATACAGGTGTGTCTAAGCTTGATGCATATCACATGGATAGATATCTTCACTTCACTTCACTTTGAGATGTCTAAACTATCCTTTAAAATCTTCTGTGAGAGGAGAGTTAACAATTGCCCTAAGCAAGCCATATACATATTAGCAAATTTAACAATCTGAAAGTAAGGGTCCATATTTTCTTTCCTATAATTCAAGAGAATATTCTTTGGTTCTTAGAAAGGGAAAAAGAAAATTTGCTGACCTCACTTTAAAGATACACCATTCTTTTTATTGAAACTTGTTCTTAAGTACATGAATGTCAAATATTATGGAGAATCTGAGATTTTATTTTACTGACAACATAAAAAGTTAGCCTGTTTTTGTTTCAGGTTGGCAGAAGACATGAAATTCTTGGATCAGAGATGAAAGACCTTATTACTCACAGCAAAAGCAGTAGCCACATTGTCAGCATATTTATGCTGGCTCCCTGACCCCTAATTCCCATAGGGTAGGAATGAAGATGGTCAGATGATAGCTGTACAGACAGGGAGTTCTGATGCAGGAACGGAACCCTGAGACTAGGGAACCCAACTCTTTTATAATAAGCAGTAAGCATGCCAGCCCTTTGCTCTAGACAGAGACACTATATCTTCCAGGTCTGTTTGCTATGCAAACATTCTTAAAAAAGTGGTCTGGGACAAAGCGCAGTCTGCCACCTGCTTGCAAGACGTGCAAAACTGTGGGACCCCCATGGAAAATTGTTTCCTAATGTTTATCAGTATTATTACATTCAGGTGAGCAGATTCCATTTCTTTATTTTTTTTTGGTTTGTGTTCTGTCTCCCAGTTTCTTTAGTTGTTAGGCAGTGATCCCCCCTTCTGGCTCTGGTTCTCTTTGAATTCTGTATTCTCCCACCTTCTGGGGCAGACAGAATTGATACTCTGCTGTAGGGGACTTCCTGGGGTCTTCCACAAATGAAGTTTACTTCCTTGTTTGGGGGGCTCCAAGGAAACTGCACCTGGAAGACATATTGCCATCATCTCTTTAGTTCTCGAAAGATGAAGACAAATTGCAGGCAATTTAGACAAAGTAACTTAGGTGATTAGAGGTGACGTCAGGGGAAAGATGAAAAGAACTGCACATGCAAGCGTCTGCTCATACTGGCTTGCAAAAATTGGAGGAAGGGGATGTGGAGAAATTTCCCGTGTCTGCACAAATAAGGCTATCTTTCTGGACACAGACCTCTGACTCTTTTCCTCTCTAGCTTGACCTCCCTATGCATCAGTTTCCTCTTTCATAAAACAGGAATGACAATGCTATGTTGTTGAGAATTAAAGGACATAATACATATTAATCACCTAGAGAAGTGCCTGCCACCTAGAAGGAGCTCAAGCAACATATGGTATTTTAATAACATGAAAATAAGAACTAGGAAGAATCTCAGAGAGCCTTATACTGAACATGTTGGTCTACAGAAGAAGAAGCTGAAGCTCAGAAGGAGAGGTGACTGATCTATGAACACAAAATAGTTATAGGAGGAGTGGGACTAATTAGAAGCTAGGTCTCCCCACATCCAACTTGGCACTATGCAGAGATCAACTTTTCTGTTGTTAAATTTCTCAAATGAAGGTGTAATTTTCTAAACCAAAATTCATCCAAAATATTTAAGAAGTAAGAATATGTTACAACTGCCTGTTATTTTAACATGTTTTAATTGTTAATACTAATAGTTAACTTGTAACTAGTAGTTACAAGTCTATTAGGTTTCAAGTTATCCTTCTGAGTTGCTTAAAGGAGGGTGAGTTCATTTATGACCGCTTTTCTGAGATGAAACATCAAGCTCTTTGTTCAAAGGCCTCCTGCTAAGTTCATTGTCTTCCTTACTTTGGATGTTGGCACCAATGACTTTTTATCTGAGGGCTAAGTAGGAGTGGCCATAAGTTCTCTGTTTTCCAAAGTTCTGTTGTAGGTGTCTGTAGATATGGGTGAGAAATTTATTACAACTTCCCACAAATAAATTGTTTCCTCTTACAACATAGATTAAGGGTGCCAGTGTTTTTTACTCCTAAGGGACCTCACAAGTCATTTTCTCACTCAAGCTTTACATTGATTAAAGGATGATTATTTCTCCATCTTATATTAGTCAACTGCCAATCAGAGCTTCTGATCCATATGTGACTATTGCTATCCCACTTGTTGAAATAATTGTAAGCTATTGAATTATGACTTTTTTAGGGTACTTGGGAAGGCTTATCTCCAACAAACCATTTCTGATACATTTTTATAAATGTTGAGAATAGTCTAAGTTTTTCATTACTATTTTCCAGAAGCACTGGGAACCACCACCATTAGCTACAGGATAAAGAAGCAGAAGGGATCTTGGGGAAATTGTGTTTAACTTCCGACTACAGAAGGAACTGGGCCATTTGCCCAAAGACTCTGGCAGAGGTCTCTAGGAACGACTCTCAGTTCTACTGATGTCCCCCCTTTTCTGAGAATGTCTACAGTTTAGGAAGAGGCTCCCAGGGCTATTATCCTATTCTGGTGAGTTCCTCCTGTTGTTCAGTCACCAAGTTATGTCTGATTTTTTGCGACCCCATGAACTGCAGCACGCCAGACTTCCCTGTCCTTCGCTATCTCCCAGAGTGTACCCAAACTCATGTCCATCGAGTTGGTGATGCCATCCAACCATCTCATCCTCTGTCGTCCCCTTCTCCTCCTGCCTTCAATCTTTTCCAGCATCAGGGTCTTTTCCAGTGAGTCAGCTTTTTGCATCAGATGGCCAAATTCCCTCCTGAGTTAGCATCAAGAACACCTAGCTGTCAACCTTGGTCTAAAGCTGAGCATATCAGTCTCTTTCTCCAAAGTCTGATATTTGAAACAGAGTCTGGAGGGTTCTTGAGTTTAAGTCCATGAAGGGTAGCATGGTTGGAAGGAGTCCCACCTTCTCCCGATGCTGTGTGCCTGGGGGCACTCTTGTGTCTTCTCCTCATGTCTTGTTGTTCAGTTCTTCCTTCAGTTTCATGAGCTGTCCCAAAGTCCTTCCAATGAATTCTTCCTTAAAGGAAAAAAAAGTGGTCATTTATAGTTGATTTTGGTGCTGGGAAGTAAAAGAATTGTAACCAAAAGAGACCTAGGATAAGTAAATAGCAGTACTGGCATTGAAACCTAGGTCTCGGGATATTAACTCTAATGCTCTTTCTGGTACAACATGTGCAACTCAAAAAATAATCTATAAATCCTTGATGTAACTCATGCTTTGAGTAATATGATCATTATTAGACTTTAGGAGTTCTAGGAAAAACAGCAACTTTTTTGGGGGGTGGAATTCTTATGAAAAGCTCTTTTTCAAATTATGAGTTAGAGAAAACAAAAAATCACACACATCTAAATATTACATTAAAGTAGCATAATGGATTCAGTTTACTTTAAAATGAGATATTATTATAATGCAATCTCCAGGGAAGATTTACCAAAGCATCAGTATACAAAATAGAAACACATTCTCTGAATTTTGAAAAATCTTTCATTGGCGTGTTTAATAATACCAGTTCATTTTCTATGCATTCTTAGAGGGATATAAATCATTGCACTATAGGCAAATGAAGATGCTTTTCTTCAAGGTTGTGAGAGGGAAAAAAAGGATTTTATATTTTACTACTGTTCCTATTTTATCAATAGGGAAACCCAGGAGTTGAGCTCATTTAACTGCTCAAGATCCACTGACGGAAGGGAGAGCCAAGGTCAGAGGAAGCAGTAGATTGAAAACTCATGTGTTTGCTGCACTCAAAATGTGGGCTGATGTAGAAAGGAATAAAATGATGCCATTTGCAGCAACATGGATGGACCTAGAGATTATCATACTAAGTGAAATAAGTCAGGGATACAATATCAATTACACGTGGAATCTAAAAAAATGATACAAATGAATTTATTTACAAAACAGAAGCATACACAGATACAGAAAATAGTCTTATGGTTACCAAAGGGGAAGGGGTTGAGGGATACATTGGGAGTTCGAGATTACCAGATGCAAACTGCTGTGTCAGAAATACATCTCCTGCACTGGCAGGTGGGTTCTTTACCACTAGCGCCACTTGGGAAGCCTATATCTGGGAACCCCATATATTTATGCTTCCCAGCTGGCGCTAGTGGTAGAGAACCCGGCTGCCAGTGCAGGAGACATAAGAGATGCAGACTTGATCCCAGGTTGGGAAGATACCCTGGAGGAGGGCACAGCAACCCGCTCCAGTACCCTTGCTTGGAGAATCCCATGGACAGAGGAGCCTGCTGGGCTACAGTCCATGGGGTGGCAAAGAGTCGGACATGACTGAGTGACTGAACACACAGACACACAAACACACACACACACACACACACACACACACACACACACACACTGGAATCACTTTACTATACACCTGGAACTAACACAATATTGTAAATCAACTATACTTTTTTTTTTTTAAAGTGTGAGCTTAGCTTTTCCCTCTTTTTTTTTTCTTTCTCTTTTTAGCCACACCGTGTGGCATGTGGGATCTTAGTTCCCAGCCAGGGACTGAACTCTTGCCTCCTGCAGTGGAAGCACAGAATCTTAACCACTGGACTGCCAGGGAAGCCCTGGGCTTGGCCTTTGAAGTATATTCTGAGAGGAGGAAGGTGGCTTAGTTTGTGTGTTATTTATCTTTATTGTCCCAGTGCCCACACATAAACAGGTCCCTAATAAATATAGAAGGAGAGAAGGATGGAGGGAGGGATATTGGAGAGGAAGGAATGAAGAAAAGAAGGAGGAAGGGAAGAAACTCATGATGCCACATGGAGGCTATGAAAAGAGCATCATGTGAAAAAGATCCAATGAAGTCCCAGGGACACACACCCAGGTTAATGTCTGCGGCAGACAAGTTGGGGAAACCCGGAGTCACCTTGACTGAAGTAGTGACTTGTCAATGGAAAGTGGAAAAGATGAAACGTGAGGAGAGTGAGGAGGATAAAAGAGAAATTAAAACAAAGCAAAGAGAAAGAGGAGGTTGCGGTTGACCCTGGGGAGAGAGAGAGACAGGGACGCGTTGGCTACCATTCTTGTTGCTGGGCCTTTTTCTTCCACTGTGCCTTTTGACCTCTCTCCTTGCCCAGGGAGCCCACTGCTCTTCTGTTCTAGATCAAAACCCGCCTCCCTGGAAGTGGAGACACTTTCATAACTGAATAAAACACCGACCTCTGTTTTAAGTGTCACCAATTCTGAACCCCCCTCCGACCTCCCTCCCCACCCCATCCCTCTGGGTCATCCCAGATTCATGTCAATGTATGACAAAACCACTACAATATTGTAAAGTAATTAGCCTCCAATTAAAATAAATTAAAAAAAATAAAGTGTCATCAAGACCCTTGTGACTTAACAGATTTAAACCTCACCTGCAGGACCAACTGTGTAGGAATGGGATTAAGACCATCAACCAGAGCATTGGTACCCTGAAGTGACCCTCATGGAAGGGCTCTCACTGGGCTCTTCCTGCTTCTTCCTACTCTCCACTCAACCCTCCTCCATGTACCTGGCCATGATCTGTCTGTCCATTCAGTTTCCTCCCTGCCTCCCTACCTGGTTGGTGAGCTGAGGGATCTAGCCCCCAGTACACACACAGAGAAGGGGTGTTTGCTTCATTCAAAAGTGGGTGTGTACTGTCCGTGAGGAATGTGGGGAGTTCTTCCCCTGGACCCCCACTGGGCTTACTCCTGGAATAAGAGGATTGTGCTTTGGAGCCGTGTGGCATGTCCGTCCTCCTTGAGATGTAATTAGTGTTCATCAGTGTCACAGACAGATGCAGAGTAGATAAGAGATTTTAGGGAGAAAGCCTTAAGAGGGGGCAGTGTGGGGATGGACAGAAGTGGATGGGAATAAGAAGAAAGAGAGGGGAGTTACCAGGATGAGGAGGGTCCACCTGGCCACAGTGGTTAGATGCCCACCAGAGGCAGGCTCACCTAGAGGGCTCCCGTTTTTGTGTTCTGAGATCTGAGAGCAGGTGATTAGGACCCAATGGGAATAATTTGAGTTCCACAGATTGCAATGATGACTGAGTGCAGAACTTTACGAGCAACAGAACAGTTTAAGGGTGTGAATAAATGCTCTGTGTATGTGTTTTCCAAATTCATGGGAAAGCCTGCTATATCAAGAAACTGACATTTTTATAAATCTAGGTCAGCTTCTGTTCCAACCATGAAAATATTCCTTTATAATTCTGAAATCAGAACCTTTAAGGCCTTGTTGGATCAATACCTCCATCACTGGGTGCTTCAGTTTCCCAACCAAATGAGTATTCAATTTTTTTTATTTCAATTTTGCTTTGGCTATATCAAGCATATAGCACAAACAATTCAAATTCATGCTGTGATAAAATTTCGATGGATGATGGACCCCCTGGGTCAAAATAGTGAAGGTTAAATGTGTAAATGTCAAGGTTGTGTCTACAGAATGGAAGTAGGCTTCCCCGTGGGGGCACCGGTGGGGTTCCCGCTAGATTCAGGTCCATTTACAGCTCAGAACTGCTGTGTTTTGAGATGATGGGCAGGAGATTCTTCACTGAGATGGGAATCTATCTGACAATTCTCCTTTCTTCAGGCTCTGGGGTGCACCATGGAGGCTGGTGAGCCAGCTGCTATGGTTTCCGGTCCCCCTGGGACAGGGCAGTGCAGCTGCAGCTGAGCCTTGGCTGGCTCTGAGAGATCCTCTGGCTTTGGGATCTTAGCAGGGGAGATGCGGCAGACAAGGGGGAGCCCAGCACAGGATGCAGGCGAGCCAAGCTGAAGATGCACCAGCATCTGCCAAGTTGATAAAGAGCATTGCGGCCAATCTTGAAATCTCTGGAAAGTACAGACAGAGCGGGTGGGGAGGAGAGGGAAGCCAGTGTCCCAGCAGGAAAGCCGCAGCACTCCGTTTCTGGTGTGGTTCCCGTTAAGCGTGGCAGACAGCCTCATTCAGAGAAAGAGTGGGGGGCAGAGAAGAAAGTCAATTGTTCTTCATATTTATTGATTGCTTTTAATGAACCTCTGTGATCATGGGGTGGGTGGAGGACAGAGTAAAAAGAGTCAGCCTCTAGGGGTGAGTGAGTGGCCATCCGTTGTGGCATGGGAGAGCCACGAGGCCAGTCAGGTTGCTGGGCTGGAACCTGCCCACTGTGTGCTCCAGAGGACACGGAGGGGGTTCACAGCAGTCTACCCAGAGTTGGGAGAAAGGGCCTGAAGATGCTTGTTTCAGTGTTGAGGGTTGGAATCTCATCCAGATGGTTTAGATTCCCCCCTGCATTTTAGAAAATAATACATGTATAATTGCAGAAAAGATGGCCACAGAGAAGTATAATATAATAGAAAAATGCGTGTTTTCCCCAGAGTGCTGTAACCATTCCAATCTAGTCTGTATACATAGAATATGATCTTCCCTGTAGCTCAAGTGGTAAAGAGTCTGCCTGCAGTGCAGGAGACCTGGGTTCAGTTCCTGGGTTGGGAAGATCCTCTGGAGAGGGAATGGATACCCACTCCAGTAGAGTATATGATTATAGTAGAACTACATGTACTATATCATATTCTCTCTTTTTTTTTTTTTTTTTTTGCTTATCTATAAAATGCATTTTCCACATTATTAAAACTCTTTAGAGCATGCTTTGAGAAAGGGTTTTTTGGTATTAAGTAATAAACAAAAAAAAAAAAAAAAGGAAAAAGTCCAAAGAATGTAAAAAAAAAGTAAAAATACTCATAATTTCACCAGCCAAAAAATGGCTTCTCTTGATATTTTAGTGTATTTCATTCTAAGCCTTTTTCTATGCTTACACACTGTGTGTGTGTGTGTGTGTGTGTATTTTCCTCCGTGAAATTTCAAGCATGAAGTGTATATAATTTTTTATGTTTTGCTTTTTCACTTATAAAAATTATTTTAAATTGTGATTTTTTTAATGTTCATATAATATCCCATTCTATGTGTCCATCGGTCTTTATTTAGCTGATCTGCTATTATTGCCAATGTGTTGGCTATTAGAAACAACACAGTGATGGCTTTCTTTACATCTGTCTTCAACTTCCTGTCTCTTGGTATCTGGAAAAGAATTTTTTTTGCAAGTAGATCTGAGTTTTCCCCTTAGTGTCAGGTAGAAGCTCCCACTCTCATAGCCTGCCCATTCAGAGCTCCTGAACTTGCTCAGAACCTCTCATTGGTGGTGGTCTCCCACCTCATCTTTTTAAATAAAAAAAATTTTTTTTTAATTTAGGTTTTAGAGCCTTGTTGTATAATGCATTGATACATAGCCACTAACCAGATGTGGCTCTTCAAATTTAAATTAATTAAAATAAAATAAAATTAGAAACAGTTTCTTGTTCATAACAGATAATATTTCCAGTGCTCAAGAGACCCAAGGCTACCATGGACAGTAAAGACACAGAATATTTCCATGGTCACAGAAAGGACTCTAAGACAGCAATGGAGGAAAGGTTACCCCAGGCCTTTCTCACCTGGCTTCCTTGTCATGGGGGTCTCCCTGAATTTGTCCCCCTTTCAAGCCACTCTCCGCAGAGCAGAGTTTGGGTGTTTAGCCTCTATTCGTGGTCCTCTCCCAACATTATCAGGTTAAATATCTTTCAAATGTTTCTCCCTGTTGTGTGTTAGTCATTCAGTCATGTCCAACTCTTTGCTACCCATGGATTGCAGCCTACCAGGCTTCACTGTCCATGGAGTTCCCAAGCAAGAATACTGCAGTGGGTTACCATTCCCTTTTCCAGCGGGTCTTCTGGACCCAGCGATCAAACCTGGGTCTCCTGCATTGCAGACAGATTCTTTTTTGTCTGAGCTACCAGGTTCTCGCTGTTAAGTGAGTGAAAGTCGCTCAGTCGTGTCCGACCCTTTGTGACCCCATGGACTATACAGTCCATGGAATTCTCCAGGCCAGAATACTGGAGTGGGTAGCCTTTCCCTTCTCCAGGGGATCTTCCCAATCCAGGGATTGAACCCAGGTCTCCCACACTGCAGGCAGATTTTTTACCAGCTGAACCACCAGGGAAGTATAAGAATATAGGAGTGGGTAGCCTATGCCTTCTCCAGCTGATCTTCCTGACCCAGGAATTGAACTGGGGTCTCCTGCATTGCAAGCGGGTTCTTTACCAGCTGAACTTTGAGGGAAGACCTCTCCCTGTTAGTACTTACTTAATGATATTTTTTGATAACAATGGTTTTTAAAATTTTTGAACAGAAGTTCTTGACTTTAGAGCTGCCAACATTTGTCAATCTTTTATACTGGTTTCTGAAGCAATCCTTCCTTATTTTGAGTTTATAAAAATACTCACCTATATTATCTTCTAAATGTTTTAATGCTTGTCTTTCATATTTGTCTCTGATCCACCTGGAAGTGACTTTTATTTTACATGTGAGTAGGAATTCATATCTTTCCATCTTCCTCCTCTTCCTTACCTTGGATCATCACTTGACTTAACAGCATTTATGGTACAGTAATCCTTTTTCCAGTGACCTGAAATGCCACTTCTATATCAAGGATATAGGTCTGTATAATAAATCTTGAAATCTAGTAGGACAAATCCCCCTACCTTATTTTTCTTACACAGTGTATTTCTCTCATTCTTACTGAAATACAGAAAGATGGTGGTACCAGTGCCCTAGGTCATAAATACCAGAGACTTGAAACTCAACAATTTGTGTGTGACGCTTACTTATGAGAGCTGTACTGAGTAGACTAAGCCAAAAATATCTCGTCTGTGATCCTGAGGTTCCCTGTTCAAGGTAGGACATTCTGATTCTCCTTTAACTTTTCAATATCCTTCTAAGTCCAGAATTCCTAAGACAGAAGAGCAATCTGACATGAATATTAGAGTTTACCCAAAGGCAGGAAAAATATCAGCGTTTGACTTGTAAACTAAATGCATTTTATATGAAGGTCCCAGGAGGGAAGTGGCATGTTCTCAGAATGGTTTGTAGACTGTGGTCTGTGCTGTCACGTGAAAGTGAAGCAGAAACACCCTTCCTGAGATACACCCAATAAACCACTTTTAAAATCAAAGCCTCTGCTTCTTGACAAACAGACTCTAAGATGCAACTCAGCAACATCTCTAGGGGGGAAAAAATCCAAGGTCAGAGACATGTCAGGTGAGGGAAGGATTCATCCCCTCATCAATACAGTAACTATTTATTGGGCACCTACTGTATTCCAGGCCCTGTTCTAGGCACTGCAGATGCAGCCTTGAACAGGAAAAATAAGGGACTGACATTCTAATAGGAGGACACAGATAATACAGGTAAACAAGGAAAATAATCTTAGATATGGTAACACTCATCTAGAGAAGAAAACTGCATGGTACAAAGGGAAGGTTTCGCTGAGGAAGTGTGAATGGCGGGAAGGAGCAGCCATGGGAATACCTGGGGACGCTCATGCTCTAGTTCTGGACTAGCGAGAGAACAGCCTGGGAGTGCTGTCTGGGGGCTCGAAAAAGACTTGGGAGGCTGAAGGATGAATAGATGAGGAAGTAGTAAGAAAATGAGGCTAAGAAGATTCGGGATAGCCAGATCCTTTGGGGATGTGTGGGCATCCCTGTTGGCTCAGATGGTAAAAGAATACAGGAGACTCGGGTTCCATCCCCAGGCCGGGGAAGATCTCTGGAGAAGGGAATGGCTATCCACTCCAGTATTCTTGTTTGGAGAATTCCACAGACAGAGGAGGCTGGTGGGCTACAGTCTGTGGGGGTGGCAAAGAGTTGGACACGACTGAGTGACTGACACTTTCATTTTGGGGACATGCCGGCCACATGCAGAGCTTGGACTTTATCCCAACTGAATGGGAAGTCTCTGGAGGGCTTATAGGGAAGTGATGTGTTCTGGCTTAGAACTGGAAAGTGAAGGTGTTCTTCATAAGATGAGGAGACCCATATGTGGGGACTGCAAAAGACTCAATTGAGACTACAAAGCTAACGAACAACAAAGGCCCCAGAACCAGCCCCCGCCAGGCCCAGGAATCCTTAAGCACCCATGTGCTATGTCCAGCATCATTCCCTGGATGACCATCTGGTTCACCATCTGGGTGGATGCTCATAGCAGGAAGCTCTGAGGTTTGCTGACTCCTCTGCCAGGAGAGACCTGGGGCTGCAGGAACAGAACTGTTCAAGCTTAGGTGGATATGGATTTGAATGCCTGGGTGTGTTATATCATACTTCTCTCTTACAGAGGGTTTATTTGGATTGATCAGAATATTTATCAAGAGGTTGCTCAGTTTTTTATAGAATTTGGGGTGCAGTTCCCCTGTGTCTTGATTTTCCTCTTACAATGTCAGGGCTATCCTCCCACGGCTGTCTGTGGACCCCAGTGACTCTGTCGCTGGGCCTGCCCTTGACCTGTCTGCAGTATAGAGGACCTGGGACAGCAAGCCAGGAGACCTGGGTTCCTTTTCTGGCTTGCTGGGTGACCTTGGATAAGCCTGTCAGGACACACACCTATAAAGTCAAATGATCACCCTAGTGATCCTCAAACTGTTCTGTGGTACCCTAGGTCTCTTTCTGCCAAAGCAGTTTGGAATTCATCCAAAACCTATTTTTAGAGCTGTAATGAAAAACACAACTCTAATGGGTTATATGCCAAATATCAACATGTTCAAAACCAACACACTAATCTGTTTTGCGAGGTGAACTCATATTGCATGACCCTTAGAATATAGCTTTTTCTGTCATCCATGTGTATGTATATGTATATACATGTGTGTATGTATATGTATACACACACTATTTTTCAATATGTCATTGCTTTGGACGGTTGTACTTCTGCACTAATTTATTGAAAATTTAGGCCTTGGCATGGCTGTACCCAGTAAACAGTACCAGCAAGTACATCACTGCGGCACGTGAGCATCCTTCACCCCTCTATGAGGGAATAACGGCCAGGCGAGGCTCAGACGCACGCGTGTGAGGCATGCTCATGTCATATGTAACCATCAGTTGTATGAGCCTGAGTGAACACACAACATACTGCTTTGTGGTAACCTAGACAGGAGCTTCCCGGAGAAGGAAATGGCAACCCACTCCAGTGTTCTTGCCTGGAGAATCCCAGGGACGGGGGAACCTGGTGGGCTAGATAGTACACATACCCTTCACCCAGCTTCCCCTGACATCATCCTCTTACATACATGTAGTAGCCTTGTCAGAGGGAAAGTGAGCATGGGTGCAATGATATGAGCTGAATTACAGACTCAGTTCAGATTTCCCCAGTTTTTTCCCTGTCATCATTTCCTGTTCCAGGAGCCAGGCCAGGATCCCACGTGGTGCTGGATAGTCCTGTCCCCTTAGGCTGCTCTACTCTGCACTTTTCCAGTCCTTCCTTGTTTTTCATGACCATGACACTTAGAAGATTTCTGGTCATATGGTTTGTAGAATATCCTGGCTGATGTTTGCTCATAATTAGGCTGAGGTTATGGGATTGGGGGATGCAGACCACCTAAGCCGACTATTTTAATGCACCAGGGTCTTGCCCATGATTAGCTAGGTTAGTATTTCTTCTTCTTAAGCAGAGTTGAGGAGCAATGAACCACAGAGCCAAAAACTTACTTCGGCTTTAATTCCCCCAAAAGGTAGGAAAAGGATTGGCTAGAGGAGGCTCCTCAGCAAGAATCACTGGGGCTTTTGAGCAGTGTTACTGTCAGGAGTATGAAGGCAAAGGTCATTTAAGAAACAGCTCTTAGTAAAGTCCCTGAGAGTAAAGTTCCCATGGCCGAGGCCCCATGGGAAACAGGCAGGTTCTATATTTTATGTCACTGAAAAGTCGGGGAGAGGTGATGGGAGAAGGCCTTTGAGTCACTCGTCTCAATAATCAGAAATTACTTAATACTGTTGGAAAGGAAAACTTTGATCAGAAAGACAGTCATGGTGTGTGTGTAATAGTGTGTGGGAGTGTGTGTGGGAGAGTGTGAGTATATAGGTGAGTGTGTATGACTGTGAATGTGTGTCAGTGTAAATGTGTGTGTGAGTGTGTGTGTAAGATTGTGGAACTGGAAATGGGTTCAAAATTAGGGTTAACATTTGGGCTTCATCCTAGCCTGGATCCTAGTCTTAGTTTCATTTCATTCAACGACTCTATGCTTCAACTTCCTCCTCCTATGAGATGAGAAGGAGAATCCCTGCTCCTAGATACCCGACAGAGTTACTATGAGGAAGGAATATGCTTAAACATGCCTGGGGAAGATGTAAAATGGTGGATGGTGTTACCATCAAGGGAAGTGGAAGGAGCAGGAGTCGGCAGTTGTTGGTGAGGAAGAGAGAACAGGGACCGAAAAGAGAATGAGGATCTAGAAACACAGGCCTGATTAAAAACTCCAGTCTCAATATTGTACTCGAGTCAGTGCCTTGCCTTCCAAGGTCAGAAAGGTGTTCTGTGCGGATCTGACTTGCTGTCTCTCTTCCCAATTGCTGGCCTGATTTCTGTGTCTAACAGTGGCACTTGCTGCCTAGGTGCAGTATATTACAGACTAATTAAGGCTGTTAATGATAATGGCAATCCAGTAAGTAATCTACGATATTATCCTGATCTATCTCTGTCACCCTCCTCTCATCAGGCCATTAAGGAGACAAGCTTCAGAGAACACAGTCATCTTCCCTCTGTCAGCCCCTTGATGCTTTTTTTCCTGGGAAGAACTACGGACTTTCTTGGGCTGAGTCACATGAAGATACCACTGACAGGCTTACTCCTCTCCATCCAGAATCTGTTCTACTCATGAGACATGGGGATTCTCTCTCTCTTTTTTAATGCTTTGCTCTCTCCCCTAGTATTCTTGCAGAGGCTGGAGATAATGAAATGAGCACAGAGGAAGCAACATTCATCAGTAAGGGACTGGTTAAATAAACGATGCTCCAGGCAAACAAGAATTTCTAGAGACTTATAAACAAGAAGGTAGAACTCTTATCTATGGATGTGCAGTGATCTTCAAGATGTATTAAGTGCTAGATACAAGGCAGTGAGTATAATATGGTACCTGGTCATGGTGTGAACCCTTATGGGCATCCACATTCAGCTTTGCTGAGCCACACCTAACTGAGCAAACATTTTGGTCCTTCTTGGTCCACAGGCATTGGGTAAGGTCCTCACTCAACAGGAAGCATCTGCTGGTTCCCCCACATCCTCACGCTCTCAGTTGCTACAACCCCCTCTTCTTCCCTCTGCCCTTGGTGGGCACACAGTGTTGGCAGCTGGTTTGGAAAGTGTGAAAGAAAGAAGGAGGTAAGCTTTGAAATTTTCACCAGAAGAAGGGACTCAGAAAAAGGCTGCATTGTTCAAAGGCTGAAACTGGAAACCAGAAGAAGGAATGTCTTTTTGTCAAAGGCCCCAGGATAAAGTACTTTCACTCTCAGACATTGATTCATCATCCTTAATTCTGGATGGGGCCATGCATATCATATATTCTTTCAAATCACAAATCAACTGCCATCTTTCTCTTCATCATCTTCCTCTTTAAATCTCCTAGGAAGGAATTATAGTGGCTGGAGACCATCTATTTCTCTGGCACCGAGGCTGAAAGGGGGTCAGAATAACAAATGTCCCCATTAGAGCAAAGTAATGTTCTCTGCTGAATTGAGACATTCCTTTCCCATCGCCCAGCTCCTGAGGTGGTCAAGAAGCAGGGAGCTTTGAACCCATCCGTTCCCTGAGTGGCCCGGGCAGGGGAGCTGAGAAGCTGCTGGTCAGGAGTGCTGTGAGGATGGCCAAGTCTGTGGTCTGCTGGTGGGCCAGGAGCCTTGAGAAGATGGAGAGGCTATTTCTTGGTGGTGATAGTAACATTCTGAAATGATAGCAACTTTTGAATGCTGACCATTGCGCTAAGCGCCTTATGGCAATCCCATGATGCAGTGCTAGTCTCCACATTCTACCCATGAGAGGAGGCTGAGCGAGCATCTAGGGGACTGTAAGTCATAGAGGTGGTGCTGACCATGCTTTGCCTGACTCTGAGATCCTTGTGCTCACTTTCTCCTCTAGACCGCTGGTTTTCAGACACTTTGGGTTGTAGCCCACAGTAGTAAATGTGTTTTACCTCAGGACCCTCTTGTTGCTGTTGAGTCGCTCAGTCATGTCCGACTCTTTGTGACCCCATGGACTGAAGCACCCCAGGCTTCCCTGTCCTTCATTATCTCCTGGGGCTTGCTCAAATTCGTGTCCATTGAGTCAGTGATGCTGTCCAACCATCTCATCCTCTGTCCTCCCTTTCTCCTCCTGCCCTCAATCTTTCCCAGGATCAGGGTCTTTTCCAATGAGTTGGCTCTTTGCAATACCCCCATGCACATACATATTTGAAATTGAACATTTTCACGAAGCCATACTTACCTTTACTAGTGTGTGATGCAATCTGGTTTTTAACTCTTCTTTGTTTTTTTAAAGGCCAGTTGGACCTGCTAAATTGATAATAAAGTTGTGTCTCATTGACCCTGAGAGCAGTTTGGCATACCTAGGAGAAGAGCAGTTCTTCAGCTTGTTTATGTGGCATTTGGGTTGGGGAGACTCCAAGGGTCATTGTGAGGAGAGGGAGATGAATCAGCAAATCTGGAGGCTAGAATGAAGACCGCCTTTTCTTTATCCAGCATGGGTTAGGCTCTATGAAGATCCTGAACCTTCACATCCAGGTTCCTGGAAGTTTATAATCTTCCTCAAGGAACTCCCCTTTGTAAAGTGACTGTAGGAAGATACCAGGGAGAATACTGAAGAAATCTGAAGGAACATGAAGGATCTCCACCATTACTTGTCTTCACACAAGCCTTTCCAGAAACAGAGTCACAGACCCACATGAGCTGCCCTTACACTTAAATTGTCTTATTTTTCCTTTATCATATTCCTTCTCCTCCTCCTTTTTTTGCCGTGTGGTTTGTGGGATCTTAGTTCCCTGACCAGGGATTGAAACTTGGGCCCTGGCCGTGAAAACAAGAAGTCCTAACTGCTGGAATGTCAGAGAATTCCCTCCTCCTCCTTATTAACAGATCTTACATTGGTAAGATTCAAGACTTCAAAGAGTTCAAAGAGCAGGCTATTATATTGAGTTGGCCAAAAAGTTCATTGAGTTTTTCCATAAGATCATATGGAGAAACCCGAATGAATTTTTTTAGCCAACCCAATAGTTCTCCCTCCCATCCCTGTCCTTAGCCACCTCATGCTCAAACTGTAGGTAACCACCACTTCTAGTTTCTTGTGTATCCTCCTGGAAATGGTCTCTACTCACCTATAAGCAAGTGTCAATTACTTTTTCTAAGACATAAATTATACTCATTGTCTTGCGTCTAGCACTCAATCAGTCTTGGAGATCACAGCATATCAATCCATAAAGAATTCAATCCACTTTTTTTGCAACTCTCTAGAAATTCTTGTTTTGGTAGACCATCATTTATTCAACCAGTCCCTTTGATGAAACTTGGAGATTGTTTCTAACCTTTGGCCATGGTGAATAATGAAGCAATAAATGACTTCCTTGTACTTGGTTGTGTCTAGACGTGGCCCAACAAGGGGGCGCCCACGGGACCTCCATCTCCACCTCCAGCCTTGCATCCTGCCATACCCTCTCATGCTCCTGCTCTCAGCCCCAAATCTGTCTGCCACCTTCTCAGCTGTTCCTCCCCTCCATGCTGCTCTTCTTGGAATATTCACTCCCTTCTCTCTGCCAACACCCAACTCACCTGGGTCAACTTGAGAAGTGCTTTCTCAGGTCAGCTCTGCTCATCCTCAAAGCACTGTGTCATCAATCACTTGATACTGTGCAGAATGGCCCTCAAGTCCTTACACAGGTTGGAATTTTAATAAATTCACTTGTATATATGATATAAACAATCTGTAAGATAAAACAGAGAGAAAATTTCATTATAATTTACTAAATTACAGAAATGTTGAGTTTCAACATATCTAAGGTAATTTTAGATATATTTGGCTGTAACTATTCTATATAGTATAGGGTTTATTACCTAAAAACATTAATAATGTTGACAAACATTTACAAGCATTAGAATAAATTAATCATTAACAGTTTTATTGCAATCTTGAGTAAATTCCTTCTCTGTTGCATTTTATAAATTGTTTACATATTATATAGAAGTGAATTTATTAAAAACTCAAAATGCACAAGAACTTTATAAATATCCTAATTTAACTTTGTTTTACCATATTTCATCTATATGCACTTTTGTCCACATTTAACATTTTTGAAATTGGAATATGTCCTTCTGTTGATACTGCCTTGCAATGTAGTGGGTTGGGCAGCTATTGGTGCTGTTACCATTGTCTGAACAACACAAACTTGGTCATGGTTGTTCATCCTTCCATCACTTTTGTGGAGTTAAGTACATTATTTATATGGTGTCTTGGGTTTAGTTTATATTTAAAATATCTTCAAAGGATCATACTCTGTTTTGGAACTGAAACAAACAGTTTATGCAGAGAGGCAAGGAAATAGAACAGCAGGTTGTCAATTTTATATTAGCAAGGCACATGTTTATCATTGGAAATATAATATTAATTTAATATATTCTTACAGAGTAACAGCCAAATGCTTTACAAGACTGTTGTGGGCTGAACTGATTCCCTCCAAAATTTATATGTTGAAGCCCTAACCTCCAAGATGACTGTATTTGGTAATAAGGCCTTTAAAGAGGAAACTAAGGTTAAATGAGGTCATAAGGATGGGAACCTAGTCCAACATGACTGGCATCCTTGTGAGAAGAGGGAGAGATATCATGGATGAATGTGTATGGAGAAAGGCTGTGTGAGGACATAGCAAGAAGACTGTCAACTGCAAGCCAGGGAGAGAGGCCTCAGAAGAAACTAACCCTGCCAGTACATTGATCTTGTACTTCCAGCCTCCAGAATTGTTTGGAAACAGATTTCTCTTGTTTGTCACCCAGCCTGTGGTATTTTGCTATGGCAGCCCTAGCAAACTAATACAGGGACCTGAGTAAGACAGACTCTTACAAGCAGATGAAGCTTTGTTACATACTGATATTAGTGTGAAAGGATTGCGTATCATAGAACACACATGAAAGCATCCAACATCCATTTTGCATAATGGATGTCAAGAGTTTGAAAGAGCCCTGGAGATGACAGTAGAACATACTTTTAAGAAATGCTGTCTCATGCATCATCTATCCATGGCACCATTTTCAACTCTGAGTTGAAAAGTGATGCAGAAGAGTTGGGCTGTGAATAAGAAGTTTTAGAATCACTTTAACAATTTATCTTGATTATATTTCCCTTTTTGTCTGCATAAGATCAACAACAAAAAATCAATCTGAATGATTCAAAAAGTCTTTCAATAAGTCTGAATATTCCAGGTGATACTAAAGCATTATATTGGCAGTGTTCTGTTTTTGTTTTTCCTTGTGTGTGTTCTCAGTCACTAAGTTGTGTCTGACTCTTTATGACCCCATGCAGTATAGCCCGCCAGGCTCCTCTGTCCATGGGATTTCCCAGACAAGGAAACTGGAGTGGGTTGCCATTTCCTTCTCCAGGGGATCATCCTTTATTAGGGATTCAACCCATATCTCCTGCACTGGTAGGTGGGTTCTTTATGACTGAGCCACCAGGGAAACCCTTTTAAAAATAGAATAAAATAACAAGAGTATCACAAAGTTAGTGGCATCCTGGATTTGATTAAATATGGTGTATTAGTTTGCTCGAGTTACCATAGCAAAATGCCATAGACTAGGTGGCTTAAACAATAAGAGATGTATTTTTTTCACAGTGTCAGAGGCTCAAAGTCCATGATGAAGGTGACAGGAAATTTAGTTTCTGGTGAGGCCTTTTTTCCTGGCTTGCAGTTGATTGCCTTCTTGCTTTGTCTTCATGTGGCCTTTCCTCTGTGAATGAGCAGAGAGGAAAACTCTCTCTTCCTTTTATAAGGATGCAGATTAGGGCCTCAATCATGTGATATTGTGTAACTGTAATTACCTCTTCCAAGGCCCTATCTCTAAACATTTGGGTTTAAGACTTCCACATATGAATTCTGGGGGGACCCAATTCAGTCCTTAACATGTGGTGATACGTATTTATTTAGTGTAAGTCTGTCCTGCCAATTGATAGCTCTTTGATTGTTAGTGCCATGGTGACACTCAGAGAGATTTTTCCTTTGATCATCATTGTACCCCCAACACCTAGCACATGGTCTGACACTTAGGAAATGCCCCATAAATGTTTGTGGGCTCACTGGGAACTTTGTGATCCTTTCTAAGAACTGGGTATGTTTCTGGTTTGGGAAAGAAGACCAGAGATCTCCCATACGTGCTTCAGACACTCGTGTCAAGACCAGCCCCTCTTGGTCATAATTACTAGTCATGATTGATAGTGAGCACTAGAACATGAGAGTTCGGCAATCCTTAGAAATCAAGTCAAATCCTCTCAAATCGCAGATGAGGAAGCTGAGCAAAATCCTTACCCAAAGCTAGTTAGAGGCTCAGGAGTCCTCTGCAGTGCTCTTTTCGCCTCCTGAGTCTTGTCATCAGTCTGGAAATTCACAAATGTCCCATGAAACTGCATCCCATGACTCTAAGACTATTTTCTATTTGAAATGTGAGAGCCAGGAAACTTGTACTTGGAAAATTGCATTGCAGGTGTTTTTTTTTTTTTTTTTTTTTGGCTGCAGATGAAAACTTTAATATTATATTTGGGAAGATTAGACTTTTGTTCTACAAGACCCACCTGAGTGGCTCCTTTGGTTGTATGGAGCAGCACCCATATATGCCAGGGAAACTGGAGAGTGGTGGCTGGAGGCAGTGTTGACCTGATGCAGATGCAAAGCCTGAAAAATAAATGTTCCTTTTAGGAACATTTTGCTGTGGGTGATTGGAGTGTAGGGTTTGGCGGGCAGTGACTATTGAGATGGGGAGGCTGAAGGGCAAAGTTCCTTAGGACTCACATCTATGCATCCTGTCCTTCCCGCTTCCCACTTTATTTTACTTTACCTGAGTTCTTGCTTTTTCTTATACAAGGAAATAATGCTAGTGTGGTGTAGTCATGGTGGTGAGGAGGTGGGGAATTGAGGGTTGTTTTCAGAAAAATGGAAGCAAAAGAAGGCTCTAGGGCATGAGGTTTGGTCTTTAACTTGGATTGGAAATGGAAACTGACACAGGATATTCTTCTGTAGAAAATGGACACATTAACGCTTGGAAGCAGAAGGTCTATTACAGCCTGTTAAGAAGAGGGGCCTGCCCTGGGATCCCAGAGCTGGAGGTCGGGTCTCAGCGCAGAGGCGCTATTCTAGTTTACCCACCTTGGGGTGACGTTCAAGGTCCCCAGGGCTGGTGCACATGCTGCTCTCAGCTCTGGTCTCACCACCCCTGAAGGCCAACTTCAGTGTGGACGGGAATGCAGCCAGCTTGCTGCTGGGGAGGCTGACCCCAGAGAACATATGGGAGAGGTGCCCACCGGAAGTGGGAAGGTCAGGGCGCATAGATGTGATTCCTGAGGACCCTGGCAACTTGGGAAAGATGAGATAACCTGCTGGTTAAGCAGGCGGGGCTCAGAGGCGCTGCTCTTTGTGCACTGAATGTCAGTGAGCCTTTGTCCCTATGGGCTGAGACAGTCCAGGTACACACACCAGAGCATCTCTTGCTCCCTCTTGGCTCAAAATGCTTCCCTCACATCATTCTTTTATTTATTTATTTTTTCTTTCATATTATCAGGGTAAAAGAGAGCTGCGATAGCTCAGTCACCATGGGAACTAATGCCCAACCCCTTCTTTTGTATGAGTTTTACCCAGATTGTTTTTCCCTTCTCCAGGGGATCTTCCCAACCCAGGGATTGAATCCAGGTCTCCCACATTGCAGGCAGATTCTTTACCAGCTGAGCCACAAGGGAAGCCCAGGGATGGGGAAACAATGGAAACAGTGAGAGACTTTATTTTTTTTGGCCCCAAAATCACTGCAGATGGTGACTGTAGCCATGAAATTAAAAGACACTTGCTCCTTGGAAGAAAAGCTATGACCAACCTAGACAGCATATTAAAAAGTGGAGACATTACTTTGCTGATAAAGGCCCATCTAGTCAAAGCTATGTTTTTTCCAGCAGTCATGTATGGATGTGAGAGTTGGACTATAAAGAAAGCTGAGTGTCAAAGAACTGATGCTTTTGAACTGTGGTGTTGGAGAAGACTCTTGAGAATCTTCTCAAACCAGTCAATCCTAAAGGAAATCAGTCCTGAATATTCATTGGAAGGACTAATGCCGAGGTTGAAGCTCCAATACTTTGACCACCTGATGTGAAGAACTGGCTCGTTGGAAAAGATCCTAATGATTGGAAAAATTGAAGGCAGGAGGAGAATGGGATGACAGAAGATAAGATGGATGGATGGCATCACTGACTCAATGGATGTGAGTTTGAGCAAGCTCTGGGAGTTGGTGATGGACAGGGAAGCTTTGCATGCTGCAGTCCATGGGATCACAAAGAGTCAGACACGACTGAGCAACTGAACTGAACTACCCAGATTGTCTATTTAGTCTTCAAATGTCCCGGGCTTAGACTTGCCATGATGAGTGTGATCTGCTTGTGACACCATGGAGCAGGCAGGAAGGAGGGATGGGGCAGGGCTGTGCCTGGCATGAGAGCGCCCCTGGATCAAGGGCCACAGATAGGGAAACCGAGACGCAGTCTGCCAAGTTTGGGATCAGCACTCAGGCAGCACTTTTGTGGATGATGGAGCCCAGCTGGCCACTGGGCTCCAGGCAGATGCCAAGACCAAAGGAGGCCAGGGGAAGCCCTGCTTAGTAGCCAGTTTTGGATTTAGTAGAGATTAAGGTAGAAAACAGAGTGAGAGAGAGGCGATGGAGCCACTGTCAGCTTCCTGTCCTGGTTGGGATTGGCTCCGGATCTGGGTGTCGGTGGGGAGAGGCAAGCCCCCGTGCTCAGCCTATAGGAGAAGGGAAGGCAGAGGCAGGGGAAGGGAGGGAAGGCCCGGCACTCACGATTTTGGGGAGTCCTTTTCTATTTCTGTGTATTTGCTTATATATGTATTTGCTTAATAAGTGCCACAGAGCAGGGTTAGTAAAAATGAGGGCCAGGCCAGGCCAGTGCTAATTCTGTCCAGAATTTCTCACGAACTTGGAAGACAAGCCTGGCCTCTGTTCATCAGCCTTCCAGATTCTTCTTAGGCAGGAGAGCAGGAGTGGAGGGTGAGAGGCAGCTGAAAGCAGGTCTGGGGACATCTGTGCTAATTTCTCTTCCCAGATAAAGGGCACTCCCAGGGCCTCAGAACGGTGTGGAAAATTGCATTCTCCTGCGCTCAAAGCGGCCGAGGAGAGCATGGTTTGCGCCAGGGCCCTGTTCGTGTCTCTTTGTCAATTCCTCCGTGACAGCTGCAGACTGGGAGACCACACTTCAATTATGTACCCAGCAGGTGAGGGTGCTTGGGCAGGGGCCATCTTGGGTGAGATCAAGGAGATAATTCATCCTTTTTACACAACCGCGGGCTGAGGGAGGATTGTGCATACAGATTGTGGCCTTGGCCTGAGAGCAGGGAGAAAAGGGGAGGGAGAGAAGGAGAGAGGACAGGGGAGCTGAGAGCCAAGAGGATGATCACACGGCTCCGGGGCGTGGACTTGCTGAACCATCCATCTCCGTGCTCTCTCTCACTCATCCCATCATTCCTGACATTTCCACAAGGGACAATTTGTGCATCAGAGGATACCGAGAAGGCTTGAGGACGCTGCTTCCTAGGAGGGTGGACGCCTGCAATGGAGCTGTTGGGTGGAGCAGAATTCTTCCCACCTCACCACCAGCTCCATCTTTTGGGTTCAGCTAGTTATGCTTTTTGCAACCTTCAAAAGATCAGAGGTGAGGCTGGCTGGAGGTGCCCTCCCCAGGGAGACTAGAATGATTCAACTGCCCAAGGTCAGTTGCATTTTAGGAAGAGAATGAGTCACAGGAAGCTGCCAGGCTGAAAAGCCTTTTTGCTGCTCAAAGAAGGCCACCTTACTGGGGTGCATTGGGGGTGGATGTGGGTGGCAGGTGGGGACACTCTGACTCTCCGAGGCTTGAAGTCACTCAGGAGAGCAGCGGGAAGGGCAGGATCTTGGCAGTTACTGCTGCTGTTCCCTGGGCTGTGAGAGCCTTGCTTTGGAGCCCAAGTGCCCCAGGGCACTTGGACCTTTGTACAGTGACCATGGGATGGAAGCAATCATGGAGGACAATAGCTACTGGCTGCAAAGCTCTGTCTCCCCTGGGGTGTAATTGCTTGGGAGGGTCTCTGAAGCTCCCACATTCCTGGAAAAGTCATTCCCCAGATGTTCCGCATCTCAAACCCTGAACTCCAGAGGGACCTTTCCCAATCTGTGGAACCAGGAGTCTGGGGTGCCAGCACCTCAGCTCCCCTCCCTGACTTCGAGGGGGCCCCTTTTTTCCTCTACCCTGGCCCCATTTCTCCTGGTCCCCCAGTTCCCAGGTCCCTGCACCCCCAGTAGCCTCTCAGCTTACTGTTCCAGGGGAACCTCTCAGAAGAGCTCCTTAGCTTTCTGGATTTGAAACTCCAGCTTGTCCGGAGTTCTTGTCCAAAGCTGATCCAACCTGGGCCTTAGAGCCAAGACTCTGAGCCAGAGTTGCTGACTTCATTTCCCATCCTGATCGCAGAGATTGTGACTGCTCCCCTTGGCCCTTCTTTTGCTCGTCGCGGCTCTCTGCCCACTGAGATCTGGTGAACAGGATGCTCCCAGCGGAAACTTGGAGCCCCCTCCTCCAACCCCCAGCCTCCTGGCAGAGTTGCATTCCATGGCCGTTGCCATGGTTGACAGAAGCAATGATGAACTTGAGCCAGGAAGCCTCTGGGGAAACGTGAAAAATACTCCAGGGGTGAGATCATCAGGACTGGAGCGTCACCTTGAATGCTTCCGTTATGGAGTGAATCCTTGCTGATGGCTGTCCCAAATGGAGGGAGGCAATTGTACAGAGTGAAGTTAAGTCAGAAAGAGAAAAACAAATATTGTATATTCATGAATATACATGGAATCTCAAAAGATGGTACTGATGCATCCTATTTGCAGGGCAACAATGGAGATGCAGACATAGAGAAAAAACTTGTGGACACAGGGAGGGGTAGGAACAAGAGGGTGGGACGAATGGAGAGAGGAGCATGGAAACATATACACTAACATAGGTAAACTAGAGAGCCAGTGGGAATTTTCTGTATGACCCAGGGAACTCCAGCCAGGGCTCGGTGTCAACCTAGAGGGGTGGGAAGGACTGGGAGGTGGGAGGGAGGCTCAAGGGAGGGGACATATGTATATCTGTGGCTGATGCGCGTTGATGTACGGCAGAATCCAACACAATATTATGACTATTAAAAATAAATAAAAATTTTAAAAATGGCATAAAGTTATTCTCCCTTAAAGTCTCAAAGTGAAACACCACCCTGCCACTATCTTGGTTTTGGATTTATAGCCTCTAAAATTCTGAAAGAATAGCTTTATGCTATTTTAAGTCATCAAGTTTTTGGTAATTCTTTACAAAAATTTTAGGAGCTAAATCATAGTACCTGTAAGTTTTTTACATTCTGTTGCATTAAAATCAGATGATCTATCAAAAAAAAAAAAAAAAAAAAGAAACAGTGGGATCAAGGTCCACTGTTTGTCAACTACCTTGAGCAAATCGTATTTGTCCTGCTCCGTCTGGGGGCAATTAGCTGCCTCATTGCATTTGGCGACCTTTGCTCTCTGCAGCCTACTGAGAATGTTGGCTGCACTGATTTTGTTCCTCGATCTTCATCTCCTTGTCTACCTCCCCTCATGCTGATTTTCTTGGTTCAGGAGTATTTGGGCTTCAAGGGAGCATGGAAAGTCTGATTAGGATGGAGGGAGCCTCAAAATGGACCAGCATAGTCTTCTCTTTCTGGAATGTTCCCAGGCTTGAAGCTGAGGGTGTGTTTCTCCCATCAAGGTTCCACAGCAAGTGAACCAGGACGCTTGACTCTGCTTCCCAAGACATAGGCATTCCAGTGAGCTGAGCCCTGGCTCCAAGAGGGGTCACTGAGGTCGCTGGGAGCTTGCACTGGTCTTCAGCAAAAATGGAGACAACAAGGGGGATGTAGCATTTTTCTTAAGTCTAGTTTTCTTTGGTTGAGATTTCTGCTCTTATCCTGTGATTATGTTCTTCCCATTTTGTGGTGTTAACAAGTCATTTAAAAATGAAATCATGGTGATAATAGGATTTATTTTTAATGTGCTTATTTGGCAAAATGTAAAGTTGGCAATCCTGTGTTGATCTACCCTCCCCCAAATTATTTTGAAATTTTCTTGGCGTGTGACAAGTCAGAGTCTGGGAGCGGGGGAGAGAGATGCTACATTGCTACTTTAGGAGCTGGTACAGTGGGTAAGAGCCTGAGGGGGCTCAGGACAGGCCACCCCCAGTAAGGCCCCTTGGCACAGTGAACATTTCAGGCTGTAGGAATTTGAGAGGCCACAGGGACAGGAAGAAATCTTTGACCTGCCCTGAAGCAGGTCATAGGCCCTCCTGTGAGAGGCGCCCTCTCTCTATAAGCAGGACAAGGAGCATCCTTATTTCCAAAAACAGAGGGGTACTGAGAAGAACCCGAATGAACAGGCCCTGCCAAGTTTCCCCCCAGTTTCCTACCCTCAGCTCATACCGTTTGTTCTATCACCTTTTCCCCATGACTTTGGTCTCTTCACCAAACCTAGCATGAAAACATTCAGGCTTAACCACTTCTTTGGGTCTTTATTTCCTTAGGAAGTTTCTTATGCCATGTAATATTTATATGAAATAAATTTATATGTTTTCTCTTGTTTATCTGTTACAGAGACCCAGCCATGGTCCTAAGGTAGGCAGAGGACAGAAAGGTATTTTTCCTCCCCTATACACCTCACTCTGGAACCAGACAGTCTTGGCTCTCACAAGGCTCCCACATTTATTAGTTAGGTGACCTCTGGGCTTTAAGTTCCTAATCTGTGAAATAGGAGTCATATAGTACCTACCTGGTGGGGTTGTAATGAGTTTGTATGTTCTCTGTTATTACTTCTAAATATTTTCATTAAAGATATGATTTCCTTCTCCACCAAGAGCTTTAATTCCAGACATTCTACACAGAAGACTTGGAATGTTTTCCCCCAGCTGGTTAATCTAATCTCTCTCATACTTCTTTACCATTTAGGGCTTTAATGAAAGGAAGAGGCAAAAAGTAAGAGACGGAAAGGAGGAAAAGGGAGGAGGATGCTCAGGAGTTGTTAGAGATGTGGGTTCAATTCCTGGGTCAGGAAGGTCCACTGGAGTAGGAAATGGCAACCCACTCCAGTATTCCATGGAGCAGAGGAAGCTGGTGGGCTACAGTCCATGGGGTCTCAGAGTTGGACACGACTGAGTGAGCACACACAGTTATGGGGTCAGCAGAAAAGCATCTCGAAAGACAGTTTTTGGCGATATCGATCCAAAACATTTTCTTCCCATTTCACCTAGCAGTTCATTTCTTGGAATTATTCGATAGATAAATTTACACTTATGCTTAAATATATATGAACAAGTGGGCTTCCCTGGTAACTCAGCTGGTAAAAAATCCACCTGCAGTGCAGGAGACCTGGGTTCGATTCCTGGGTTAGGAAGATCCCCTGGAGAAGGGATAGGCTACCCATTCTAGTTTAGTATTCTTGAGCTTCCCTGGTAGCTCAGATGGTAAATAATCTGCCTGCAATGTTGGAGACCTGGGTTCAATCCCTGGGTCGGGAAGATTCCATGGAAAAGGAAATGGCAACCCATTCCAGTACTCTTGCCTGGAAAATCCCATGGACGGAGGATCCTGGTAAGCTACAGTCCATGGAACCACAAAGAGTCAGACATGACTGAGCCACTTCACTTTATGTGGGATGGAATCATGCAACTTGACAATAATGAGGCATATCTACATGGCTATATGAAACAGTCTCCAAGATAATTAAGTTAAAAAAGAAAAGGAAAGGAAACAAAGGATAAGAAGAGGATGATAACTGTGTTCACTGTTCTTTTTGTCTTTTATGGGAAAATATATATACATATATTCCTGTCTATGCCAAAACTATCTCTGGAAGGATTCCCAAGAAACTTGTATTACTGACTGCTTCTGGTGAAAAAGGAGGGATCTGGGAGATCCAAACATGGGAGTGTTACTTTCCATTGTTGCTATTTTTCATTTTATTTGATTTTTTACCATGTGTATGTATGACTCAGTATCAAAATACTGAGTGAGTGAATGAAGTTGCCCAGTCGTGTCTGACTCTTTGTGATCCCATGGGCTGTAGCCTACCAGGCTCCTCCATCTATGGAATTTTCCAGGCAAGAGTACTGGAGTGGGTTGCCATTTCACTTTCCAGGGGCTCTTCCTGACCCAGGGATCGAACCCAGGTCTCCCACATTGCAGACAGACACTTTACCATCTGAGTCACCAGTGAAGCCCTCATAGCTTCCCTCATAGGTATGGGCTTCCTCATAGCTCAGTTGGTAAAGAATCTGCCTGCAATGCAGGAGACCCTGGTTTGATCCCTGGGTCAGGAAGATCTGCTGGGAAAGCAATAGGCTACCCACTCCAGTATTCTTGGGCTTTCCTTGTGGCTCAGCTGGTAAAAGAATCCACCTCCAATGTTGGAGACCTGGGTTCAATCCCTGGGTTGGGAAGATCCCCTGGAGAAGAGGAAGGCTACCCACTCTAGTATACTGGCCTGGAGAATTCCATGGAGTGAATAGTCCATGGGGTTGCAAAAAGTCAGCATGACTGAGCGACTTTCACTCACTTTATATATAAAAATACTATTAAATATAAAATTAAAAAATAAAATTATGGGGCCAACTTAAACCTACCCTTTGACTGTATTGTCAAGTTGAAAACATCCAGATTAACTCCAGGTGGAATTCCTCCTCCTCCATGGCCTCTAAGGTCTCTTGTTACTCCTAGAAGATAGGAAGCTGCTTGTATATCAGTCATTCTAGAACATTACAGACTCCCCATGGCACCCCTCCCAGGGAACCCTTCCGAGGGCACTCCTCCCATGGTACCCTCTCCCATGGTGCCCTTCCAGGGCCCTTTGTGTAGTGAGGGGACAGTGATTCAGAGGAAGGATTTCTGACTTCCTGGGAGATTGCTTAAGTTGAGGGACTATCCCTGTCATGCTTAAAGTTGAAAGGTCTGACCATGCCCCTCCATGGAAGACCATCCCTGCTTCTAAGAATATAGATTCTAGCACTGGCTTGGCCATGTAGCATAGATTTCATCTTGCCAGGAGCTGTGAGGAGGGGTGAGTGAGGAGCAGCTGAGAGCCTGGGACAGGGAGAGTTTCTATGTAGTTATACGTCATAATAACGACACTTCATTAACAAGGCCCATCCAGGGACACAGCTCTCTTGGGATCTCAGGCAGAATCTCAGATATAAGAACATGTGGAAAAGCTCTCAGCCTGGGGTACCATCCAGAGCATGCTCACTAGACTGTGTTCACTCCTCTCTGGAGAACTTGGCTTGGCTAAATGGTCTTTTTGCAATGCTCTCCGCTCCTCCCCACTCCCCATCCAAATGATAGTCTTCCATCAAGACCATTCAGTTCAGTTCATTCATCAAACACTTGTCAAGTGTCTTCTTAGAGCCTGAATCTGTGCTGGGTTTTGGGGACACAATACGAATAAAGGCTGGACCTCTGAAATTGAAATCTATGTCTCAGGGATACACAAAGCCATGAGATAAACACGATGTCTTTCCAAAGCATCAGTTTTACTTGAAAGACTGGGGAAAAGAAAGTAAAGCCATTTAAATGCCAATAATTTAAAATAATATTCTTATATTAAAGCAAACAGATCTATTATGGAATAGGGGCAAAATTTGCATATATTAAAAAAAATAAGACTTCAGATTTCAAAGAAATTGCACACAAGTGGTTGACTTCTTTGGACTACATCCCAGAAACTGGGGAGTACACATGTTAATTCTCTTCTGCCACTTTGAGTGTATTGACTGAAAGGTTTCAAAGTGTCTTCTGCATGTCATGAGGAGAAATGGAAGGGTTTTAGTTAGGGAAGAGTCATAATAAACCTTGCAGCTTATTTATTTAATTGTATTTTTTATTGAAGTATAGTTGGTTTACAGTGTTGTGTTAGTTTATACAGCAAAGTGATTCAGTTATATATATATATATATACACATATATATATTCCATATATATATTCTTTTCATTATGTTATTATAGAATATCTAATATAGTTTCTTGTTCTGTACAATAAGATGTTGTTTATCTATTTTATGTACAGTAATTTGTACCTGCCAATCCCAAATTCTTAATTTATCCCTCCCCCACCCCCATTTCTCTTTGGTAACCATAACTTTGTTTTCTATGTCTTTGAGTCTGTTTCTGCTTTGTAAATAAATTCATCTGTGTCATATTTTAGATTTAAGATATAAGTGATGTTGTATGGTATTTGTCTTTCTCTTTAGGACATCACTTAGTATGATAATCTCTAGGTCTATCCATGTTGTTGCAAATGGCATTATTTCATTCTTTTTTATAGTTGAGTAGTATTCCATTGCACATATATATATATATACACACCACATTTTTTTTTTATCCATTCATCTGTTGATGGACATTTAGGTTGCTACCATGAATAGTGCTAAACATAAGGGTGAATGTATCTTTTTGAATTAGAGTTTTCTCTAGATGTGTGCCCAGATGTGGGATTGCTGGATCATATGGCAAAGGTTGCAGTTTAGAAGTGTCACTTTCAAGGAATGGAAAGTACACTTATGGGCCAAACACTTGTACTTATTTCTATTCCCTCTCACCAGAGAGTTCCTGTTCTCCCCACCTTCTCTCCTTTTCCATCCCGGAAACCCTCAGGCACCCAGAAGAAAAATTGTGTGAGGAGACACAATGAGACGGCAGCCACGTGAAAGCCAGAAGTGAGATTTCACCAGGAGTCATGATCTGGGATCTCCATCCCTCAGAACTGTGGGAAAATATATTTCTATTGCTTAAGCTACTCGGTCTGTGGTATTTTGCTATGACAACTCTGAACTGAGACTCACTGAGGCACATAATGAATTTTCAAAATGCTGTAAAAAACAGTCTAAACCTGAGAGAGACAGAGAAAACAGAAAGAGGGAGGGAGAGAGGAGAGAATATGAAAGAGCAGTGGTGGCGTCTTCTCATCAGCAGTCAGAAGACCATTGAACCCTGACTTCAGACTTCTGAGGAAAATTGTTTTGAAACAATAATTCTATACCTAGCCAAACTACCTCTAGTATGAGAATATGTGGTGGTTAATTTTAGTGACAACTTGACTGAGCTAAGGGTGCCTAGGTAGCTGGGAAAGCATTATTTCTGGGTGTATGTGTGAGGGTGTTTTCAGAAGAGATTAGGATTTGACTGTAGACTGAGTGAAGAACAGTGCCCTCACCAGTGCGAGGGGACATCATCTCAGTCATTGCAGGACGTAAAGGAAGGATGAATTTGCTCTCTTTCTTGAGTTTGGACAGCTATCTATTCCTGCTCTCAGACACCAACATTCCTGGATCTTGGGCTTTCAGAGTTGGACTAGAAGTATACATCTGGCTTCCCTGGATCTTCAGCTTGCAGATAGCAGATCGTGAGATTTCTTAGCCTCCACAATCATGTGACCCAGTCTCTCACTATATATACACACACACACACATATATATCCTATTGGTTATATTTCTCTGAAGAACCCTGAGTAATATAAGTTAGAATAAATTTTTAGAAATGCATGCCTTAAAACATTAAACCATGTGTACCCTTGGTCAGGAAGCTGCTATAAAATGGATTCCATAAGTGAAAGTGAAAGTCACTCAGTTGTGTTTGTCTCTTTGCAACTCCATGGACTATACGCATGGAATTCTTGAGGCCAGAATACTGGAGTGGGTAGCTGTTCCCTTCTCCAGGGGATCTTTCCAACCCAAGGATTGAACCCAGGTCTTCTGCATTGCAGGGGGACTCTTTACTAGCTGAGCCATGAGGGAAGCCTATATTCCATAAGGATGAGAACAATTGAGCAGGATTAGGGAGCTTCAGATGGTGTTAGAAAAAGAGGAAAGAGAGTTTTAAGAGGGAAATCTCCTAGAAGAAAAGTATGAAATGGATAGATTACCAAATGCATTTATACGTATCAAAAAGAGATATTCTGGTACAGGGTTTGCAAAGAAATTAGTGAGGAGTACGTAAAAACTAAGCACATCAGAAAGTATGGCAATTACTTACTGGAGGAAAAGCAAAAAACCTGTACAGAAATAGAAATGTAATCCCATATTACATGGATCAGCTGTGAATATTACAGAGTAAAAACAACAAAAACAATGAAAATTGTGATATAACAATATTGGGAGAATGAAGAGAGAAAACGTATGCATGTGTGTAAAAGATCTAAACCCTCATCTTCTTTGGTAGCAAGTCAGTAAACATCTAAAAGTCAAAGTCATCAATAAATAGAAGCATATTCAGGTTATTTAGAATTTAAAAGTAAATGCCAGAAGGTGATGGTGATGGATAGGGAAAGGAGATATCATTCTGAGGTATAACCCTTGAGTAACATTTTGTAAACTTTATAGTGCTTTGATAAAATTTAAGGTAAATCTGTTAGAAAGTCAGAAATATCACTTTTGTAGATATTTGGAGATGAGACTGGTGAAGGATTAAGTGGAATCAGAGAAGGCACTGCAGTTATCTGAGTATCATGGGTTGGCTTTCTGCTTGCAGGCTACTTGTTGAGGAGGATCCCTGGGGTCAGCACCTGTGGAAGGGAGGGGGCGGAAGCAGGAATGGGCAGAGGAAAATGTCTTTCTATGATGCAGGTCCAACAAAAGCCTCAGCTGACCCCACAGGGAGCTCTGGAGCTACAATAGCTCTTTGGAGTTCTCCTGAGTTGGACTGAGGTAGATGAGCCTGGAGTAAGACAGCTCTCTGCAGCTGAAGCACTTCCTAAGGGCTGGGCACCAGCAGCATCCCCAGAGCTGGGGCCACAAGGCTTTTATGGAAGGAGAACCTAAACTCTGCATGACCATCTCCACTACTTACGTTTCTACAGAAGACAGACAATGATGAAGGTTCAGGTAGGTTATGGCAGTGGGAATATGGAGGAGGGAACAGATTTCAGAGGTAATTAGGAGATAAAGCCTAATGACATGCTGAGAGATTGACTGTAGTGAGTGAAAAGAAAGAAAAGTGAGTTAGGACCATCTGGTATACCTCCAGGTTTCTTGCTGGATGGATGGTGATGCTGGCTGGATTCACACAGAGAGGGCCTCTTATATAAGAGAAAAGATGATACAGTTTGGGATAAGCTGATTAGAAAGGCCTGTGCGGGGAGAAGGCCCCTTAGAAGCTTCTACCTCAGCTCACCCAGATCTCTTCTCTTAGTTACAGATGACTTTTGTTTTCTGACCTCCACAAACAAACCTTGAATTATTGTGTTGGCCGGTAAGTTTGTTTGGGATTTTCTGTAAGATGTTCCAGAAACACCTGAGTGAAATTCATGGCAAACGTGATATATTTCCTACTAGAAGTTCAACTCCATGAAATCAGAGATTTTTTTTTTTTTTTTTTTTCTGTATCCCAGTACCTAGGGCAGATGCTGGTATTGAGAGTGCAGCACATGTAGATATTTGCTGTTGATCAAATGTACTGTTCCTATGATTGTCTCTTTGTGTCTGGCCACCTCAATGAGAGCTCAAACATTTTGTTGCCAGAGATCACATATTATTTAACTTCTGTCCACTCCACAGCACCCAGCATAGGGCTGGACCCACGTACCAAATGCAACTGATTGATGATCATCCAAGGGGTCTCAGGTCTAGGACTCCATACACCCCACTCTGCCTCCCAACCTGTTCTCACCTTTCATGATGGTCTCTCTGGTGCTTGGGTAGACCAAATATTGTGCAGGATCCATGTGAATGGTGTGAAAAGATGGTGTCCAGAGAGGGCAGAAAGATCCATTTAAAATATTGCAGAATTAGTCAATTTTGTTGAAATGAGCTCAGATTATGTACATGAGCAAGACAGAGGAGTGATATTTTTAGGGCCACAAAAATAGGAAAGGTAGAATTGGATTCCCTGATCAGCATAACTCCGCTTCTTCAAGCTTTAATCATGTGCTGGGATGCCAGGGAAGAGGAAGGGGAAGTCTTTTATTATGTGGTTGTATAACCTTCAACCCAGGGAAACTCAGCTGAGTACCCTCCAACCTCTCCTGGGCCTCAGTCATTGGTCTGCACCCACCAGGAGGTTTAGGTTCTTGCAAATTGCCTAGCCTTCACTTTTGAGATGGAAAAGGTCAGTACAGAGGAACTTGAAGAACAAAAGAAGGAAAGATCTTGAAGGCTGAAAAACTGCTTTATGGTCAAGACTCAGTTTTCTGCAGTTGGAGATGCATTCATAGCATTGGCCATCCATGGGAAGGAGTTAATGGTGACCTAGAAGTAGAAGAAAGTTCCCTGGCTTAGGCTATTTGTTACTTTCTTGGATCCCCTGTGTACAAGCTTATTGTTCATGCTTGCTCATGGACTGACCTTAAGATAGGTGAATTTCTCAAGGTTTATGGTGAAGGTGATTCTAAGAGTAGTGGACAGGCTATGGATAGCCTCTATAGCATAGCCCTCAACAATTTGCTGGACTGGTATTTCATCTTTGTTACTCAATACCAAATCAGCAACCTGTGAGTTTTATGGACCAAATTCATGACTTATACTAGAATATAGGAATTGTAGTTTCTAGACTCATGCTTCCTTTATCAAGATTAATTAACTCTCAGATGTAACTTCCTGTGTGAAGTAGGGCTTGGAGTTTGAATTGTTTTCAAGATAATGAAAGCAACTCTGCATTCCATGTTCTTCAAACCCCTAGAGATGCCTGGTATGAACATTTAGGATGACTATTTGATGTGGGGTCTGTGATCTGTGCTTGTGGAGCAGGGATTGACCTTTTCAGTGTAAAGAGACAGAAGCTACAGCCATGTGAGCTAATCAGCAGGTTTTGCTTACAGTCAGGGACTAGAATCTTTCTATATGTTGGATATGCTGTGATTGTAATGAATACTCCAACACCATCACCACCAATGCTTACTGCCACTATGGTGGGCACATCTAAGAACCTCGCGGTGAGGATAGTAGAAGGAGCATCGACACTTGGAGCCTGAAGATGTGCTTCTAATCCTGGAGCTGCCCTTGACTAGCTGTGTGACCTTCAGCATGTCTCCTGACTTCTCTGAAATTCAATTTTTATTGAAAGAATGAAAATCAGTCTTGATTGCATCACAGTGGGTTCTGAGGATTGGATGAGACAGTATAAGGGAAAGTGCTTTGTAAACTGTAAATTGCTGTGCGGCCAATATGTGATAAGTGTTGCTGATTGCTTCCTTTTTTCTCTCATTCTCTGGATATTAAGTGCCTGCTATGCGTCTGATGCCAAGCCAGGTTCTGGGAATATAATGGGCTGAAAGCAATGAAGTCTCCAGTTTCACGTGCTTGTGCTGCAGTGTTGGCATTCCCACATCCAGAAAGGCTGGCCTGGCACCTTTGCGTGTGCTGCCGCACACTCTTGGGCTTGCTTCCTACTGGACCTTTGGATGGGTGGGCCATCTGGAAAGACCTTCAGAGAGAAGCTTTTCAAACTGTAGAAAGTTTTCATAGGTCAGTATGGGAAGTGGTACACATCCCTCCGCTTATGTTTTCATGGCTAAAATCCAGTAATAAAGCTCTACCTAACTGCAAAGCAGTCTGGGAAATGTAGTTTCCCTGTGTGCCCCAGAGAGGAGATTTGGTGGACAGCTAGCAGTCCTTGCCATGGCCATCTGCTGAGGTTATGTCTGTGTTTATTGGGAGCAAGAAATATAGCACAGTGAGGACAACCTGTCTTAGATAGTAGCAACGTCGTTGACCTTCCACATTCAAACCACTATAGGGTGAAATAAAACAACAGTGGGAAATTATTTTCACTCATCTGGTCAGCAGTCATTTTAAAGTTTGATGGTGATGACAGGAGTTTACAGAAGCTGATTCTCTCATACAGTGCTTGTGGGAGAATAAATTGGTGCAACCACTTTGAAGAGTTATTTGTCAGTGTTTGTGAAAATTTAAGTGTTCATACCCTTTGACCCAGCAATTCGATTTCTCACTGTTTTTCCTAGAGTAGGACTCTCATAAGTGTATAGTGAAGCATGAATAAGATGCTGATTGCTAGTGATGTACATAAACCAGAAAATTAAAAACCATGTACATAGCTAGTAGTAGGAGACTAGGTGAGTAAACTGTAGCATACTGAGAATGAAAGCAAAGTGAAAGTCACTCAGTTGTGTCCGACTCTTTGTGACCCCATGGACTATACAGTCTATGGAATTCTCCAGGTCAGAATACTGGAGTGGGTAGCTGTTCCTTTTTCCAGGGGATCTTCCCAACCCAGGGACTGAACCCAAGTCTCCCAAATTGCAGGCAGGTTCATTACTAGCTGAGCCATCAGGGAAACCCAAGAATACTGGAGTCAGTAGCCTATCCCTTCTCCAGTGGATCTTCCCAACCCAGAATCGAACCGGGGTCTCCTGCATTGCAGACGGATTCTTTACCAGCTGAGCTATCAGATGTTATGGAATACTATGAATGGTTAAAAATATAAGGTAGATTTATATGGATGAACATGGAAAGGGCTTTAAGACATATTCCAAAAGAAAAAGTAAGTCACAGAGCACCAGTAATAAATTATGCCATTTATAGAAATAATGAATAGATAAAACTATAAATGTCTCTAGGTACATATACACTTATATGTAAAAGTATAGGAAAGATCTGGAAGGGTACAAATCAGGGAAAGTTGCTGCCTCTCAGGAGAAGACTGGGTCTGAGGTCCTATTTTATTGTTGCGATTTTAATCATTGTGAAGTGTCATTCATATGCTAATTATGTAATTTAAAATAAATAAAAATAAGGAAATGACTACAGGGAGAAAACAAAAAGTCTAAGTATGTTGGATTTGCAAATGTAAATACCATGTTGTTTGTTATACTTTTTATTGTTATCATAAGGTTTTAAGACCTTGAACAAAGACACAAAAACAAAACAATCAAGAATCCTTTCACAAATCCTACTCAGAAGCAGGCCAACTTGCCCCAGTTTCACTCCCCAAATCACAGGAATTCTTGGGATTAGGATCTCACACATACTGAGTGTGTCATTCAATTTTTCAGAACCAGGTGGCCCTGGAACCTTGAACACATTTACCAACAAAAAGAGCACCATTGACAGGGAGTGTTGCTGTTGGCCAGCAGTTGTCAAATTAGACTCCAGTTGGAGTGAGAGGTTCCATAGCTGAGACGAAAGAGCTGGTCACACATATTTGTTTCGTTTCTAGAATATGTCAGACACTGTCCTAGGAACTGAAACAGAGCAACAAGTAAGACAGTCATTGCCACTTCCCCTGTGGAATTTATAGTCTAGAGATGTCATCCTAATTTACAGAAAACATTAATGCACAGAATTTTCTCTGTTTTCAGATTTGCTGCCATAAGCTTTCCCTTTAATTTTTCATATCGGTTATATAACTGGTAAGCACAAACAATTGTAATAAGTATTAAAGTGGAAGTGTTAGTCCCTCAGTCATGTCTGATTCTTTGAGACCCCACGGACTGTAGGCCACAAGGCTCCTCTGCCCATAGGATTCTCCAGGCAAGAATACTGTGGAGTGGGTTGCCTTGCCCTTGTCCAGGGGATCTTCCCCACCCAGGGATTAAACCTGGGTCTCCTGCATTGCAGGCAGATTCTTTACCTTCTGAGCCACCAGGGAAGCCAGTAAGGATGAGCCAGTTGCAGACGAGTATTAACAGGGAAATTCAGAAATAGTTTTTTAATGTTTAACAACTAATCTTTTCAGACATGTGTGTCTGGATATGATATTACATTTATATACATGATTTAAATTACATTGTTTCCTACTAAGATTTTGATTTATAAAATAGAATAAAAATACAAATATCTTCTGGGAGCTATATGGAGAACATCATCATTTCTAGGCTTGATACTACCTGAAAAATGTTTGAAAACCACTGACGTATACTTGGATCTTTGGCAGAGTTGTTTATTTTTCCTAAGGATCCAAAGCAGGCAGAAATTTGTTGTGAAGCAGCCTTTCTGGGATTTACACTTCCCTGACATTTTCCTGGTGTTCTGAGTCATTTCCTTCTGAGCCACAGCTTGTCTAGTCACCAGGCAGTGTCTGGGTCATAGAAACAGTCTAACAAATTTTAAAATTCTTCAAATAGATTCTGTCCTGTCCTTCTTGCATTTCTTAATGCCATGATGCCCGCAGTGATACACCTTAAATCTACTTTTCTTGGCTATTCACTTTGCTCTTGCCAGGACAGTTATTCAAAAACTGTCCCCTCAAGCTCAGCCTTCTGCTTATTTCTCGCTCCTCTGTTTCTCATAATTGTGCATCACAAAAATCCAAAACACTGGTCTTGCCAGAGGGAGCCTGGCCTGGAGGAGAAGAAGGAAAGAGCAGGAGGCAGGCAAAAGTAGGCAAAGAGGGCAGTAGGGAGGGAATGGCAGAGACCAGACATAACTTAATAATTACTCTCCTATCACACAATCATCTATTTATTTAGTCAATAAATATTTATTAAGCACTAAGTGCCAGGGCCAGGGGATATAAGGGCAAACCAGATGAACACAGCCTCCGCTTTCATGAAGCTTTGCCTGATGAGACACAGAGAAGAGTAATCAGCCATTTACAGCACACTAGGGAGTACCATGGCACATGTACTCGTCACACGTTGAGTACCAGCAGTGCTGAGTACCAGTGATGAGTTGTGTACCACGATGCAGTACCATGATGAGTACTCCATCATGTGTTGAGTACTAGTGATGTGTTGTGTACCAGCAGTGCACGGTACTATGGGTGCTCATGGACCGGGGCAGAGGTAGGAGGAAAAGCTTCCTAAGAAGGCTAGATAGCACACCAAGAAGCAAGAGGCTGTCAGTTGTTCACTAATATTCATTCTTTTTTTCTTCCTTTAATAAAGTGTGTTAATTGCTCAGCTGTGTCTGATTCTTTGCACACCCCGGACTGTAGCCTGCCAGACTCCTCTATTCATGGGATTCTCTAGGCAAGAATACTGGTGTGGGTTGTGCACTTCCTTCTCCATCCTTTAATAAAAGCATGTCCAAAAGCATGTCTGCCCAGCTGGAGATGATCTTTCCCAGGGTTTCTTGCAGCTTAACTGCCGCTATGTGACTAAAGTTAGGTCATGAGATCTAAGCAGCAGTGATGTGTGCTACTTCTGGTTTCTGGGATATGCCTTGCTTCTCCTATTCCTATTGTCTGAAAAGTGGTAACTGGGACAGCCATCTTAGACCATGAGAGGGAAGTTCAATGGTGAAGGTGGCCAAAGAGAAAAGTAAATTGAACCAGAAAAAATGTTGGACAGCAGAGCTGCCTGACCAGCCCAAGACCTGTAGACTATTATGTGGAAAAGAATAGACAAAGTATTCTGGTAGAAGCTACTGTTATTTAGTTTCTATTAGGGCAGCTCGACCAATATATCAAGCCTTATATCAGGTTTTGGGCTGCAAAGAATATAATCAATCTGATTTTGGTGTTGACCATCTGGTGATGTCCAAGTGTAGAGTCTTCTCTTGTGTTGTTGGACGAGGGTGTTTGCTATGACCAGTGCATTCTCTTGGCAGAACTCTATTAGCCTTTGCCCTGCTTCATTCTGTACTCCAAGGCCAAATTTGCCTGTTACTCCAGGTATTTCTTGACTTCCTACTTTTGCACTCCAGTCCCCTACAGTGAAAAGGACATCTTTTTTGGGTGTTAGTTCTAGAAGGTCTTGTAGGTCTTCATAGAACTGTTCAACTTCAGCTTCTTTAGCATTACTGATCAGGGCATAGACTTGGATTACCGTGATATTGAATGGTTTGCCTTGGAAACGAACAGAGATCATTCTGTCATTTTTGACTTTGCATCCAAGTACTGCATTTTGGACTCTTTTGTTGACTATGATGGCTACTCCATTTCTTCTAAGGGATTCTTGCCCACAGTAGTAGATATAATGGTCATCTGAGTTAAATTCACCCATTCCAGTCCATTTTAGTTCGCTGATTCCTATCACTTCATGGCAAATAGATGCGGAAACAGTGGCTGACTTTATTTTTCTGGGCTCCAAAATCATTGCAGATGGTGACTGCAGCCATGAAATTAAAAGATGCCTACTCCTTGGAAGGAAAGTTATGACCAACCTAGACAGCATATTAAAAGGCAGAGACATTACTTTGTCAACAAAGGTCCATCTAGTCAAGGCTGTGGTTTTTCCAGTGGTCATGTATGGATATGAGAGTTGGACTATAAAGAAAGCTGAGCACAGAAGAACTGATGTTTTTGAACTGTGGTGTTGGAGAAAATTCTTGAGAGTCCCTTGGACTGCAAGGAGATCCAACCAGTCCATCCTAAAGGAGATCAGTCCTGGGTGTTATTGGAAGGACTGATGTTGAAGCTGCAACTCCAATACTTTGGCCACCTGATGCAAAGAGTTGACTCATTTGAGAAGACCCTGATGCTGGGGAAGATTAAGGCCAGGAGAAGAAGGGGACGACAGAGAATGAGGTGGTTGGATGGCATCACCGACTCGATGGACATGGGTTTGGGTGGACTCCGGGAGTTGGTGATGGACAGGGAGGCCTGGCCTGCTGCGGTTCATGGGGTTGCAAAGAGTCGGACACGACTGAGCGACTGAATTGATTGATATCAGGTTTAAAAGTGTAAAAGGCTTAACAGAGTTTCAAATTCAAAATCCCCTCTTCTTAACCACTTGGGATCCCATAGTATAATTCAGGAACAGTCCTTGCATCAGCTGATCTGGGAGGCATGTGAGAAATGGGCTGTTTAGAGCCAGTGGAAAGGTAGCTTCAGTAATATAGGTACTTTTCCAATTTAATTCCCCTGAAATTTTCCTAAAGACAAAGCTCCACAGCCTTAGGAGCTAAAAGAGTAACTTGAAGGAGAAGGATTTATGTATCTGGTTCCAACCTGAACTCCTTTCTATTAGCAAGACACAGGACATGGAGAAACCAGGAACATAGTCATTTTTCACCCCCTGTCTTGGAACTCTTCTGGCCAGAGTCCAGGGAGAGATTTTGGATTACAGTGATCACTGCCCCTCAATTCCTGGGCACGTCTGCTCAGATGGTACCTCACTGGTCTCCAGGTTTGCTTGTCACACGCTGGGCCATTTCTTACGTCTTGACTCCTTAGCTCAGTTCCCTACTCTTTCTTCCTTTGATGGTACAGTGGCTGGCTGTCACTATTGTCTCAGCAGTGCAAGTTGGGAGAGACCAGCCCTCAGAGGCAAATTAGACAAACCCAGGACCATAATGTCATCTGGTTGATTACAGAGAGTATCAGTCAAGACAAGTTAGGTTGTGCTGCAATAACAAACAACCCCCCAAACTCAAATCCAGTGTGGCTCAGCAGTATCTGTAATGTAACCACTTGAAGGTTCCCAGAGGACCATCCACAACACCACATTTCAACATGAGACTTCAGGCTCTGTTGTGGCAAGAGAGGGGAGAGCATGGAGCATCGTGGTTCCTGGTGCACCCAAGCAGAAGTGAGTCATTTATTGGACATGCCAGTCACATAGCTACTCCTACCTTCAAGGACTAGGGGACGCAATCTTCCCATGTGTAGATACATGGGAAGATAAGGGGAACTGCAAAATGTGGATGAGCAGCAGAAATACCCACCTCAGAGACCACACTGTGAGGAGGCTGATGGGGAAATAGGAAGTCTGCAAAGTGGGCATGCATCCCAGGAGGTATACACGATCCACTGGGAGAAGGAAGAACATAGTGGTCCTTCCGGTTATATTTATCCTTTATCCTCTCTTTTTTAAATGTCTATTTTTTGAACATGTCTATTATACCTATTATAATGAGTATGTCTATTTATAAAGTGCATAATGTATATGTAGTGGTACATGATTATAATTTATAAGTAAATAAATATGCATACACTGGGGGTGGATGCTCAAAAAAGCTTTGTGGATGGAGCAAGCAATCAGAAATGTTGGGTGACCACTGAGCCAGAGAATGGGACCAAAAAACCCTTAGGCTGTGAGTGCCAAAGGCTCTTTGAAAATGGGACCTGGAGCCTTTAACCCCAAAGTGACTCTGGTTTCCTTGGCTGTGAAATTCCAATCATGACTCCCCTTTCACAAGCTTCTAGGATTGATACCTGAAAAGTCCTTAAAGAAGAGAGACTGAGACAGGATAAAATTAGGTTGAATACCTTTTCACTGCCCTTGCCTGTAGCCAGCAAATGCAAAAGAAGCTGCAGGGCTTTGCAGGAGGACCACAGAGAGGCAGCGTGCATTCATGGCATATTAGGGTGCATGGTGCATGGAGTGGGTGTGCTGGGTGTGTGGTGGTGATCAGTGTCAGGTAGACAGTGCTGTCTCGGTTGGAATAGCCAGGGAAAATATAACAGGGGACTCCATGCATTATCTGCCATTGCTTTCCCCGGAGAGGCTGAAAATCTTTGAAAGGTTTGCTCTAGGGGGAAAGTGTTACTGGATAAGTCTGACTGATGGTGAGAAAGAGGAGGTGGGGGGCCTACAGGGAGAGGGAGAGAAAATAAATGCATGCATTTGTGTGTGTTTGTGTGCATGTTTGTATATCTGTTAGGTTTTCTTCCTCTTTTTAAAGTAGGGTACCCCAGCTCTGAGACATGAAGAGAAGGGAAAGAAGACCACAGAGAGGGGAGACTGGTGCAGGGAATAAGCGGCAGGTGCCAGTGGGAGAGAAAGCGTCGGAAGACAGATCTGAAGATAAACACAGAAGTGACTATTTGTTGTAGCCAAAGCCAGCAGCAGACCAGGAGATGAAAGCCTGTAATCCGGAAGCCTTAGGAGACCATTCAGACCAGGGTACCCCTGACAGCCTGCTGGTGGGCATAAGCTGCTCCACACTCAGCCAGGGGCATGGGCTGCCCGGTGCCTCCACACGCCCAGCCAGGGCAGAGACGCTGAGAACTCGATGTCCGTGCACAATGCAGCGTCATTTCCCCTTAGAGTCCTGCCCTCCCTCTCACCCCCCTCCCACCTGTGTGGAGGACACCAGCAATTTTCCAGTCATCCAAACTCAAACCCTTGGCCATCTCCCCAACACCCACCCACTTCTCATTGAATTGGGTGTTGACCCTGACCATTTCACTTCTCACGCGGGTCCCTCCACTTCTTCCCTGTGCCTTCTTCCCAGATCAGGAGTGGGGAAAAAACCAACCTTGCATGTTATAAAACCCTGGACTAATAGTATTTCTCAGGACTCTAAACTTATAGTTGCATGGGACAGAAACCAACATTCTATAAGAGAGGAAAAGGAGAGGGAGAGAAGAGACTTTAGTTTAAGATTAAAGGACATCCCGAGGGCAGGATTTCAGGGGTGCTCAGAAGAGTCTGAAAGCTGGAACCTGAAAGCCGGTGGTACCCGGACAGCCTTCCCATAGCCTCCGAAGCTCGCTCTCTCTCTGCACCTCTGTTTCCCTCTTCCTCCTCTGCAGCTTGCTTTTCTCTGCTGCTCAGCTCCTGGTGGGAGGCGCCTTCCTGAATCTCCCTAGTGTTTACATTTCCTCCCTTCAAGAGACCAGAATAAACTAAGTAGCCTCAAATTCCCTTGACAATTTCCTATTACCAAGTCGGGCCAGGTGCCTCTGCCCTGGGAGTGTGCCAGGCAGCGGTCATTATGTGCAGTTGTAGCTGCTGGGGACCATGTCTGTGACCTCCAGCCTTGCCTCGGTACTGTCCCTGCGGTCTCACGTTGGTGACCTCTGCCCTTGGCTGTGCTCCCGCAGTCTTCCGTACCTCCCACTTGTGAGCTTATATTGATAACTCACATTATGAAAACCATAGTATTAAATATGCCCATTCAAACTTCAGCCTCTGCCGCATCCTGGGTGGGTCCGCCCTAGCCCGCCCAAGCATGCCCCACCTGAGTGCACTGGCCTCTGGGCCCTTGACATGTGGCCAGCCCAAACCGAGATTTGCCGAAGGTGTCAAAGACACACTGTGTTTTTAATACTTAGGGACCAGAATGTGAAATATCTCATTAATGATCGTTTATATTGACCGTGTATTGGAATGTTTTGGATATATGGACTTAGATAAAATTTAATATTAAAATTAATTTCCCTTGTTTCTTTTCACTTTTTATTTTATTTTCTTTTCACTTTTTAAAATGTTGATACTAGAAAATTTAACATTCCCTAATGTAGCTCACATGTCATTTCCGCCGCACAGTGCTGACCTAAGCCACAGTCTTGGGAAAGGCCTGGGCTTTCTCAGTGGCTGCCTTTATTCAGATTGCTTCTCCCACCAGGAAGGTTTTTCCATCTTCCACTACCCAACTCCTACCCATCCTGCAAAACCTCCCCCCAGTGCCGCCCTGTGAAGCTCCATGTCTAAGATAGTTATGCCTGTAGCTATTTACATTCAGAACTGTTGAACTTCTTTCTTTTAGTTTTACTTTTCTGTATTTTAAAATATACTTTTGGCCCATTCTACCTTCATTATAATTATAGCATGTGTGTGTTGTTCTCTGTATCAGGGGTCCCAGCCTCCGTGATCTAATGCCTGATACTATGAGGTGGAACTGATGTAATTGCAAAATGAAAATATCTCCTGCCACATCAATAAACAAGAAATGTTACAGTCATCAGCAATTTCTGGCCACCAGATGTGAATGAGGGCTCCCAAAATTGCAATCCAGTGGATGCTGGATTGCTGAGGAGCTGGGGGAATGCAAGAAGCAGCGATCTGCCAATCCTCAAGGAGAACGAGAAAATAGGATTGGCCCCGGATAGCTGAGGTACACATGCAAGGAATGAATTCAGTGAGCCCAGAGGCTTGCATCTTCCCATACACAGAATGCTAAATTCCTTAACTTGATGGCTGATCTTTAATGTTCAGATTGTCTGCTCCCTTTGCTGCAAACTTATTTATAGCTTGACTTCCCCTCCTGCCTCCTTAGAGCAGTTTTCTCAGAGCTACTGAGATGCTGTCTCCCAGGCTCGGAGTCCTGAACATTCCCACCAAATAAAATAACTCAGGTTGTGACTGTATTTTTTTAGTCAACATAATAATAGAAATAAAGTGCACAATAAATGTAATATGCTTGAATCATCCCGAAACCATCCTCTCCCACCCCTGTCCATGGAAAAATTGTCTTCCATGAAACCAGTCCTTGGTGCCAAAATGGTTGGGGGCTGCTGCCATATATTCTATTGTAGGTCCTTGTGGCCATGCTTCATTTATTTGTCTATTCCAGATATAGACACCCAATAAGCACCTATAATTGACTGGAAATACGAAGTCTGTGAAAGAAAATTGCTCTTACGACAGATTGGTTATTGTGAGTTCAGATGAAGTTTTTATCCTGGTCTGTTTTTCTTTCTTCCCATGACTCCCTCCCCGACTCCCTCACACCCCACTCATTCTCTCTCTCTCACCTCCATTACCATCTTCGTTCAGTCATTCATTTATTAAATCAGGTATTTAATGGCACTTTGTTGCACCAGGTACTGATAAATACAGGTGAATCGAGAGATATGGTCTCCACCTTAATGGAAAAGTGAAAAAGTGTTAGTTGCTCAGTCGTGCCCGACTCTTTGCAATCCCATGGACTGCAGCGCACCAGGCTCCCCTGTCTACGGGATTTTCCAGACGAGGATACTGGAGTGATTTGCCATTTCCTTCTCCAGTGCATCGCCCCGATCCAGGGACAGAACCCGGGTCTCCTGCACTGCAGGCAGATTCTTTACAGACTGAGCTACCAGGGTAGCAATATAAAGGTCTCCGCCTTAGTGGAAATTACAGTCTAAAGAGGGGAAGAATGATAAAAAAAAAAAAAAAAAAGTGAGTAAGAACGCACTTAGGAACTGTGATATGGAGGATTCAGGAAAGGAACCAGGTTGGGGGTGGGGGCAGGTTGACTTAGATTCGTGGTCAATTTAAGGTGACAACATTGAAGCTGAGGAATCATCTGTGCATAGAGCAGAAGTGGGAGAGGGGCCCAGACAGGGTGAATCTGGTGGGGGAAGACCCAAGGATGGAGAAGAAGAGCTGCCCGAGGCCAAGGACGTTATCTCTGCAGTTCCAAGCTCTGGATGGCAGGGCGGATCACTGGTAGATCGGTTCCCTCTGTGTGTTCTGAGTTTACCCTTTGGAACTTGGTGAGCATCGTAGGGTACACTTGACTCTTAAAATCTCTCAAGATGCTTTTCAACAAAGCGTAGGCAACCAACAAAGCATCGACAATGCATTGTTTCTCATAGTGTTACCCCTCGGTGAGCCGGGTAAAATTCATACTCTTGCTGTATGAAAGTCATGCCTATCATCTCATTTTGATGCCCTTTTGATGTGCTTTGGTGGTTCTCACGCAAGGGTGAGTTTGTCCTGCTGGGGACATTTGATGACATCTTGGAGACATTTTTGGTTATCACTACTGCTGGGGGTGCAGATGTTGCTATTGGTCTCTAGATAGCAGAGGTCAGGGATGCTGCAAACATCCTATAATACCCAGGACAGCCCCCCCCCACAATGAAGAGTTACTAGCTCAAAATGTCAAGAGTGCTGAGGCTGAGCTATTCTGATATAAATATAATCAAGATATATATATTCATTTGAGAGATGGAAAGCTGAATCTGTGGCAGAGGCTGCCAGTTGCCACCTCATATTCAATTCTAGTTCTATCCTTAGCAAAAGAAACCCACTTTTTTCAAGATCACAATGCTCCCAGTTAAAGGGCACGATTTCCCACTGTCTTATGAAGTTAGGTGTGGCCATGTGGCTAAGTCCTGACCACTGAGATGTCAGCAGAAATATCTCGTCGTTTGGGAAGATTGCTAGAATGGAGGTGATGTGGCTTGCGGTGGTGTTGGGACATGTTGCTCTTGTTTCCTTCTTTCTGATACATAGAACATAGTATGATTACTGGAGCTCAAACAGTCATTCAGAATACCAATGACTTTGAATATGGAAACCAGGGCCTGGAGTAGGAAATGGCAACCCACTCTGGAAAATTCCATGGACAGGGGAGCCTGGTGGGCTATAGCCCAAGGGGTTGCAAAGAGCTGGACATGACTGAGCATACACACACACACACACACACACACACACACGGAAGCCAGAAAGTGGCCTTGAGGTGACCTTGAAGATGGCAGAGCACAAAGACAGAAGGAGCCTTGGTTTTCACTGGCTTCATGGAGCCCCCGGACTCTTTCCTTCCAGACATGTTTTACATGAACCAATGAACTAGTGTGTTCATATGTCTTATTTGAGGTTGACTATAATAGATGGTGGAGGAGGCAATGGCAACCCACTCCAGTACTCTTGCCTGGAAAATCCCATGGACAGAGGAGCTTGGTGGGCTGCAGTCCATGGGGTCGCGAAGAGTCAGACACGACTGAGCGACTTCACTTCCACTTTTCACTTTCATGCATTGGAGAAGGAAATGGCAACCCACTCCAGTGTTCTTGCCTGGAGAATCCCAGGGATGGCAGAGCCTGGTAGGATGCCCTCTATGGGGTCGCACAGAGTCAGACACGACTGAAGCGACTTAGCAGCAGCAGCATAATAGATGCTGGAACCTCCTTCTAGCTGAGAGTCAGCCACCAAGGAGAATGTAATATGTCCATGGCACTTTCTATTCCATCTTGGGGACTCCTTTCTTACTTCTGTTCTGGTACCAGTCTCCTTGCATACTAAATGATCATCCAACCTCAGGTGACATTTTCACAGTTTTTCAAGTTCCAGGTCAGACTCAACCTATGGAGGGCTTTGGGTGTAGCCCATTTTCCAGGATGGCACCCTGGATTGTTTAAAGAATTCCTTTCCTCTGGGTGTGTATTATTGCGTGAGCTCAGTCCATGTGAGATGCTCAGAAGCTGTGAGTGAGCGGGTACTGAGGGATGCTCTCAGGGCCGGCTCCGCACCATCACTTTTGAAGTCAGCAGTTCTCTGCCGAAGCTTGGATTTGGAAGTGCTGAGACATGCTTGCCAAAGGCTGGAGTTTTGATGTGGAGTGGAGAAATAGCTGTTACTTTGAGGGGGAGAAAAAACACCTTTCATTTCTTTAGGGAAAGATAAGTAATGCAACTTTGTGGTTTCTCACTTCTGATCTTCTGGAGAGCAGATGTTCCTTGAGGAATGACTGGTCCAGAGGCGACGTATTTAAGTTCGCAAACAGCACACATTGAGATGTTAGACATTTCAGTGTTGCTAAAGAAAACCACCAAGTTAAACAGCCAACTTTCCCTCTTCATTTTGTCAAGGAGATTAAAAAAAAAAATTAACTTGGCTGCTGGCGGTGGGACTGGCTCATTTGGCAGTCTTGGGGGTGGGGGATGAGGTGGCCGTGTGATTGGGGTTGGGGACAGGAGTGACAGTCAGAGGTGAGGGAGAGAGAGATGCCTGGAGGCAAGGAGATGCTTCCCGCCCTCACAGGGCAGGCAGGGAACTGCTCCCACGGGCCATGTGCACCCTTGCTCGCCCACCTTCCAAGTGGCAAACCTCTGCTCTTCCAAGAGGTGATATCGTCACTCTGAAGGGGAAATCCACTCATTTGCCATGTGGGTGGTTATCTCCCCAAAGACCCATCTTCCGGGGAAGGAGAAATGGGCAGGAGAAGACTGCCTTAAGTAAACGCGTGGAGAGCATCGCTTCTGATGAAAAGGAATGACGCTGGGGTTTCAGTGGTGCGCTTCCAGCTGGGGAAACTGCTTCTTTAGCCCTGTGACCCTCTTATCATTTCTGCCCGTAGTTTTTAAAGCATGGTAGGGTCTGGATGTTGGAAGAGTTTGTTGCAGAGAGCAGGAAAGTGGAGCCTCACGCAGCTGCAACTATCCTGGCTGTGGTGTGAATACAACGAAGTGCAGCCTTTTGTTTTTAGCTGGGGTGGGGAGGCAGGGGGAATCTTTGATGCAGGGTTTGAAGAGCTGCTTCTGGAGGATGAGGGTGAGAAGGCTGGGACGGTCCCTGCGAACACCCACCCGAAGCACCAGAAGTAGCAGCAGCCAAGGCAGGCCCGCCACACGAACAGCAAAGAACCGCTTCCTTTTCTTGGGGGCTCCGGATGTCTGTGCCTGGGGGAGAAACTGAGGCCCAGAGAGTCACAGTGACCGGTCTCCCATTGCCTGGCAATTTCCTGGGAGGAGCAGGGCCAGCCCGGGTAACCCCCCTGGCATCTAGTTTAAGGGTTTTGTCTGTGTGATTGCCTCAGCTTCATAATATCACTTTCTACTCTGGTACTTGGATGTGTTCCATAAATGCTGTGCTATGTGAAGCTCTTTCTTAAAATAGGAAAAGGATAAGCGCCTCTGAAGGAATGGAGGGACCCTGTGAAGAGAACTGGGCATAATTACAAGTCACCCTGGTTTCACTAGTTCAAGCAGGCAGATGGTGGATAGAACCGAAGCCAGACAATTTGCACTTACCAAATTAGCACCCGTCTGTTAGTCTGCAGAAATGGGGGAAAAAAAAATGGGCATCTCTCTTTTCACCATATAAGGTAAATAAAAACCAGTGCTCACAGAATGCTGGCCCTCCAGGATGCAGAGGCAGTGTTATCCAAACTGCGCCTGTCTCGGCCACATGTTCCCCACTTCCACTGCAAGCGGGAGGCAGCCCTCAGTGATGGAAGGGACTCATACTGTGGAATCACAGGTTCAAATCCCAGCCCTGGTACTTACCATAGTTAGCATGGCCTCCAGCAGCTTAACCTTAGCAGGGCTGTTTGCTCACCTGTAAGATAGGGATAATACTACCTATGAATCCAATTAAGTAAATAAAAGTGAAATAGGCAGTGCACAGGAGGCCTCCTGTAGTCATAGCCCACAAGTAATGGCCACAAACCACACTCTCACCCCAGCTAGTCTTCACTTATATGTGACAATGGACACAAGGATAGTGGCTGAGGGGACCAAGACCTGTGTCTGGACCAGAGAAGAGTCCCTAACTCCAAGACACGCCCACAAACCATATGCTCTTGATATCAGCCTTAGGAGAAGGCAGGATGGTGACTTTATACTGATGGCAGGGCTTATGATCACAATAGAAGATCTCACGCACTCTCTGGGGAACCATTGGCAATTTCGAAACAGGCAGTCTGTCATCATGCCTTCCACCAGTCATTACTGAGTTCCCCTACTCTATGTCAGGCCCTGACCTGGCATCAGGGAGACTGGCCTTGCTCTCAAGGAATTCAGAGTCTAGGCAGGAAGAAAGGTATTCAAACAAGGAATTACCATAAAACTTTAAAAGTGCTGTAATTGAAGTGGAATGAATCCTACCTGGCATGAGAAGGAAGGTGTTGGGAGAGGTCATTTGTGTGGAAATGGAGTGGACCTTTAGGGAGGATGGGGATCTTGGCAGGTAGCCATGGGGGCAGAAAGGATAAAGTATGAGCAAGGCTGCAGGGTGTGACCCAAAGAGGTCTCCCTGGGATCAGTGAGCCCTGCAGGGTGACGAGTGTCAGGCCACCCAAGGTTGTTGGGCGTGAACTGCTGAGTGAGGCCTGGTCCCAGCCTGAACATGGGCCTGAGGTAAGGGCTGGGTGGTAGTTAGTCGGTGGAGTAAGTGACACCTTTGGTTTGCCTTTGGGAAGATCTGTTTGGCTGTGCTGGGGAGGGTGGACCATAAGCGCAAGAGTGGAGGCTAGCTTGGGGGCTATTGCGAGATCCTGGAGGGCCGGAGCCAAGGCAGAAGAACAGTGAGAAGAAAGACTGGCAGCCTTGGTGATGAGTTGGACTTGGGGGATGGGTGACAGGAGACTGAGGATGATTACCTATTACTCCCTTGGGTAATTAGAATTGGGGCCAAATTTTTCTATGGTGCTTAAGTTATAGTTCTTGCAGTTTTCTCATCTTTGCCCTTTGACCAGGTGTTCCTTGAATGCAGACACTAAGTCCTATTCACTCTGGTTGTATCCCTCATACTAATACAGAATAGAAGCCCAATAACCATAGAGTTGGGGCTTCTCTGGTGGCTCTGCATCCACCTGCCAGTGCAGAAGACACAGAAGACTCAGGTTTGATCCCTGGGTTGGGAAGATCCCCTGGAGAAGGAAGTGACAACCCACTCCAGTGTTCTTGCCTGGGAAATCCCATGGACAGAGGAGCCCGGTGGGCTACCGTCCATAGCGTTGCAAAGAGTCAGACACGATTTAGCAACTAAAAAACCATGACCACCAAAGAGTTGACATGATGATGAGTGAGTGAATAGACTGTTCATTTTGCCTTAAATTGCACACATGTAGGAGGAATGCATGCACAGAACTAGCTTATTGCAGCTTCTAGCACGGTGTCTCATAGATGCCTGTCCAACTCCGTGGGATGATGATGGTGGTGATGACGCCATTTTGCTCACCTTCCTCTCTCCACACATAATGCTTCCAAGCTTCCCTGGGGAATGCAGGAGGCCTAATTAATTCATGTGATCAAAGTGTCCTGATTGGAACTTTGTGGCTGGAAGAAACCATAGGCTCAGTGAACATTTCCATTACAGAGTGCTCACTGCTCTCCTAGCTTGCAAGGGGCCCCATTAAGGCTATTCTGTCAAATCCCCTTAGCGTGGTTATGTCACTTCAGGACTATCCATCTCTCCATCTGTAAAAGTTTCCCTTGATTCCTCATCTGCTTAATATAGATTTGCAGCTGCTACTCTGCTGTGCTCTGTGCTCGTCCTGGCTGGGTTGGGTAGCTCCCAGGTGAAGCAGGAAGAGATCCGGGCTGGTGGAGGAAGGGCGGGAGGAGGGAGTCGAAATCACCCTAAACTACTGGAACCACCTGGGCAATTTCCCCAGCATTGTGTGTCTCTGTGTGTGTGTGTGTGTGTGTGTGTGTGTGTGTGTGTGTGTGTGTATTAGTCACTCATTCATGTCCAACTCTTTGTGACCCCATGGACTGTAACCCACCAGGTTCCTTTGTCCATGGAATTCTCCAGCAAGAATCCTGGAGTTGGTTGCCATTTTCTTCTCTAGGAAATCTTCCTGACCCAGTGGTTAAACCTCCATCTCCCACATTGCATGCAGATTCTTTACCGTCTGAGCCACCAGGGAAGTCCAGCATTTTAAACTGTGATATATCTTGCATACTCAGAGGGCATATCTCCTATGGGCATGCGTAGGTCAACCTCTGTGAATGTTTAGACCATGCCTTTTCTGGTTAACTGAGGATTATAAAAAAAACTCTATTTTAGTTAGCCTTCTTTAACTTTTTTTCAAAGGCTTTGGTCCATTTTCTTTCCTTAAGCTGTTTGAACACTGCACACTGTTTACTCTTGATTTTGTGATTCGGAACATAGGATCAGGATCAGAGTCTCTAGGCTGAAATGCCAATTTTTTATTGCACGTAACCACAGGTGTGGAAGGCTCGGGGACTGAGTAAATCTCATTCCAGGACGCATTCTTGATTTTACTTGGCTAACCTCCAGACACCAGTTTGTTTCTTGTGATTGACTTCTTCTGCAAGTTGAAGACGGATAATTCTAAATGTATGAGGGCTTGAGGTGTTTCCAGGTTAATGAAAATTTTACCACGTGTCACAGGCTCCCTAGTTTTTCTCAGGCTAAAAGTGAGATATGGCCCCACCAAGTCAGGAGAATTTAGTATATACTGATCGGCCCTGTTGCTAACTCCCCTACATGAGTTTGGCTATATGGTGAGTTCTGCTACAACACTTGTTTTGGAAATGCAAATTTGTTCCAACACAATTGATGTCTTAGGGAACAATCTGAGCATAACACAAATTTCACATTTACTTATGTGCCATTTAGCCTGCAAGAAACACTAGGTGAATGCAGAAAACTGCACGCAGCTGAACTGACTGAACAGCATAAGAATGTATGGGATGCACACACACGCCCCTAACATCTACTGGCCACATCTGTTCGCTGCATCTTAGGAGCTACACCCATCCACATCTGTTGTTACAACTCTCTGTTGACTTCTTGTTATAATAACTCACAAGCTGCAAACTTTCCGGGTTCCCATTTCCATAAACAAGCATCAGAATTTTTCAGGGTAAATTACCATATTTATTGTAGTATTTGTGGTTTTCTTAACCATTTTTACATGTGTCAAATTGTGCTACCATTTTCATTAGATTCCTTTTTCTTTTTTTAAAATGTGTCATTGATGCATGTACCCCAGTGTTCACTGCAGCACTATTTACAATAGCTAGGACGTGGAAGCAACCTAGATGTTCATCAACAGATGAATGGATAAAGAAGATGTGGTACATATATACAATGGAATATTACTCAGCTGTAAAAAAGGATGAACTAGAGTCAGTTCTAGTGAGGTGGATGAACCCAGAGCCTATTATACAGAGTGACATAAGTCATAAAGAGAAAAACAAATATAGTGTATTAGTGCATATATGTGGAATCTAGAAAAATGGTATTTATGAACATATTTGCAGGGAAGAATGGAGATGCAGATGTAGAGAATGGACCTGTGGACACAGTGGGGGTGGAGAGAGTGGGATGAATGGAGAAAGTAGCATCACCATATATACGCTATCAGGTGTAAGAAGGATAGTTGGTGAGAAGCAGCTGTGTACACAGTCTGGCACTCTGCGATGATCTGGAGAGATGGGGTGGGGGAGGGGAGGGAGATTTGAGAGGGAAAGGATAAATGTATAATTATGGTTGATTCACATCGTTGTATGGCAGAAACCAACACAACACTGTAAAAATTAAAACAAACAAACAAAAACCCAGAAAAATATATGTGTCACTGATGAAATATCTTAGTGCTCTGCCTCTAACCTCACTTGTTCCACAACTCTATGATTTTTATAAATCCGTTTTTGCACATCATGTTGATTTTGTGTTTGTTACATTAAAGCAAACCTGGCTGTGACTGGGGGGGCTCCCAGCCTCACCCTGACCAGCTGGGAAAGGAAGATAGTGTTCATCTTGGAGAGAAGGGACCTTATTATTAATATATCTGTGAGTAACATTTGATCTCCTTACCACAGGCCACTTGGATTGCTCACCAAAGATACATAACTTATAAAGAACGTTTCTAAAAGGCTAAGAATATCTTCCAGTTTACAGAAATGAAAAATCGAGCAAAACTGAAAAATAGATCTCTAAGGTAGTATTGCTTCAACTTTACTTTTATGGTATCCAAAGTATAGAATATACATCCTCCCAGTTATGGAGTTAAACATGGAATTACTTTGTGAAATGAAAGAAGTCTTGAGGGACACAAAAGGGGCAGAACTGGCACACACTGCATCTTTCCTGTGGAACAGATGCCTTATATACATCATCTCATTTCATCTTCATACCACCCTCTCTCCACACTGAAGCCCTGCCACATGTTGGATACTAATCTGGCTATGGGGTTATATCAGTGGGCAGAGCACGTGGCTGCCCTCCAAAAGCTGAACTTCTAGTGGAGTGGGATAGACTGTAAGCCAACACACCAACATAGCCTTGACTGTGAGCAGTGAGGGCTATGGAGAAAGACGGGGAGGAGTATTTGGGGCGTGGGGAACAGAAGGGACCCCTGAAGGGATGCCGAGCAGCCCACAGCAGCACTGCCACCTCCGTCCTGTAGGTGAAGAAACCCAGCTAGAGAGAGAAGGGCCAGGTGGCTCTGAGCCTTCAGTAGGTTAGGGGTTAGTTAAGGGGAGAGAAGGGAGGAAGGAATGCATTCCCTGGTCTGTAGGGAGAGAGAGAAAGCATAGAGACTGCTGGGCTGAGTCTCATTTTACTTCAAAGTCTCTTTTCTTCCTCTGCCTCAGAGCAGTTTCCACTGTTTAAGCTTGATTTTCAGAAAACACAACTTCCTCCCTGTTGCCCTAATCTTGTTTAAGGACGTGGGAGGTTTCTCTGATGATCCCTATGTTAGTTTTCTAGGACTGGGAAAAAAACTCAATGCATTTTTCTTGACTTTCATAGGACTGTTCACTTTTGACACTAGATGTGTGGGTTTTCCAGAACTGACCTCAATCTACCAGCGTCACCTGCCTACTTCCCAACAAACCCTCCACACACCTTCAGACCTCTGGGCCACTGACCTTTCCACCATCTGTCATGTCCTCCTCCTGTTCTCCAGGGTCAAAGTCTAGTTCCCTGTCCCTAAATCCTCTGTCACCTTATCAGCCCACACTGGATTCCTTCTCTGAATTCTTGTAGCCATTGCTCAAACAGATTATCTGTGTAGTACATTAAAAAAAAAAAAAAAAAAAGGAAAATCAAAGCCCATCTCGAAAGTTCTAGTCTAGTGTGGTTTAAGAGGTAAACTGCATGGACCTGGGCAACACAGCATGGATTTGAATTTAGCTCTGCCACTACCTGTCTGTATGACCTGGGGTAAACTGCTCCCCCTGTCTGTTTCCTCAGCTTCTTTGTCATTAAAATATGGATAATAACAGTGCCCATCTCATAGATTGTTGTGGGAATTAAATGAGATAATTCCTGTGGAATGCTCAGTGTGGCGACTGCACAGTTAGCTATTTTTATCATGAGGATGGGGAAGCTTGCCTTTTAAAAGTGCCTCTTTCTTGATGGGTGCTGAGGCTGGGCTGCTGTTTGCTGCCAGGGCTGGAGTCAACAAAGGAAGGGCCATCAAGGGCTGGGATAGGATGGAAGTGTAAGACCACATGGGCTGGGTTCCAGGAAGTCACTGTGGTGAGGCAGCATGGGGGATGGGCAGAGTCTGGTGTGAAGAAGGTCGTGTGCAGTGGAGGGGTGAGAGATGTGGCCCTCTGCACATGGACATAGAGGTAAGTTATGGTCCTTGACATCATATGGAGAAGCAGCTTATTAAATGAACAAGTGAGTGAATCATGAGAAGTGTGGGTCAAAGTTGTTCTAAAGGATATAAAAACAGAGTGGGGCTCCCAGGACATAATTATTTCCAGGCAGGGAGAGGGGAAGAATCTGTGGCATCATTTGGTCAATTCTGTCATTTTCCACAAGTTGGTATTTACTGTTTATTGAATCACAACTGTTTACCAGATTTATTAAGACTCTTGCATGTAACAAAAACCAGACAAGCTAACCTAAAAAGAAAAGAACTTGATCAAGAGGATAGAGGGGTGTGAGTTTCATGGAGCCCAAGGGCAAAGGTGAACTATAGACTGAGACTAGAGTGTTATCTGCATTTTGTCTCTTTCCTTCTCTCTGTGTCCATTTTCTCTCCTTTCCATTTGAAGACCAGCTTCTCTGGCTGTTCCAGGCTGCTTGACAGGGCATCACGTCCCCATCAGCTCCTGAACTCCTGGGTGTCCATGGTCCCCTCTTAGTACCTAGCCAATGCCAGATCTTGAGAGAAGGGACTTGTATTGGCCTGCCTTGGGTTAGGCGGCCATCCTGGACCACAGTGGTAGTGAAGTTGGGTATCCTGCCAGCCAATCTGGGACTACACAGACTGGAAACACAGGGGGATGTCTCCAAAGAGGGCTGTGCCCGGTGATTGACACAGCTGGGCAAGTAACCCACACAGTTTACTACAGTGAGATCATTGTCTATGTACTTTATATCTTGTTATCTTTTAGATCCTCATTACAACCTTACAAACTATGCATTAATGTTTCCAATATACTGGTGTAGACACTGAGGCTTGGAGTGATCATGTAATTTGCTTAAAGTCATATTTAATATGCAGCAAATTCAGGGTTTCAATTCAGATCTGTGTGAAACTAAGGCTCAAAAGTAAATGATTTGCCCAAGGCCAGAAGTAATTGGGAACCAAAGGTGAACTAAGTGGTGTGTGTGTCACTGTGAATGCATGCTCAGTTCTGTCTGACTCTTTGTGACCCCACGGACTGTAGCCCGCCAGGTTCCTCTGTCCATGGAATTCACCAGGCAAGAATGCTGGAGTGGGTTGCCATTTCCTCCTCCAGGGGATCTTTCCAATCTAGGGATCAAACCCACATCTCCTGCAGTGGCAAGTGGATTCTTCACCACAGCACCATCTGGGAGGCCCACTAAGTGATATAATATAGTCTAAAAAAACAAAAAAACCCAAAACCCAACCCAAGGGAACCATACAGACAGACACTAGCCTCACAGCTGGGAGTCTAGTGCACTTGATGCCAGTTGACGCCTCCATCTCCTAAGTCCTAGTTCATCCTCTGTCCTCCTACCCGCTATATGAGCTGGGCCTTGGGGCATGGGGGCCTCTCGCAGAACAGAGCCTATGCTTTTAGGAGAGGCCTCTGTAGAGATGTTTACGTGCCAGGCTGAATCCTGCCTGGAAGGTGGTTCCAAAGCTGGTGTGCATTGGGGCTAGACTCCCCAGCTTCTTCCTGCAGCCAAAGCTAGCACAAGAATCCTCTTAGGGGAGGTTAGTGAAGCTTCTGTTCAGAGACCAGACACAATCACTGTCTGGATTATCTGCAATTCAGGGCCGCAGAGTAGCCGGGCAGAAGTGATTTACAGAAGAATAATTCCCAACAAGGGATTCTGGTGACCTTATAAACCAGAAGACTGAAGTTGCTTGACTTCTGTCTTCCCAGGGTGGAATTAATTCCATCTAACTCTCTGCAGTCCATTTGATTTTTTTTTTCTCTTAAGAAAGAGAATATAGATCCCAGAGGTCTGGGCTGTTTCTTTGAAACATTTAAAGTACCAATTGCATTAGTGTGGGAGCCACTTGGAGGAGTGAAACCAGAAAACTGGCTATGAGAAGAATAAAAACATGGTGTAAAAAAGAAAGGAAAAAAACAATAATTTTATTTCAAGGCTGGCAGCTCTTTTCTGGGTACTTGTGGGATTTTTTTTTCTCTAGTTTTGATTGATTGATTGTAAGTGGTTGATGGGCATATGTGTCAGGAATTTGGGCTTATGGTAAATGGAGAGATTCTCTTCCTTTCTCCATGTTTATTTTGGTTTGTAGAATTATAGCAGCACTTCCTGATTGTTTCAGGAAGAAGCTTCTATCTTACCTACCAAGGGTGGAGGGAGATTCCACTGACAGGTGAGATGGTGAGAGTCTGACATTTTTAGTCCATGTGATCCGATGGGGCAGGATCTTTATCAGATACTGATTCCCATGTCTCTGGTCTTTCTTTGACTCCCTTCCCCTCTCTGAGATAGAGACAGGCTGTTGTCCTTCATGGTAATCATCCTGCTACTGGGCACGAGTGTTTTCTGCCTACTCAAACCTCCCCCCCGTGTGTGAGCACCAAGGTTTAGGGCTTGGGAAGAAAGAATAGGAAATACATTTTGGTCTTAGGTCTAAACTGTGTCTTCCACTTTTACTAGTAAAAAAACCCCAATATCTTTATTCCTATTTAACTCCTGATTAACTCTATATCTCAGCTGATTTTTATTTCAATTTTTATATTGAAGCTGATTACACTTTTACCAGTAAAAAAAAACACACCCAATGTCTTTACTTCTATTTAAATCCTGATTAACTCTATATCTCAGCTGACTTTGGCAGAAGAGAATGGGTTATGATCAGTGGTCACTTCCTCAAGAGACAATATTTCATTTACATTTAGTGCCCCAACTACTAACCACATTAATGGCCTGGATAGTAAGTACTTGTTTCATAAAGAGTGATAAATTGGTGTCTAGAACGACCATCTAGGGAAGGACTGGCTTTCTGGAAAATGTCTGGGGCAAAGAGCAAGAGGTTGGAGTTAACTGAACCTGGATTTGAATCCTGGTTCTTCCACTTTTTAGCAGTTGGACTTGGGAAAGCTGTCTTAAGTTTCTGACTCTAATATTTCATTGTGTTGTTCCATAACTTTATTAGCGGGCATAATAAGAGCCACTTTGGAGTGTCACTATGATGATGAACAATAACAGCCCTCTTGGGACTGACGTACATAAACTTGCTGTGTGTGTGCATGCTTAGTCACTCAGTCGTGTCCGACTCTTGGCGATCCCATGGACTGTTGCCCGCCAGGCTCCTCTGTCCATGGGGTTCTCTAGGCAGGAGTACTGGAGTGGGTTGCCATGCCCTCTTCAAGGGCTCTTCCCAACCCAGGGATCGAACCCAGGTCTCTGCACTGCAGGCGGATTCGTTACTGTCTGAGCCACACGGAAGCCCAAACTGATGATACCATGTATAAAATAGATAACTAATGAGAACTGACTGTATAGCACAGGGAACTCTACTCAGTGCTCTGTGGTGACTTAAGTGGGAAGGAAATCCAAAAAGGAGGGGATATATGTGTACGTATAGCTGACTCACTTTGCTGTACGGAGAAACTAAAACATTGTACAGCAACTAGACTTCCTTCAATAAAAATTAATGAAAAACAAAAACAGTAATAGTCTAGGCACTGTTTTAAATACATTGATTATATCAAATGTATGAGGTAAGAACTAGTTTACCTCCTTTTTACATGAATCTCAGAGAAGTTAGTCACTCACTCAAGATCACATAGCTGCTAATTATGCTTAGGCATCGCACTATAGTGCCTTTCATCTGAACAAGGGAGTGATGTAGGTTGAAAGTGCCTGCTAACAGTGCCTGGCACACAGAGTGCTCTCAGGAAATATTTTATCTTCTTTTCCTCTTCTCTGGTGAGATGTCTGGGAGGTCAGAGGCTGCTCTGGGTCCAGTTCACTTATAAGAGCACAAAGCTGGGAGTTCCCTGGCAGTGCAGTGGCTAGGACTCTGAGCTCTCACTGCTGAAGGCTCAGGTTCAATCCCTGGTTGGGGAACTAAGATCTCACAAACTTCACAGTGCAGTGAAGGGAGAAAAAAGAGAGAGAGAGAGAGAAAGAGCACAAAGGCATCCTGAGTCCTTTAAAATCCCCTCTACCCTATCAATCCCCAAGACTAAGGATGCTTCGTCTTTGACTTTGGCTAAGACTTTGGATGTTTTGTCCCATAATCCCAGACTCTGGTGCCTGGAAGATACAACCCCTTCTAGAACAGTTTCTTTTCTGTAGAATTCTCAGATCAATAGAGGGCTGATGTTGATGGTGGCTATGGATAATGATGCCACTTAAGAGAGAATCTTCCAAGAATCCCCTGGTCACAGCAAGCACACCACAGGGACATAAAGAAGTTGGTAATGAGACAGAGGCGACATGGTCATTTGATTTAACAGATTACAGAGCATACAGGTGTCACACATGGAGCTTGCTCTGGAGTGTGCATAGCCATGCTGAGTGTGAACTCCAAACCACAATTCCTGGAGGATACAGAGAGCAGCCCTCTGAGAGTCAAGGTTACGAGCCACATAGAGGGGACAAAGCTTTCATATCTTTGCTTTGTCTTTAACGTGTCTCAAAGGGGCTGGGAACCTGATTATCTTGTAAGCCAGAGAGTCAAGCATGAGAAAAATCATACTATAATCTAGAAAATTGAGGTTGAACTGGAGTTTACCCAGATAATCATTAGGGCTGCAAATTATTGGGAGTTGGCATGAGAATCCCTAGATTCTTCTATGATTAGAACCCCTGGAATCAGCCTTCTTCTAATTGACTGAGTTTACAAGGGTATATTTCATCAGCAAGCTGAGATCTGGCTAAGAATGATAGGTGAGTCTGGATCTCGGCACCCTCATTGCATTTCCCATGTGGGAAATGGGGATTTTTTTCATCACCTTCTTTCTTAGGTCTTTGTTGTGTGAAGAGAGACATGCTTTAGAAAAGAACTGACAAGTTTCCGCTGAATTAGTTTCTAAGCTAATTTTATTCTGATCAGGTGATATGTCCAGCTACATGTGACAGAAGTCTTCCCACCCCTCCCCCAAGAAAAAAGACCCCAAATAGTACCTTAAACAAGACAACAGTTCTCTGTCTTGTAAAGAAGTCTAAGAACAGTCACCTGGGGCTGCCATGGAAAGTTCCTGGTGTGAGGAGCCCAGACACTTGGTCTTATTCCTCTGTTATGTGGGTTTCTGTTCCCAAGGTCAGTTCTTGATTCATTATAACTCCTCAAATCCCAACCATTGAATCTATGTTCCAGAAAGCAGGGGGAAGGGAGAAGACACATCTCTCTTGAGGTTCGCTTTCTTAAGTTGTACCCAACATTTTCACTTATGGAATCACTGATGAGAACTTAATCAGTTGGTCTTCATTCCAGATAGTTCTGTGTCTAGTTAAAATTACGGGTCCTATCACTAAAGATGGCACCCCACTCCAGTCCTCTTGCCTGGAAAATCCCATGGACGGAGGAGCCTGGTAGGCTGCAGTCCATGAGGTCACGAAGAGTCGGACACGACTGAGCGACTTCACTTTCACTTTTCACTTTCATGCATTGGAGAAGGAAATGGCAACCCAATTCAGTGTTCTTGCCTGGAGAATCCCAGGGATGGGGTGGCACAGAGTCGGACACGACTGAAGTGACTTAGCAGTGGCAGTAGTATCACTAAAGAAGAAGAAAAGAGTGGAGGGTCACTAATGTTGCTATGGTTGTATGTTCTTTTTTTAAATCAGAAAACTCAATTAGAGGACCTCCATGGTTTCCTTTAGGGAGAACTATATTTCTTTATATTAACAATTACCTCAGTAAATATTCTCTCAATACTTACCGAGGTCTCCCATGTGCTAGGTGATGTAGTAGGTGCTTTGAGGACTATGAAGATGGATAACACATATCATCTGACTTCAAGACGTTTACAACTCATTCATTTATTCAGTAAACATTTGATAAAAAGCTTCTATGTACTAAGTACATGCTCGTCTCTGGAGATATAAAGCGGAAAAGAAGTATGGAGCTAACACAAAGAAACAAGAATAAATGAGCTAATAAATATAATGGAAGTTTAAAATTGAGAACAAAAAATAATAGAAAAGATGAACAAAACTAACGCTGATTCTTTAATATCATTTGTTAAATAGTTAGACCTCTGAAAAGGCTCAGCAAGACAAAAGAGGGAAGGTACAAATAAAGAAAATGTGGAATGAAAAGAGAAATAACTATACACAAAGCAGAGGTTAGAAAAATCAATATAGTATGAATATACTAGAAGTTATGGATACATTTTTAGGAAATATAAATGCTAAAAATTGGTACAAGGAAAAATTAAATAAAATGAAAAAAATTAAAAATGATAAAATGAACTTATATGCAAAACAGAAACAGACCACAGACATAGAAAACGAAGTTATGGTTACCAAAGGAGAAGTGGGGGAGGGATAAATTAGGAGTTTGGGATTAACATATACCCACTACTGTATGTAAAAGAGATGACCAACAAAGACCTATTGTATAGCACTGGGAACTATACTCACTATTTTATAAAAAACTTATAAGGAAAGAGAATCTTAAAAAGAAAATATATATATATTATATATATATATATATATATATATATATAATATATATATATATATATAAAATCACTTTGCTGTGCCCTGAAACTAACACATTTAAATCAACTATAATTCAATAAAAAATAATTTGAATAAGTTAAAAAATTCAAGAACATAAGTACTAAAAAAATTGAAAGGGCTTCCCTGATAGCTCAGTTGGTAAAAAATCCACCTGCAATGAAGGAGACCCCAGTTCAATTCCTAGATTGGAAAGATCTGATGGAGAAGGAATAGGCTACCCCCTCCAGTATTCCTGACTTCCCTTGTGACTCAGCTGGTAAAGAATCTGCCTGCACTGCAGGAGATCTGGGTTCGATCCCTGGGTTGGGAAGATCCCCCGGAGGAGGGAAACGCTACCCACTCCAGAATTCTGGCCTGGAGAATTCCATGGACTGTGTAGTCTATGGGGTCGCAAAGAGTCAGACATGACTGAGTGACTTTCACTTCACTTCACTAAAAACATTGAAATGATAACCAAAGACCTCTTATCCCCTCAAAATTGAGGCTCATATAGTTTTAAAGTTTCATCTTATCAAACTTACAAAGAACAGTGAATTCCTACCATAAGGTATTTATTATTCTAGAAAAACAGCATGAAATATATGATATTATATATTTATGTAAATATAAATTTTGTGTACATAAAGATATACACATTTGATAACAATGTATAAAAACAAAAGAACCTCATTAACTTAATTGGAATGGTAATCAATGATCAAGGTAACAGCATTGGGAAAGGGGAATTAAGGGAATAAATAAGTACGAGAATGAATGAAATGAATGGAGAACGGCCATACAGGAATGAATGTATCGTGAACTAGAAGTATGGTTTACTCAGTTCTCTGACCTTAGATCTAGTAGAAAAGAAAAAGGATGATCAAGTTATGGTCATTAGGGCTTAAAATTTAGTATAAGGAGATATACATATTTCATTTGAAAAGTGGAATAAAGTGATTTAAACTATTTTTGTGGGTACTCTTTCTACCCCCTTCTGATGTCTATGTCAGAAGCTCTCTCATCTCCTTTATACTTTAATAAAACTTTATTGTACAAAAAAAATATTTTGGAACAATTTTGCTCATGGTAGAAGGAGAGCACAAATCATGGTGGGCTAATTTCTAACTCGAGGGGGATGGGGAGATGAGATTCTAGAGGAGACAATGGCACTCTAGTGGAGGAGACAGGAATGACATGAATAACGTAATTCAAAGAATAATGAAAGAAAAATTAAAAGTGAATGTTAAAGGTAAATCCAAAGGGTAAATCCCTTGGACTGCAGGGAAATCCAACCAGTCCATCCTAAAGGATCAATCCTGAATATTCATTGGAAGGACTGATGTTGAAGCTGAAACTCCAATACTTTGGCCACCTAATGTGAAGAACTGACTCCTGGGAAATATTGAAGGTGGGAGGAGAAGGGGACGACAGAGGATAAGATGGTTGGATAGCATCATTGACTTGATGGACATGAGTTTGAGGAACTCCGGGAGTTGGTGATGTGCAGGGAAGCCTGATGTGCTGCAGTCCATGGGGTTGCAAAGAGTCAGACATGACTGAGCAACTGAACTGAACTGAAAGGGATTGCCAAGGCAAATGGTGATAATCCTGTATAAGGAATAGCAGAATATGTCTTGATACTTGGGCTGAGCCCATAGAATTGGCAAATGACTCAGATAATCTGCCAGTCTGGGGCCCATCTAGGTTCAGAAGTGGGTTCTGATATTGGCTCCAGATTCTCCATGCAGCCCAGGTTAACTCTGAAAAATCATACACTGCACATAATTAATTTTACCTGAGAACCAGTCAAACAATTAGTAATAAAATGTCAGCTTTGTCTCTGCTTCCTCAACTAGGAGGTGAATCCTTTTAAAACAGGTCCCAGTGCTTTTACTTTTTCTTTTTTAGGAACATGGCATTTAGATTCTGCCTCCAAATTTGCAAATACAATAGGATGATTTATCATGGAAAATTATTGCATGGTCATCAAAAAGTAATGAAAGTTGTCATAGCCTTTCTTCTTAGTGAGATTTCTCACTGACCTTCTTCTATGCTGAAAATGAGCTTTAGGGGTCTAGCATGGAGCCAGCCTAGGGATCTGATGCTGTTTAATTCACTCAGGCAGTCAACCGTGAACACATTTTTTCAGAAGTAAAGACAACTTCTGTAACTTTTTATTTGAAGCAAAAAAGCCCTTAATTAAAGAGACATAAATCACCAAGAAACCTTTAAATCGTTGCAATCTTCTGTGGCACTGCTTGTATGTTTCCAGCTGTGTCCACTCTGACCTCAAAGGCAGTGGAGAATGGATAGGGACTGCACTGCGGTGCAGTGGTCCGGGAGCGGTGGCCGGGCAGGATGCAGCGTTCAGTGGCGGTGCTGTGGTGGAGGTGCTGGTGTGGAGCCTGCACTTGGTGGAGAGAGAGAGATCACGGTACTTTAGAACAGGAGCATTCAGTCCTGTTTCTATCTTAGCCTAAGTCCATAATCAGAGATTTTGATAGGTCAAGATGGTGGCTGCCTCTAGGGGATAGAGTAATAAGTCACACAATACCACAAGGAAACAATCAGTTTGAAAATGGAAAACACTCCATTTTTGAGCCTGAGTTCCTCAAAATGTCTCTGCTTTTTAATATGCTGTCTAGGTTGATTACAACTTTTCTTCCAAGGAGCAAACGTCTTTGAATTTCGTGGCTGCAGTCACCATCTGCAGTGATTTTGGAGCCCCCCAAAATAAAGTCTGTCACCATATCCATTGTTTCCCCAACTATTTCCCATGAAGTGATGGGACCGATGCCATGATCTTTGTTTTCTGAATGTTGAGTTTTAAGTCAACTTTTTCACTCTCCTCTTTCACTTTCATCAAGAGGCTCTATAGTTCTTCTTCGCTTTCTGCCATAAGGGTGGTGTCACCTGCATATCTCAGATTATTGGTGTTTCTCCTGGCAATCTTGATTCCACCTTGTGCTTCATCCAGCCCAGCATTTCACATGATATACCCTGCATGCAAGTTAAATAAGCAGGGGGACAATATGCAGCCTTGACATACTCCTTTCCTGATTTGGAACCAGTCTGTTGTTCCATGTGCAGTTCTAACTGTTGCTTCTTAACCTACATACAGATTTCTCAGGAGGAAGGTCAGGTGGTCTGGTATCCCCATCTCTTGAAGAATCCTCCACAGTTTATTGTGATCCACACAGTCAAAAGGCTTTGGTGTAGTCAATAAAGCAGAAGTAGATTTTTTTCTGGAATTCTGTTGCTTTTTTGATGATCCAATGGATATTGGCAATTTGATCTCTGGTTCCTCTGCCTTTTCTAAATCCAGCTTGAACACCTGGAAGTTCACGGTTCACGTACTGTTGAAGTCTGGCTTGGAGAATTTTGAGCATTACTTTGCTAGTGTGTGAGACAAGTGCAACTGTGCAGTAGTTTGAACATTCTTTGGCATTGCCTTTCTTTGGGATTGAAACGAAAACTGACCTTTTCCAGTCCTTGACCACTGCTGAGTTTTCCAAATTTGCTGGCATATTGAGTGCAGCACTTTAACAGCATCATCTTTCAGGATTTGAAATAGCACAGATGGAATTCCATCACCTCCAGTATCTTTGTTCATAGTTTAGTTTCCTAAGGCCCACTTGACTTCACATTCCAGGATTTCTGGCTCTAGGTGAGTGATCACACCATCATGGTTATATGGGTCATGAAGATCTTTTTTGTATAGTTCTTCTGTGTATCTCTTCTTAACATCTTCTGCTTCTGTTAGGTCCATACCATTTCTGTCCTTTATTGTGCCCATCTTTGCATGAAATGTTCCCTTGGTATCTCTAATTTTCTTGAAGAGAGCTCTAGTCTTTCCCATTCTATTGTTTTCCTCTATTTCTTTGCACTGATCACTGAGGAAGGCTTTCTTATCCCTCCCTGCTATTCTCTGGAACTCTGCCTTCAAATGGGTGTATCTTTCCTTTTCTCCTTTACCTTTAGCTTCTCTTCTTTTCACAGCTATTTGTAAGGCCTCCTCTTGGACAAGCATTTTGCCGTTTTGCATTTCTTTTTCTTGGGGATGGTCTTGATCACTGCCTCCTGTACAATGTCATGAACCTCATTCCATAGCTCTTCAGGCACTCTGTCTATCAGGTTGAATCCCTCGAATCTATTTGTCACTTCCACTGTATAATCACAAGGGATTTGATTTATGTCATACATGAATGGTCTGGTGGTTTTTTCCTACTTTCTTCAATTTAAGTCTGAATTTGGCAATAAGAAGTTCATGATCTGAGCCACAGTCAGCTCCTGGTCTTGTTTTTGCTGACTGTATAGAGCTTCTTCGTCTTTGACTGCAAAGAATATAATCAATCTGATTTCAGTATTGACCATCTGGTGAAGCCCATGTGTAGAATCTTCTTGAATGTTGTTGGAAAAGGGTGTTTGCTATGACCACTGCATTGTCTTGGAAAAACTCTATTAGCCTTTGACCTGCTTCATTTTGTACTCCAAGGCCAAATTTGCCTGATACTCCAGATTTATCTTGACTTCCTACTTTTTCATTCCGGTCTCCTATAGTGAAAAGGATATTTTTGGGGGTGTTAGTTCTAGAAGGTCTTGTAGATTTTCATAGAACCGTTCAACTTCAGCTTCTTCAGCATTACTGGTCGAGGCACAGTCTTAGATTACTGTGATATTGAATGGTTTGCCTTGGAAACAAATAGAGATCATTCTATCATTTTTGAGATTGCATCCAAGCACTGCATTTCGCACTCTTGTTGACTATGATGGCTACTCCATTTCTTCTAAGGGATGCTTGCCCACAGTAGTAGATATAATGGTCATCTGAGTTAAATTTACCCATTCCAGTCCATTTTAGTCCACTGATTCCTAAAATGTCGATGTTCACTCTTGCCATCTCCTGTTTGACCACTTCCAATTTACCTTGATTCACGGACTTAACATTCCAGGTTCCTGTGCAATATTGCTCTTTACCTCATCAGACTTTACTTCCATCACCAGTCACATCCACAAATGGGTGTTGTTTTTGCTTTGGTTCCATCTCTTCATTCTTCCTGGAGTTATTTCTCCACTGATCTCCAGTAGCATATTGGGCACCTACCGATCTGGGGAGTTCATCTTTCAGTGTCCTATCTTTTTGCCTTTTCATACTGTTCATGGTGTTCTCAAGGCAATAATACTGAAGTGGTTTGCCATTCCCTTCTCCAGTGGACCACATTTTGTCAGAACTCTCCACCATGACCCGTCTGTCTTGGGTGGCCCTACATGGCATGGCTCATAGTTTCATTGAGACTTTACCAATAAAGGTCCATCTAGTCAAAGCTATGGTTTTTCCAGTAGTCAGGTAAGGATGTGAGAGTTGAGCTATAAAGAAAGCTGAGTGCTGAAGAATTGATGCTTTTGAACTGTGGTGTTGGAGAAGACTCTGGAGAGTCCCTTGGACTGCAAGAAGATCCAACCAGTCTATCCTAAAGGAAATCAGTCCTGAGTATTCATTATAAAGACTGATGCTGAAGCTGAAACTCCCAATACTTTGGCCACCTGATGGGAAGAACTGAGTCACTAGAAAAGACCCTGATGCTGGGAAAGATTGAAGGTGGGAGGAGAAGGGGACGACAGAGGATGAGATGGTTGGATGGCATCACTGACTTAATGGACATGAGTTTGAGTAAGCTCTGGGAGTTGATGATGGACAGGGAAGCCTGGCGTGCTGCAGTCCGTGGGGTTGCAAAGAGTCAGACATGACTGAGTGACTGAACTGAACTGAAAAAGTCAGTATCATCAAAGAAAGGAGTTGGAGGACTCTGCTGAATTAAAGGAGACTCAGAAGATACAACCATCAAATGAAGTATGTGAACTCTGATTGGAATCTGATTAGAAACAAACAAAGCTGTGGCACTTTTTAGGATGATGGAAAAAATTGAATACATACCTGATATTTGATAATATTGTGGAATTATTAATTTTATTATGTGTGGTCATGGTATGGCAGTTAAATAAGATAATGTTTTATTCTAAGAGAGTTATGCTTAAGTATCTAGAAGTGACATTTCATGATGTCTACAAATGTGCCCGAGTGATAATGATGATTGGGCCGAGAGTGGAAGGTATCCATGTGTTCATTTCACTAATTTTTAAATTGTTTATGTATGTATGAGGCAATTTTGTGATGGACAGGGAAGCCTGGCGTGCTGCAATTCACAGGGTTGCAAAGAGTCGGACACGACTGAGTGACTGAACTGAACTGAACTGAGGCAATTTTGTAGCAGAACTTGGAGGAAGAAAGAATGGTGACCTCTGTTTCTTTGTCTCTTGGAGGCCTTCCACTGTGTGGATGATCACAAGCCTACAGACGCAGGAGCAGAATCAGATTGGGTAAGTGGAGCTGGCCAAGTCTTCCTTCTTTTGTGATGTGGAGTCTGGATGTTGTGAATGCATGCCTTTCCAGGTTGGCAGCTCTTTTGGTCCTCAACTGTAGCACTTATGGTTTGTCCACCTGGATGTGAGAAATCAAACCTGAGGAGCACAGTGGACCCTATTTGCATGGAGTTCTCAGTCTAGCCTAGGAGACAGATCAATAATCAGCCAGTTCTCACAGTGTCATGATCTCATGTAGAGGCTTCTGACATGTATGTGATCAGGTCTGGCAAGGTGCCTATTGCCCTCCAAATATTTATGACATCATGAGCTTTCTTTCTCTGTTTAAAGATAGAATCATGGACATCATATACATCTTGAAAAGTATCTACTGGGGTATCTATTGTTCTATGAGATTTTGGACACGGCTGCTAGATGCTGGGAGTAGATGCAGGGAGAGGAAGGTGTGGTGGGTCACAGAACCTTTTGAGTGGCTGGATCAGGGTCTACAATAGGACTGAGTCCCCAGGATGCAAGCCCAGCAAATATGTCTGAGTCTGAGTGAACATGTCCCTAGACTAGACCAAGACATCTGCAAACTGGATTAAGTAGCCTCATTTTCCTAAGGCTTAGAGGCTGATAAAGTAGGGTGAATGTGTGTGGTATAGAGATTGGCATGGGGCCAATTAAGCAACTAGCCTGTCCAGACAGAGAAAAAAAAAAATGCCCCAGGAGCATCCTTTCCAAAATTTTGAACACTGCTTTGTCCAAACTGAAAGGGCTTTAATTTAGAGGGCACTGGAGGGGGTTTGGAGATTGCGTGGCCTCATGGTTTTCAAAGGATGCTACCAAGAACTGCTAGGACTCCGAGGAAGTTCAAAGTTGAGTCAAGATTCATTGAAAAGTCACAAACCTAACCCAACCCACTCCCCTTATAGAAATTGAGTGTGTTAGCCTCCTAGAGCTCCTGTAACAGAGTACCACAAACTCTGTGGCTTAACAGAGGTATGTTGTCTCACAGTTCTAGAAGCTAGAAACCTGAGATCAAGGTGTCAGCAGGGCCAGGCTCCCTCTGAAGGCACCAGAGAAAGATCCGTTTCAGGCTCCTCTCTTAGCTTCTGGTAGCTCCTTGGCTTGTGGCAATGTAACTCCATTTACGGAGACCATTTTCCCCATGGGTGTCTGTGTCCAAATTTCCCCCTTTTACAAATTATTATAAATTAGGGGCCCCGCTCTACTCCAGTATAATCTCATTTAACAAATTACACCTGTAATGATCCTGTTTTCAGTTAAGGTCACGTTCTGAGGTACTGGTGGTTAGGATTTTAACTTATGAATCTTGGGAGGGTCATATTTCAACCCAAAAGAGTGAGCTAGAGGGAAATGGACTTGCCTCAGCTCAAACAGATTTGCCTTAGCATCCAAGCTAAGTTTGGGTCTCCTAACTTATGGTTAAGAGCTCTTTTCATCACTGCAAGCTGTTTCCTACTTGATGTCAGACTGACCAAGGGTCCCAAGCACACCTTTCTCAGCCCTAGTATAGGAGTCCATTTGCCAGTTTGAGAGTGCTCATCGTTCCACTACTTTGGCCGCATGATGTGAAGAGCCAACTCATTGGAAGATACCCTGATGCTGGGAAAGATTGAGGGCAGGAGGAGAAGCGGGTGACAGAGAATGAGATGTTGGAATGGCATCACTGACTCAAAGGACATGAGTTTGAGTAAACTCTGGGAGATGGTGAAGGACCGGGAAGTAAACAATAGTCCACGGGGTTGCAAAGAGTCGGGCATGACTTAGTGACTGAACAACAAATCATTCCACCTCTTTTTATTAGCATCGGATCTTCCTCTTGGAGAATCTCCTATTGTGTGATACTTCCTTGGTAGATAGCACATGTTTCCCCTTCTCAGATCTGAAAGGGCAGACCCTCCTGCTAAGTCCGGGTAGCCAGGTGGACATATGCCTTAGTGTCAACCCATCAGACCCATCCTCTGGGTTTTGTCCCCTGAGTAAGTGATGGTATGACTCGGAGGCCAGAGCAACACTCAAACTAGCCCATTCCTATAGGCTAGCCCTGCTGGGTCTCCCCTTGGTCATCCCTCAAGAAGAACCTCCTGACATTCCGGTAAGAGTCCCTGATGTTCTTCCTGTAAGCCCTGACTTTGTGTAGGAGAGGCAGAATTCATTTCCGTTACTTACAAAAACAAACTCTAATTGATACACCAGGATGTCACAGGTTACCTATCATGATCATGTGAAGTTGCTCAGTTGTTTCAAACTCTTTGCAACCCAATGGACTGCCAGGCTTCTCTATCCATGGGATTCTCCAGGCAAAAATACCGGAGTGGGTTGCCATGCCCTTCTCCAGGGGATCTTTCCGGACCAGGAACTGAACTCATGTCTCCTGCACTGACAGCCGGACTCTTTACCACTGAGTCACCTGGGAAGCCCAGATTAGGTTACCTGGAGGGGTGTCACTAAGTTCATTTTAATTTTAGAATGAAGCAGGACACATCGTGAGACCCAAAAGATGACAGATTACCATTATGTGGAATTATTTTTAGACTCAGATCTGAACTGGGACCTCAGACCCCCACTCTGTGGGCATCACTGTCGCCCCTAGGGGAGTGGGAGCAGATCAGAAGAACGTGACCACCAGCCACTGCCACTTGCTAATCTATATTCCGTAACAGCCCCCGTTGCATGTCAATTGCGTGGTAAACAGCTTCACCAGGCAGATCACAGGGCCTAGCGATTTTATCTTATTTAAAATTGAGCCTAAAGAGAACAGATAAGCGCTATATCATCTCCATGAAGTAATCCACGTATGGTTTATCTTCCAAGAGGTTTGCCAGGGTGTCATTTGTGTCAGTGTAAACACATGTTGGGTGGGTCACTCTGACTGATTTAATTTGCTTCTAAATGCGTGTATGTGGGACCTCCCCTAAACCAAATAATTTGGAATAAAAGCATCAAGGGAGTGAAGTAATATACATGGCAAACCAAGGTCATGTGTGTGTGTGTATGTGTGTGTTTAACTCTGAAGGAAAAAAAAAAAAAAAGGACACGTAGGGGGTTTATTTTTGATTAAATGCCTTAGCCTTGCTTTGGTATTTATCTTCCCGTGGCAGCCCCTGATCCAGTCACAATGTGTAATTCCATTAGCATTATCTCTCAATTCATTTGAGAGGCGCCTTCAGCCTGGACAGTGGCGGCATAAAGGTCTACAGTGTTCAGGAGGCTTATTTCTTATTTCTTCAGCAAGTTTATTCCTTTATCGGCAGCTCGTTTAAAGGAAGCTAAAAGGGGAGCCGGTCAAATCGTTAAGTGAGAATTTAGTGTGGGTTTTTAAAGGCAGAGCCAAAAGCTTTGGGGGGAAGAAAAGGTTAAATTAAATAAATGAACAATGCCTACACAGCCAGCAGAACTGATGGCCACAGATAATATTTAAGGACCTCATATTTATAAAGGAGGCTTTATCTTTGTACTTTTAATGAGAAAAGTGATTTCAATCGAGTGTCAGGACTCCTGGGTGTTTTCTAGCTGAGCTGCTAACTGACCTTGTGACTTTATTTCTCTACCCGCATCCACCGCGGAGGTGATGCTCAAGGCAAGAAGAAATGCTCTTCTTCCTAAAGTATCCTGAATCCCTGCAAGGAAAGATGAGGCTGGGTGAAAAGGAGATATGGGCACTTCTCATTTGTCCATGCTAACGGGAAGCAGGGTTCACAGGGAGAGGTGAATTGTACAGAAAATTCCCAAACCCCATTGGAGTTTTAACCCTCTCCTTCCATGGAGGCCTATTCTCTCCGGTGCTGGCAGGTCTCCTCCCTGGCTGGTTTGGCTTCCTATTGTCCTTGCTTTTGTTCATCCCTTCCTATAGAAGCGCCCACCTGCCCAAAGAGAAGATGCCCAGGGAATTGGGGAAGCTACATGATCGGGGCTCCTGGGAGCTGCTTTGCGTGGTGCGGTGTTTGTAATCCTGTTTTCTGGGAGCAGGATTTGAGGTGGCACAAGAGCACATGACATGCAGCATTTTGAGAGCAGAGTTGGGAGGGACTGTGACAGATGCGTGCTCATGCCATTAAAAATTGCAATTCTACTACATCTGAAAGGCAGCTACGGGACCAGCCTTTTTTGAAGGCTCAATACACACAGGTCCTGTGCCAAGTACCTCACATGCATTGTGTTCTTTAAAAGAGTGTTTCCAAACTGATTATGTTAAAAACCTGGAGGCTTGTCAGTACATTTTTTGAGCGCTCAAAACATATGTACTTTTATTTATGTATAAGTTATATACTTATATATGTTATTGTAATGTAGTATGTATATTATAGATGCATATTTTATATGGCATGTATTATTTATGTTATATGCTGTTGTATAATATATAACCACATATATTTTTAAAGACTGAGAAAAATAAGTAGAAATAGAAGTTAGTGTAGCACTTTTGCCCTGCAACATCATAGAGTCTTGGGAATACACTAAGGACTTACAACCCATTCTGACAATTTTTGCTCCTCGCAACCTACCTGACAGGTAGGTGGTGTTGTCACTTTTATTTTATAGATGAAGGAACTCTGACTGAGACTGTTTGGTAATTTTCCCCGAGCTGAGATTATAATCTATGTCTTCTGATTCCAGATCTGGGAGGTCTTTGCATCACTCTAGACTCCCTGCTTCTTTCCTCTCACCTTGTCAGGGACCCCAGTGAATGACCCACTATCCCCTCCTTCTTCTGTTCCAGGACTCTCCACGTTGATTGAATCTATGGTGGTGTGACTACTGGGGTTTTGGTTAGTCCAGATCAGTGTCAGGAATCCTGTTCTTTGTCAGACACTCATGTCCCTAACTTCCCTTACATTTTGGAGTGACCATGTGGCCCAGTTCTGGCCAATGAGACATACCAGAAGCATTTTGAGAGAGTCTAACTTTGTGTTAGAATGGACAGCCACTGCAGAAGAGCTTTCTGGCACTGCTTCTCCTTTTGGGGGGCTTAAATTAAGCTTAAGGGCAAAAACTGACGTTAGGGATGAGACACAGACAAAACAGAAAGAGGCTGGGTCCTGGATAACCTCAGTGAATTCCTGCACTAGACCAGGAACCACCTACCTTCAGGCTACTCATGTGAGGTATTAAATGTCTTTTAAGCAGCTGGATGGGTATGTTGTTATTTGCAGATCAAAGTCTTCTTAACAACACAGTCTCCATCTCTGTATTTCTAATTAGCATCTTCCATCCTCATTTCATCATTTTGTCAGTTTCCTTCTTTTCCACTACATTTTATGGAGTCAGGCTTGGTCCATGTGGTATAAGAAGTCATATGACCCAAAGACCTTTTTAGAGCTATGCATTTTTCCTAGCTCTTTTCTACTTTATTTTCCCCAATTGGATTAGTATGTGTGTATGTGTGTTTCTAAGGGCTCGTTCTATCTTTTTCCTTGCAAAGTTCTGCCCACACTGACCATTTCATGGTTCCCAAAGCTTGTCTTCTTTGGAAGTATTATTTTTCTTCTCCATTCCACCTCAAAGCCCTTGCACTCACTGCTTCTCTCCATGTCTTCCCCTGGCTGTCTCCTTCTTGTCCTTCAAGCCTCAGGTCAGAGGTTACCAGCTCAGAGAAGCCTTTCTTCACCCACATGGAGACCCCTCAAAACACTATATTCGCATATTATTCATGAGACAAATCACTACTTGAAATCATCCTGTTTATTCATTTAACTGGTTCATTCTTGCCTTCATCCACAGTGTGCACTGCACAAGAGCAGAGACCTGCTGTCTGGGGCTCCATCTTAGCCCCAGCACCTAGAACTCAGCATGTAGGAGGAACTCAGAATATATTCATATAAAGAAATGAACTGAAGAAAGAATGTATAGGGGACTCCTTTTTTTCTGTTAGACCGGATGCTGTCTGATTCATAAATCACTGAATAAAGCCAATAAGATCTTCAGCATTAAATAGAAAAAGACTGAATGGATATGAATTACCTGCTCATGTGAGTCCTTGGTTTTATTCCCTGGGAGAATTTTTCATTATTTATGAGACAGGGATACTAAAAGTTAGAGTGATACTAAAAGGTAATGCTGTTTACCTAGCACCCGCGTATTTACCTATTTACCTGCATGGAGCCTGACAGGGTCCACGGGGTCGCAGAGAGTTGGACATGACTAAACAACTAACACACACACACACACACACACACACACACGTTTCTTTCACCTACATCCTTTGCAACCCAGTCAGTCTCACTGACTGATTTTTATTGTTCATTCCTATCTTCTACTGGTCCATGTCTCAATGCAACTTCTTACTCCAAGTCCTTCTGATCAGAAGAATAGATATTATTATTATTTCTCACTGAGATGAACCTTATTTTAAAACTATTGAAACAGCAGAGACACTATTAATAACAAAATGAATAGTTATAATTTGAATATGGTATGATCAGAATCAAGGAGAATTGCTTTCTGAATTGACAGTCTTTTCCTTATAATCCCCCTATTACTTAGCCAATACTTATATCTTAGCATCAATAACATATTGCTACAGTTATTTGTTTACCATGTTGTCCCTCATTCACCTGAAAACCCCTAAGGAAGGGACTATATCTGAAACAGCTTTGATCTACAGTATAGTGACATATGGCAGGCACTTCATAAATGGTTTTTGAATGGATGATCCTAAACGTGATATGAGTTGCAGAGCATCCCTTTGGCATATTGCACTCTACAATTACAATGAAATTTTACAAAACCTTAAAATCTCATGAAAATCTGTGCTATCTGGCTTTAGTCTTTGGAAAAACTCTTTATCACTGTTACCATCATTATCACTTTACTCTTTCTTCCTTAAGATGTATTCTTTCTTCCTGTAGCTTTATGCCTGAAGAAGTATGACAAATCAGGAAGGGAAATTAGGATCAGGCCTGAAAGGTGTTGATGAAATCACTGGAGAGGAAGAGATAGGGTGCTTTTGTTTTATTTACAGAAGAAAATGATGAGATGTCAATAGTACCATTAATATGGGAGGAAGCATAATTAGGAATGACAAAGGGATAGACTGAAAATTTGGAACTCTCACAGAAGAAGCCAACACCCACTCATTTACAGAGAGGTGCAATTGATGATAGGATAATTTCCCCTGGGGTGTGGAGAGGAGCGGCGGGGGCAGGGGGGGTGGGATGAGAATGCATTGTTCATATCATTGAAGACAAGCTAGAGGGTGAAGGAGCAGTCATTATATGAATAGATTATTGAATGTCCACAATGCAGTTAGATGTAGGACAGAGGCCTGTTTAGCCCCAGGTTTACAGTCCCCGGGACAAGATGACACAGTTTGGCCCTGAGCCCATTACCTACAACTGCTCTGAGACACTAGGATCCCTAGCCTGGTTGTCAGGGCCTTGGTAGCCGTGGAAAGCTTCAGAAGCTACAGGGGTAGGAATAGAGAAATGACAAGGTTCCCCTGATGGAGCAGGAAGAGATGTAGAGGAAAGGGAAATAAAAATCAACCTGAGCATCCAGAAAGAGAGAATGGGTATTCAGGGAACAAGGAATGGGGTGGGGGCAATAATTTGAAAACCAAAGGAAAAAAATTAAAAATTTGGAACTCTGGATTGTGTGAGTATTCAGTGAATGAATGATAAAGAAAATGGTTCTATCCAGGCCTGCACCAGGCGAAGGATGGTCTGTCTGGTGAATGAGATGTACAGTGCAGAGCATGAAAGAGGCAGGGTTCACCTAAGCTCTGTGGACCGAGACTCATTCCCTTTATCTCAGTCTTTGACTTGACTATATTGCTAACTTCAGCCTTGATTCTTCTCCTTGGTGATAGTCTTGGGCAGGATGTTGGTTATCTTCCGTAAACATGACACTTAAAGCATTCCGATTCAATAAACATTTACTGAGTTACAGCAAAACCCATGGCATTGTGGAGGATACAACAATAAACATAAAATAACTAAAATCTCAGACCGTTAGAGACACTGGAGGTCATTTCATCCAAACTCCAGCCTTTACCTAGGTATCACTTCCTTCCTGTTTGAATACATCAAGTGACAGAGAGCTCACTACTGCTCAAGAAGGTCTCTTCTGTCTTTAGAGACCTCTATTAGAAAGGCATTCTTTATAGTGGGCTAAAATAACCCTACATAAGAGAAATTCTATTCATTGATCCTGCTTGGATATTTTGAAGTTTTAGAGCCAATTCAGCAGCAAGAGCTTTCCCTTGACAGCTCTTCAAATATTTGAAGTTGTCATACTGCCTTGAAGCTTACTTCCTTGAAGCTGGACATCACCCACTCCTTTGATAGCTCCAAATATAATAGGATTTTAACTCCCTTTTGGGCTTGGCCACTCTGAAAATATGGGGCCTGGGACCCATATGCAATAATCTAGGTATGGTCTAGCATCTCAAAGTAGAGCAGAACTATCCTTGTTCCCTTTGGGACTCCACTCTCTAATAACATAGCTTGTGATTCCATTGACTTTGACAGCCTCTCACTGTTGATTCACATGTAGAGCTTATTTTCAACTTTAGCTTATAATCAAAAAGAATGAGGCCACATCTCCTTGATCCTGTATTTGTAAAGTTTTTTCCTACACCCATGTATAAGACCTTGGTTGTATCTATATTAAATTTCATTTTGTTGAAAAAAATTTCCCCATAATGTCAGCACGCAAAATTATTTTTGAATTCAGAGTCTATTTTATGTTGTTAGACTTTGATCATGCACTTGTATCCTGAATAAAACAGGGTCTTCTTGCTTCTGCCTTATGATCCATCCTAACTTGACAATATATCCAAAAGAAATGCAAAAATCAACCTTTTCAAAGCATTGACAAAGTTTCCTACTGATGATCTCTTGAGGAGGCATCGAAAGAGGGAATTACATCACATGCTCTGAAAGACTTCCTGAAACCCACTCTTTTTGTTACTGATGCTCACGTGCCTCCAGGGACTCCATCCTCACAGCCTTCTTTCCACCTTTCTCCCACCCATCCTCACAGCCCCCTTCCCTCTCAGGCTGCTGCCCCATTCCTTCCTCTTGGCCAGATCCTTCTTTCTGGAGAGCTCTGTATATTTTCATATGTAGGTCAGTTCAGCTTCTCTCACTGTTTCATTCCTCAGCATGGTGCCCCAGGTCAACATCAAAATTCCTTACGAATGCCAAAAATGCCCAATATTAAGCAAAGGTTTCTTTTTCCTTAGCAAGGAGGAGGATTGTAAACACTTATATTTAATATTTTTTCCATTGCAGTCAGAGACAAATTTGATGACTATGTCTCCTCCATCTTTATCCAAGTTACCAGTAAATCTGTTGAACAGGATTAGTTTGAGACCTGAGCTCAGACCCCCAAGAAAACCTTCCTTGATGCTGTCTTGATGCATTGAGGATGATCTTTGGGGTTTCACCACTCAGTTAGTTGATCCATCCAGCCCACATTACCCTGTATTCTAGAAAGATCTTATTAAAGAATCCTTGATAAACTCAGATAGTCTCTCCCACACTTCTTTGATGTGAAAGCCTCACCACATTGTTGAATTAGGGAGCAAAACCAACCTGGTAGGGTTTGTTCTTAGCAATCACAGTCCCATTCCTAGCACTCACTGTATAATTTTCTAAATAATCACATGCCAGCCCTTTACTGAGCCAATGGTCAATATCTGGGCCAGCTCATCTGTTTGTAGTTTTCAGAACTTACATTATTTTCACCTTTTGAAAAATGAGAATGAGGTCTGCCTGTCTCTAGTCCTTTCCCTGTCCCTACACAGTTCCTGGGGCTTCCCAGGTGGTGCTGGTGGTAAAGAACCTGCCTGCCAATGCAGGAGACATAAGAGACGCGGGTTCATCCCCTGGGTCAGGAAGATTCCCCTGGAGGAAGAAATGGCAACCCACTCCAGTATTCTTGCCTGGAGATTCTCGTGGACAGAGGAGCCTAGCAGGCTACATTCTACGGGGTCACACAGAGTCGGACATGACTAAAGGGACTTAGCATGCACACACTCACACAGTTCCTGATGAGATTAAAAATACAATATGGAGTTTTTCACCTGTTAATATCTAAATGCTTCCTGGCATTATCATGTGTTTAGCCTGTACCATTTCTGGGTATCAGTGTCCATGAGTTTACGGACCACAGTGGAGAAGAATACTGCCTTTGACTTACTTGCTTTGAGGCTTCCCAGGTGGCTCGATGGTAAAGAATCCACCTGCCAATACAGGTAATCCCCGGGTTGGGAAGATCCCCTGGAGGAGGAAGTGGCAATCCACTTCAGTATTCTTGCCTGGAAAATCCCATGGACAGAGGAGCCTGGCTGGCTACAGTCCATGGGGTTGCAAAGAGTTGGACACGACTGACAAACTGTGCATGCATGCAAATTTACTTGCTTTAGCATGGAAAGGATGTTCTGGATCATTCCTGGAATCTCCCTCCAGTCAATTAGTACCAATGGAAGCCCTCAGGGCAAGTCGGATGCTGGCTGGTCTTTAGGAAATGAGAGCTGAGAACTAGAGCTTGGTTGACCCCATCAAGCTGAGCAGACAGATTGCTATGTGACCTTCATGGCAGCCCGCAGAAGACAAGCAAGATGGAGCAGATAGTCGGAAAGTAGAACAAAGGCAAACTTGAATATGATACAGATGGGGTGGAGGAGTGGTTGGCTGGATTCGGGAATCGAGAGTGGTGTGATGAAGATGCTTTTAGCAGCAGTGTTTTTTTGTTCCTTTTTAACTAGCCTTTTTAATACTTGCATGGAGAATGTAATACTTGCACAGGGTAAAATGTCAAAAAGAACAAAAGATATACAATGAAACAATAAAATAAATATCACCCTGGCTCCCACTCTAAGATTTCTGCTGGTATTTTTTGTCTCCTTCCAAAATGTTCTATGTATATATAAAGCTATATAGATATGTATGCAGTATTCTCTATATTCAAAAACATGCAAGCATACACACAAATACCTTTCTGCATTTTTTCCAGAGCATTGATTACATAGATTTACTTCATTTGTTTAAGAACTACACTGTATTCTGTTGCATGGGTGTACCATAATTTTAACAGCAGTGCTTTAAGGGAATGAAAATAGAATTGTTGCCAAATCCAAGGTATTAATCTGAAAGTTGAAGTGGTGAGAGTAACTGACAGGTGTTAACAGGTTTACATTTCAGATTCCTGTGTAACCTGAGATGCGTCACTTCAACATCTCTTGCCTCAGTTTGCCTGGCGAGGAAAGGAAATCACTTCCCTTCTTGATGCTAGTGTCAAAAAACATGAGACAAGACAAGTCCTGTGTCCTCCTTAGACACAGAACTTGGGGAAGAACAGCTACTAGGAACGGTATGCCTTAACATTTTCTCGTTATCTAGAGGTGGGGCGTGGGCAGACGGGAATGCTCACTCTGGCCACAGCGACACTAAATTGAGCTCCTGTGGTTGCTGCATTTGCTGGGCACCCATGAAGAGTCAGCCGAACAGCTCAGCCGGCCTGGCCTGCACTGACCTGCCTCATTTTTGGCCCATCACTGGCCTGCCTGGCGCCTTTCTGGAAGGTTTAACAAGTGCAGGGCTGAAGAGAGATGCGCACAGTGGGACCTCCCAGGCCCTTAACTACCAAGCAGCGCTAGGACCTTGGGTACTCCATAAGGGGCAGACCCAGCATTTGCAAAGCTGGCATACAGGAGTGCTTTGGGAGGAAGCCCTTTTACAACAGGAAAAGAGAATGAAGGGAGATGTGGAGGAAAGAAGTCACCTTCGGTCTATGCATGGTCCCCGGAAACTCCGTGAGGCGTCACCTGCAGCTCTTTCTGCACCAGCTCAGCTCAGGCACCTCTTTCCCTTCATTTTCTTCCTCCTGGCTTCTTCCCTTCCTCCTTCCGCTTGTGGGTGCCTTGGCCCCTGACGACCCTCAGGCGCTGTCTGGCTCTCCAGAAGCTGCAGAGGGCTGAGGAGATTCCTCGAAGCGGGTGATGGGCGGGCGTCCTCACAGGGCACCGCATGGAGGAGAAATGGCCGCCTCCTGCTTCCGGTCGCTTCCTGCTGCGTCTTCTCTTGAGACCTCGGACCTCCCCGCTGCCTGGCAGTGCAGGGAGGGTCAGGCTCAGTACCGCAGGGATGGTGCTCACACCAGAGTCCACTCAATCTGACCTCCCCGTGAGGGCAGGTGCCGGGCAGCTGTTAACATGAACGAGATCCAGCCCACTCTGTGCCTCAGTGTGGGGCGTTTCTGAAGCCGAGCCTCTGGAAATGACCACATCCACTTAAAGTGAGCACGACCCTAGCACTGTGTGTGTTGTGGCTTCCTGCCCCCTGGCTGGGTCTTCATTTTCACGTAACACAGTGAAATACGGTAAGGGGCTTGATGCAGGAGCTCTGCAGAGAGTTCCTGGCGGGGCACGTACATACTGGTGCCCAGTCCTGCCTGGTATAGTCGGTATCATGCATCAAGCATGTCCCTCTCTGTCTTTCTTTCTAAAGTCAAGTGAGCTCAAAGAACAAGAGTAAGAGGCTGACGATGCCAAGGTTAGGGGGAGGATTCCCTCTCTGTGAGTCACTGTATGATTAGTTATCCACAGCTGAGTAACCCACCTCCGACAGTATCTGAAATCACTGTGGATGGTGACTGCAGCCATGAAATTGGAAGATGCTTGCTTCTTGGAAGAAAAGCTATGACAAACCTAGACAGTGTATTAAAAAGCAAAGACATCACTCTGTTGACAAAGGTCCGTCTAGTCAAAGCTGTGATTTTTCCAGTAGTTGTGTATGGATGTGAGAGTTGGACCATAAAAATGAGTGCCAAAGAATTGATCTTTTGAATTGTGGTGCTAGAAGACTCTTGAGAGTCCCTCGGACAGCAAGGAGATCAAACCAGTCAATCCTAAAGGAATCTTCATTGGAAGGACTGATGCTAGAGCTGAAGACCTAATACTTTGGCCACCTGAGGTGAAGAGTCAACTCATTGGAAAAGACCCTGATGCTGGGAAAAATTGAAGGCAAAAGGAGAAGAGAGCAACAGGGGATGAAATGGTTAGATAGTATCACTAACTAAATGGACATGAGTCTGAGCAAACTCCAGGAGATAGTGGAGGACAGGAAAGCATACTGGCATGCTGCAGTCCGTGGGGTCCCAAGGAGTTGGACATGACTGAGCGACTGACAACAGCAGTATCTTGTCTCTTCTCTACAATGTCTGGGACCTCAGTTGAAAGACTTAAAGCTGGAATCATCTGAAGACTTGACGGGGGCTAGAGGACCCACTTTCAAAGCAGTTCCCCATGGGATGCCAAGTTGTGCTGGCTCTTGGTGAGAAACCTCACTTTCTCTCCTCAAGGACACTTGAGGGTTCTCACCACCTGGTGACCTTCATCCCCCAGAGAGTGACCCAAGAGACCAAGCTGGAAGCTGCAATGTCTTTGACAACCTAGCCTTGGAAGTCACACATCATCTTTTCTTGGTCTCCTGAGTCAGTTTCTGTGGGAGGAGACTGCAGGAGGGCATGAATACCAGTTGGCAAGGATCACTAGGGCCATTTTGGAGGCTGGTTATCACAGTCATGTAGAAGATTATACTCAGACCACCTGGCAATCACCTTGGAAATGTGTGTTACCAGATAAGGTATTTCATCCACTAGTGCAAATCCATCTTCATTACAAGGAAAACAACCGGGGCCTTTGTGCTCTTGGTACCCCAGTCAGAGGGGCCAAGTGACTCGCTTTAAGCTACTTGGCAGTGAACGGGGCAGAGGCAAGATGGAGCCCTCATGTGGAAGCCATGAATGGCATCTGGTTCTTGGAATTCAGGCATGCTATAGGACCTCATGCCTCCTGGGGCCGAACTGCCAAGAAGGGTCACACAGAAGGGTTTACATTTTCTTGTTGTAGCAAGATATGGAGTTGGCCAGAAAGGGGACTCTACTATTTCTGGCCAATCGAGTTAGGTCACATCCCCACCACCCACTATATGCTCTGACTTCTGGTTCCTGCAGTTGAAAAGACAAGTGGTTCATTAGTTGGAAGAGAAGGGAGAATTCTGGAGAGAGGTGGTTGGTGAAGGGTCTGGGGAGGGTCTTCTTGCCTGGAGAATCTTATGGACAGAGGAGCCTGGTGGACTACAGCCCATGGGGTCTCAGAGAGTCGGACACAACTGAGTGACTGACACTTTCTCACTTTCTGGGAGTGAAGGGGATTAGGGCTTGAACCCTGGGAGGCATGGGATGACCAAAATCCACCAAGCATGTGAGTGGGAGAAGTGAGCGAGCATCCTCCCTGCCTTGGCACTGGACCCCTGGTGTGGTCTGGGAAGCCACAGCAGAGCAGCAGGGCTGGGCGTGCCCAGCAGTGTAGGCGGGCAGAGGTGATGCCGAGATGTCCTTCCATCATGTGGCGTGTGGCAGTGGATGTCCATGACGAAGCCTGCGTGATCAGGCTTGTTCCTCAGCACAACAACTTGGGGTCTCTGACACATGCGAGGAGTCAGGGAGGGGCTTGTCAGTGGAGGCCAAGTCTGCATGAGCAGGAAGAGGCTGGGAGATGAGATTCAGATGTCACTATGAGATTCCTCGCTAGCACCCACAGGCTGAAGAAGCCTGAGGTGATTTGGGTCTACTAACGATACCCAGTCACCAGAGTGTCAGTCGCTCAGTCGTGTCCAGCTCTTTGCAACCCCAGGGACTGTAGCCTGCCAGGCTCCTCTGTCCATGGCATTCTCTAGGCAAGAATACCAGAGTGAGTAGCCATTCCCTTCTCCAGGGGATCTTCCCGACCCAGAAATTGAACCTGGATCTCCTAAATTGCAGGCAGATTCTTTACCATCTGAGCTACAAGGAAGCACCCCCCCCCCGCCAGTCACCAAGGTCAAGTACAATTAGGAACTGTGTTGCCACAAGGATGTTCCCCCCTATCCTCCTCCAAGGGAAGTCATTTCTCTGTCCCGTTTTACAGCGTTATAGCCTGGAGTCTTGGAAATGGGACTCTTAGGTTAGAGGCTGACTTAACCTCTTGTTTCTTGTTGTTTAGTCACTAAGCCATGTACGACTCTTTTTTGTGCCCCCATGAATGGTAGCCCACCAGGCTCCTCTGTCCATGGGATTCTCCAGGCAAGAATACTGGAGTGGGTTGCCATTTCCTTCTTCAGGGGATCTTCCAGACCCAGGACCCAGGGATGTAACCTGCATCTCCTGCATTGGCAGGTGGATTCTTTACCACTGAGCCACCAGGGAAGCCCAACTTAACCGTTAGGAGACAGGAAAAAAATGTTTGTTTCCACAGACAGAATCTTGAGAACAGTTGTGGACGCCTCGAGATGGCAGCTTTCGGGAGGATGCAGATTGAAGCTGGCAGGAGTGTGGTGGACACCTGGTGACACACTTGGAAATCAGGGATCAGTTGGGGAGTTGGGGTCCTTCTCTCCGTCTGGAACCCTGACCCCCTGTTTCCAGCGCAGGGTCACCTCTTTCCTCCCAGTCTCCGCTGCGTTGGGATAATGTTGATATTTCTAGTCGCCTGCAGGTGGCGCCACAATGTAGGTTTTTAAGCTGCGGACTTGACTGTTGTTTTTTTCTTTTTTTTTTTTTTCCCTCGATCCAGCGCCGGGTGCACTGTTTCAAACCCAGCCATGGGGCCAGTTATGGGGGGAAAATTTTCTCTATAGCACCACCAGGCTCTGGTGATTTATTTAACGAGCAAATCTGGCTTTTATCAACTTAAATAGCGGTTCTGTTCCTAGACTAATAAAACGGTGGTGGCTAAGTGAAGGAAAACTCAAGGATTTCTTCTCCCCTCTCCTGTTAAATCTGGCCTTTTATTCAGCCTGAGGGATGAACCACTACTCTACTCCTCAACTGCCTCTAGAAACCACCACCAAATCGCCACCAAAATAGTCTCCTTAGAAAACAGGACTTTAGGAAGCAGTGTGCCATTTAGTTTCTCCCTCTTGTGGCCGTAAACCAGGCAATGACCTCTGCAGTGTACCCACTAGCGCAAGCAGAGAGTGGGTGACTTGCAGACCCAGGAGAAAGCTCCGGTCTCTCTTGGCCCCCTCCCCGGCAGGCAGGGGCCAGGGGATGTGCAGGAGCTAAGAGGGTCTGTACGTCCTGCAGAAACCCACTGCAGAAACCCAGTGGTAAACTGGTGTAGAGGCTGTGTTTCCCAGTGTCAGAGAATGGTCAAGATGATAGAGAACATTCTGGCCCTCCCTGTAGGGTGCAATTTTTAAAAAGACGTGGTCCTCTGAAAAGCATTGCTAATCCCTTAGGTGTGTGTCACGCTTACCTTAGAGTCTCCAAGCACGTGGATAGCGTCTTCATTGACTGTCACTGCCTCCAAAGGGTAAATGGGGCAGGTGAGAAGACAGAGTGTCACTAAGAAGGTCTGATTCACCCCAAATTATAGAGTGGGCAGGTGGCAGCGTCAGGACTAGGACACAGGTCTTCTAACATCCCATCTAGAGCACTGCTCATCCCAACCCAGCTCACTCTCCAGTGCGGAAAGAGTAAATACAAGCGGCTATCATAATTAAAAAAAACCCAAAAAACGAAAACAGGTCCAACACTGTTGCTAATTTGACCTTTCATTTTCTTCCTTGCAAGGACCTTATAACCACCCCTCAGCACACCTTTCAGCTGGTTAAGTGGAAGGTCAAATGGAAGGGAAAGGAAGGAAAATGGCCCTGTTGACTACAGGAGAATCGGCTGGTGGGGCCCCTCACCTGCCCACTGTTGGGCCAGCTCTTTGCCTCACTCCTTCTCTGTCATTTGGTTCTGTTATTGCTCTTCAGGCACCACATGGCATTCATTTCTTTGAATGAAAATAAATGACGCCACACACCAGGCAGGAGATAAAGAAGAATAAATACATTTTATTTGCTACCGCTAAAAAAAAAGTCTTTGACTTCCCATCCATCAGAAAATGGACGTGGGGCTTACCAGCAATATTCTCGCGCGCACACACACACACACACAAACATACACTCGTGCACACACAAGCTACAAGAGGGAAAAATCAAGTTATATTAAAAATACATGCTAGATGGCTGAGAAGGGAAGCAGGGCTCTTTTTCTCACTCCCCCCACCTTCGGCATTTTTATGGCGTACCCTGAAAGCTGAGTGGTAAACACATTTGAAAGGGTTCCCCCTCCCTCCTGCTTTTATGGAACCATATTCCATAAGTAACTCATTAGAGTTTTCCGTGGGGCTGTCACCTCTGGGAGAGGACTGTGATGGTTTCATGCAGCAATTTTAGAGAAGATATCTTGAAGTGGGGCCCAGACCAGGGTGAGAACCGCCTGACAGGAAGGCGCCTGAGCATGCATGCCTCCTGAAATTTTGCCTCCTGGGCGCCTGGCTTGTCTCTCGCTAGTCTGGGTCCTGCCTGGAGAAACATTTGGTCCTGGGCTTCCTCAAATCCTGATGGAGGTCCAAGAAGCAGCAGGACTGAATTATTTTGTTCTGTTTCTCTGGACTTCCGAAACTAACCTGATAGTGTGTGCTTTATCTAGAGTCTGGGATCCGGGGTTTCTGAGAAGAGAAGAGACAGATCAATGTATTAACGCAAGCTAATAAGATAAGTCCTTGCTGCTTTCTGGGCCTTGCGATGTTCAGCGGAGGACCAGAAGCTCCTAGGGCTCCACTGTGTCTCCCGGAATACCCTCTCATCAAACAACCCCCATGTCTGGCTTCCTTCTCACTGGGACTTGGCGCTGTCCTGCTGATCCAGGCAGCCACCTCTCCAGGGCAAAGCTTCAGCAAGGCCTGTCTGGGTGGGTCCGGCCTGACCCGAGGGCGCTGTCACCTTGGGGCTTGCATAGCCTGCCAGGGCCCAGATGGTTTCAGTCTCCCTGGTTTACAGCCCTGATCTCTGTGAAAACAGAACCCCTATAGGAAGGCATAGAAATGTACGCTGTTGTCAATCGTTTCCACCCAATAGGAAGATTCCCTGAAGAAGTTTTGATGGGAGGACAGTAATGGACAGGAAGTTGCTGGCTGTGGGGGGAAAAAAGGGAAAGTTGAAGACCAGACAGGAAGGAGGAAGCCAGAAACCATGGGCTCCTTTTGAGGGTCATCCTTGATGGCTGCCCATGAGAGGAGGTCCTTGGAGGGCAGAACTGATGGTGCCACTTTGGGGGGTGGAGGCTGTAGTTTGGCTGGGATGAGAGAGAGACACGTGGATGTCTGGGGCTAAATTAAGTGTGCAAATCGCAGTTTCTTTTGCTGGATGGGGCACAGTTCTGGGAGGATGGAGACAGAGGTTTCAGGGATAGAGCTGCTCACTTCCATATTTGCTCCCTGCCCCATGGCTCTCTGAACCTGAGCAACTGTCGTCATTGTTTTCTTTGGACTTCAGAAACCACCCTGATGTTGGTATTGTCTGTTTTGGCTCTGGTCTACGATCTAGGGTTTTCAAGAAGAGAGGAGCCAGGTCGGCCTCAATAGGAACAGGACTAGAGAAGTCAGGTGAGCAAGAGAGCTCTAGGGCTATTGACCACCCATATTCTCTCAAACAAGCCTCGCATCCTCAGGTCCCCCGCTGGGGGCTAGGGCGGGGTTCTGATTGGGGCACGGGAGCCTGTGTCGGTGTGTTGGCTCTGAGCACCTGGGGGTCCCTCCGACCATCCGCGCCCACATCCGGACCTGCTGGAGGCGGCTGTGTGCCCCATCCCGCGGGCGCGCCGGGTTCCCGGGCCACCAAGTACGCGCCCCTCAGCCCCAACTCGCCGCCGGCGGGGTCGCCCGGTGCGGGCCGAGGGCACCAGGCGGGTCTCCTTCAACGTGGGAGCGGGGAGCGCGGGCGAGGCGGGCGGCGCGGGCGCTGGGTGCGGGGAGGCGCCCCCTGCCCCCTCTACCGGCCGCTCTCGGGCGGTCTAGCTGTCAGCCGAGCTCCGAGCCAGCCAGCGCGAGCCAGGGAGGGAGCGGCGGCGGGCGGCGGGGAGGGGCGGGGGCACCGCGAGGGAGGGAGGCAGGGAAGCGGGGAGGGCGGGAGGGAGGAGAGGAGGACCCAGAGAGCGCCAGGCAGCTGGAGTTTTTGCAGCGCTTGGCCGGGCTTCAATGCACAGCAGCAGCGAGCCGCGGCGGCAGCAGGCAGCCCGGGAGCTCCGGCGGCGGCCGAGCCAGCGGCGGCCCCGCTCCCTGCCCCCTGCAAACTTTGCGAGCAGCCCGCCCGGGGGGCCGGGGGCGCGCCCGGGAGGCCCGGCTCGGCCCGCGGCCGCGCTCTCCGCCGCCGCAGCGCCGGCGGCCGCTGCCGCCGCCCCGCGCCTCCCCGGGGAGCAGCCGGCGGCTCCCGCGGCCCCCCAGCCCCGGCCCCTCGGCCCGGCCCGGGCCGTCCCCCGGCGGGGGCGGGGGCAGCCGCGGCGCGGCCGACCGCGGGTGGCCGGGGGGTGGCCGCCGCTGCCCAGGGAGGCGCGCGGAGACGCGGACAGCGCTCCCCGGCGGGTCCCCGGCGCACTCGCCGCGCCCGGGCAGCGGCCCGACCGGGCGAGCATGGGCGGTGCGGAGTGACGCCGCCGTGCCCGCTTGGCATCAAGGACATTCAGCCCGCGGGGGTGGGGACGAAGGGGGGCGGCCCCGCGTCGCCACCGCAGCCCCCGAGAGCCGCCACCGCTGCTGCTTGGGCTTCGGGGCTCGGGATCTCGGGGAAAAGGGGTGCTTGGAAGCTAGCCGCATTTCCCGACCTTTCTGTTGGACATTCCGCCCACCCTGGACGCCGCCGGAGGAGCTGTCAAGTCTCGCAGGCTCTGATTTCGCCCTCCGCTTCCCTGGCCTCCCCCCTGGGTTCCCCGCGCCTCGGTGGAGTATTCGCGTTGGTTCGGGGCTGGGCTGGAGGAGGCAGCCGCACGCGCGCACACGCACACGTTCAGAGGAGGGCGAGAGGCAGCGGCCCCAGCACCATCTGCAGTGTCAATGCGGCGCTCCCGCTGAAGCAAGCAAAGCGGCGCTTGCAGGTAAGGAGCCGGGCGGGCGAGTACAGCGCGGGCGGAGATACCTGCGCGGTCCGGAGTCCTGGGCTGCCCCGGAGCCAGCCCCCTGCACGCACGCACACACACACACGCGCGCGCGCACACACACACATACACACATAGGCACACGCCGCGCATTCGTACCTGTCCACGTCCCACCTGGACACCCACGTAGGTGCGGCGCGGCCGGAGCAGGTATTTCCCGTGTTCTTTCTCCTCTGACGCCCTGGGACTCAGACTTCGCCAACCGGGACTTTCGGGTGGGATTCTGTGCCTTCTTGCCTCTCCCTCCCGGCCGGCCAGGTTGAGGGAGCGATTCCCGCCCCCCCCCCCGCCCCCCCCCCCCCCCCCCCCCCCCAGTTCCCAGCCACTGGCATCCCTAGCTGGTTAAAAAAAAACAAACCAAAAACCCAGAGAAGTCATGGTCTTGGGAGACCCGCCCCAGGTAATCTCTGCTCCGTGGCCTTAGCGCACGGGGGGTTTTAACGCTGGGACAGACCGACAGATATTCAGACAGATCTTTGGAGAGCGGGGTGGCCCGGCGCACGGGAGGAGGCCACAGAGGCGGATGGGGCCGCAGTTCTGTAGGGCGGTGCGTTCGGAACAGGCACTGCGTTTCCCCAGTAAGAGGCAGCACAACCGCCTTTCTGAAGCGAGGCACCGCTTTCCCGGGAATGCGCCGGGGTTTCAGCAGGAAGGGACTTAAGCCTCGCTTTGGGTGTGTGGCTGGTCTAGAGAGACTGTATGGGGCCGGATCCTCCATAGAAGGTCTAACCTACTAGCATCTCCAGTCTGAGGGCAAGAGTAATCCTACACACGCCTGGGGCTCCCTAGCCGTCTCTCTGCACTGTGCCCCGGGAAACATGGGGACGCTTTCCCCTGCCTGCGCCTAACACCTGCCACATGCCTTTCGAGCTGTGTGTCTGAGAAATAGAACTAGAAGGGAGATGGAGGACGGCGCAGTGCAGGAAGGGAGGAGGGTCCACCCCCCACCTTCATGACCACATCAGCGGTTCTCACCCTACAAAGAGGCCAGGCATTCTTGGGTCTGGCAGCGTCTCCCAGAGCCAGGCTGCTCCTGACATGTGGAACCACAGGCTCCCCAGAAGCCTATGGTTCAAGACTCTGTCTCCCTTAAGCTTGTCTTTTTTTTTTTTTCCCTCCTGGCTGGAGTGTCACAGGCTGCCCATTTTCAAACTTTTTCTGGAGGAAGTGGGAAGTGATAGGGTTCCCAAAGGTTTTTTTTTTTTTTTTTTCCCCCCACAGTTCCCATTTGGGGATCAAAGACCAACCCGTTCAGGGCTCAGTTGTAGGGAGCAGAATGTGAGATCCATTACAACAGCAGTTTGGAGTTGAATATAGATTTAGCGAGGTTCTGTGTTTCTAGAGCTGTCCCTTTTGGCAAGCTTGTTGGGCAACTTGGCAAGAAATGGAATCAGCTTGTACTCTCTATACAAGATCATGTGTTCAGCGTGTCCTGCAAACCCACCAGTGGGAAAAATATGTTGGGAGTTTTCCAGAACATTAGGGGGAAGGAGGCAACATTCTTTCGAACAAGTGGGCCTCAGTGCTGGGTACAGGATTGGGCTGATTCTGTAAATACTGAAGATGGATGCTGAACTAAAGGGCTCTCTTCCTACCCCCATCTCTCTGCTATTTTCAAACTTTTTTCAGCTCCTGCAAAGGTCTCCGGTTAGGCTGGGAAGGAGAGAACCAGACATCCCCCGGAGGGAGATTGTATTCCCCGCTGTGTGCTGTGTGAGCTGCCCTTTGATTGATTGAAAAGGGTAGATGGAATAAAGCAAAGCTCTCACAATGGGGAGAACCCAGTTGGGAAAAGAGACACTATTCTCTTTTTAAGAATGGTGGGTGTGTGTACACGCACCTAGATATACGCGCGCCTTCTCAAAGAGCCTTGCTATATGTGGTCAGCTCTTCCAGCGACATAACAAAGGTTGACAACGGGACCCACCTCTATCTATATCTTTGTGGTTATGGAAGAGCCTTAATGTTTCACACGCATGCCCTGTGGGTGCGTGGACTGGGAGGTCCCATGTATGCGTGGAGTAGCACATGGTTTTCTACAGAAATAGGGAGCACCAGGGACGGTGGGTGGCTCCCAGGTAAACATTCCCTCAGGGCACCTTGAAAGGGCAGAAAGGTGGGGTCCAAGCTTCCGGAAAGGTCTGTGTGCCTTCCAGGGGAAATCTCTGCACCTTTCTCTGCTTCCTTCCCCAACCACTTTCCTTTCTTGATTATTTGCAGCCTCAGGATCCATCATATTCACGCCAAGCCAGCAGTCACTATGCTGGTGACAAGCTAAACATTTTTTTTTTTTTTTTAACGTGGGTTCAAAAAATCCCCACACTTTCGGAACTTAGTGTTAGGTACCAATTTGGTTTCTAGGACAAAGCAGGCATTAATTAACATCTGTGTAAAGCTGGCTGTACATCTCATTTTTTCCCTGGCTCTCTGGCCCAGCCCTGGAGCATGTCACGTTCGTTGTCACTCTCCCTCTCCGCCAGTCCACCGGTAGCCTTCCAGTTAAGTTCTCGGGGGGGGGGGGGGGGGGGGGGGGGGGGCTTCCTCATTGCTCGGAAGGGAGTCAAACTAGCTTCTCTGCAGACCCTCGCTGCTGCGGGGCTGTGCTCCGGGCGCCTCTGCTGTGGGCGCGCGGCGTGGCTTGCCCGCGAGCCCTTCCTTCTCGCCGGATCCAGGTACTGCTGGGCTTGCCTCTGTCCTCCCAGCCCTTCGTTCTGGATGCCCACCGACGCTCGGGCAAACGTTTCCGGAGGAATCCGAGGCCGCCAACTTGTTTCCTTTCTGCGTCTCTGCACCGCTCCCTCCCCGCGGCCGCTGTTCCCCGCAGACAGGGAAGTCTGCGCCGCAGAGTCTGCCTACACTTGGCCTCCCAATCCTTCTAATCACGACGGAGGCTGCTGGGAATTAAGGGAGGGGGGCGGGGCGGGGGGTGTCTTTCTAGCGCGGCAGCGGTCCTGAAGTGGAGAGAGCGCTCAGGGGGCGGGGAAATCACTCGCTCTTAGCTCCTAGTTATCCCCAAGCTTTGATGCAAAAGAAATCGCCGCCCATCTCTCTCCTCCTAGCCAGCTAGGGGGCATTTTTCAGTCGTTTTTTCTCCCCATCCTCACCCGGAGAAGCCAATCCACAGACAATGCCACTTCAAGACCTGTTGGGGTGGCTTCAGCGAGGGGCTGTGATAGGGTGTCTGCCCTGCAGAAAACCCACCCAAGATCCAGCTGGGACGGTCTGGGATGCAACACACGTGCTGCTCTTTCTAGGCTCTTTTCTCCTCTTTATCTGTGCCCAGCGCTGCCCGACGCGAAGCCGGTTGGGACCCTCGGGCAGTGGAGCAGGGCTCAGGTCCCTCCCTTGACACCCCCTTCCCTCCCCCCCTTCCTCCCATCCCCGCCCCTCCCCTTGCCAATCCGCCTCGTGGTTTTGTGCACACATCCGCTAGCCCATTCGCCCTCAAATTTGTGGCACTCCAAGAAATCAATATAACATGAATTTAACGACAGCTGGATGATTAAGTGTTATTTATATTTAAGAGCGGCATTTTAAAAAGACGGCGCACTAATAAATCAAACGGCTGTTGCGGATATGCACGTGATTAGGGTAATTGCCCTATAGGTTCTGTGGAGCAAGGCTTGGGCGACAGGAGCCCTGCGGAGGCTACATTTTTAGTAGGTATGCACCCCATTGCTCTCCACCCTGCACCCCGACCTGATCCCCTCTCTTGGTCCGGGCTGACCGGTTTTTCCTTCCTCCCTCCTCACTGCCCAGGTCACAGTTAGCCTTCCAGTTGTGGCAGGAAGGTGAAGTCAGCAGGGAGGCTGAAGGGGGCTCTGCTGCTTAGTGGTAAGCGAGGGATCTTTAAAGTGGAGGGAGGCAGGGGGTCCTAATTCCCAGAGCAGGGACCTTGTTTCCGAAAGAGGAGGCTGCTACCCTGCTTGGTACCAAGCAGCTTGGAAGAAAAGCTTCCTGAGTCCCAGGCCATGTCTGCATGAACCCCCGCATCTCTGTGCTTATGATCATGTGACATCAGCCTCCCCAGGGAAGAGGCTGTGAGGATGTATTTGTCCTTGTGAAAATAACAGAATGAAAAATAATAATAATCAGTAATGATAATGGTGGCTAGTATTTCCTGAGCACTTATTGGTAGAGGCATCGCTTAAGGATTTGCACAGGTTGGTCCATGTCTTCCTCGTAACAGCCTGGAGGGATAGTCACTGTTATTATCCCCATTTCTTTCACCAGAAAACTGAGGTGGGGGCAGTGTTGGGGGAAGGGTAAGGACTTTGTCCAGGATCACACAGCTAGTAGGGGGTGGAGTCAGGTCTCAACCCTAGGCAGACTGACTTGGCCCCTTGTCACTGTGCTGTTTGCATCCTTAGCAAGCCAGGGGGAGGTTTGCGGGGAATGTGCTGGGGTGAGGTTTAGAATATCTGGTTTCTCCCTTGGACCACCTCTGTGATCCCAGGCAAATCTATTCATTCTTTGAACCTCCACTTCCCCTATCGCCAAATGGGGTTGGGCCTTATCCTTGACTGCCGTTGGTTGTGAAATTTCGAGGATCATTCTGGCAGAGTGCTCAGTTCCTGAGGATGACTCTTGCCTCATTTGGCAGCTCCCATTTCATCCTGGGAAAAACCTAAGGAGGGGTGAATGAGTGCAGTTCTGATCTCTGCTTTTGACTCTGTGAGGCTCTGAGTCTTACACTGGTAGGAGTCTAGTTCTCCCAGAGGCTGCTTCACACTCTCATTTAATCCTTCAAATCACCCAGTAAAGTGGAGATTATTTATTCTCATTTTGGTGGTCTAGGAACTAAGACGGAATGAATGCCCAAGGCCCTAGTCTGCTATGCAGCACATGGTCTTTTCATTCTTTGGGAAGTATGCACACAGTAGGTGCTCACCACTTTGCCAGCTCATTCACTGATTAGCTGTCTTCGGGTTCCAGATTTTGGAAGCCAGAGGCAGGAAAGGGATCTTTGCTTGTGGATGTCATAATGTGCTGGAGGCCTGGACCGTACGGTGTTGGAGCGGAGATTCATTGGAAATTGGTGCAAATGGCCTGTGGGTGGGGAAGGTCATTGTGCAGACTTACGGTAAGTGTAGCGCTTGGCCAGGAATGACATCCTGATTCTGAGAAATGTGGGCAGCAAGGCCTTGATGGAGCCCATTCATCCAGCTGGGTGCTGTCCCGCCTGGAAGTCGGGCCTAAGCCACCTGACTTGGTCTCTCTGGCCTGAATACTGTAGGGAACATCCACAGTGATCTGCTGGTGGTTAGTTTGTTTTTTTGTCTCTCTGAGAGACAAACTTTCATTCTGTGTGTTATTTATTTGGCTTCTCCTCCACGCTGAAGTGAGTGAAGCTTCTGCTAAACTTGAGGCGGCTAGAAGGGTGCCCTTGGATTTCATCACCTCCCCTCCAGGCCGCAGCAGGAGTGGCTGCCACCGCTGGCCTGCTCAGACTCATGCCAACAGGTGTGTGTGAGACCTCCAGCATCCTCTTTGCCGGCTCAGCTTGGCTACCCGCCGCCCTCTTCACGGTGCCTTCTCCATGAACCAGGATTCGCAACAGCAAATTGGATTTTGGAATGTTTTGTCACTCCAACACAAAACAGATCACTAGCTAAGAGGATATCGTCTCCGCAGTCGATGTGCTGAACACAGTCTCGTTGAATCAATTCCCGAGGTCTTCCAGGGACGAGGATTTTCATTAGGAAGCGCGAGGAGAGGAGCAGCAGAGGACGAGGTCACTGAAATCACAGGAAAGGAAAACCAGAGCTGGTCAGAGGCTCTCCTGGTCTCTGCTCAAGTTCGGGTTTGCGTTTGACAGCCTCGTTGAACTTATCTGCTACAAGCCCAACTGAATTTCCCTCTGGGTAGTGTGGGGCCGGGAACCAGAGGGGGAGCAAGCCGTTCCTTGGCTTTGGCCCAGAGCTCAAGAGGAAGGACAGGAAGTAGAGATGGATGTTTGCTTCTCCTTTCGTGGAGGGAATAGACAACAAGAGGAGGGTCTGGCAGGGCGGCAGCCAGCCTCTCAGAAAGTGGGATTGAACCAGCCTGCGTGGAATGCCAGCTGACTTTGCAGACATGATTAAAGTGGATTTCCTTCCTCCTCATCTCAGTCCTGCTTCCTGAAGGTGATACCTAAAATAGAGCAGAATTTCACATTGAGTACTCTGTGAGTAGGTGTTACACATACACATAGTTTCCATGACCAAAGAAGTTTGAGAAATCCTGAGTGTTAAAAGCAAAGGGAAAAGGGGTTCTTTGTTGCAGGATTTCTCAGAGCCTTTAAACACGTGAACATGCATTGGGAAAACCACAGGAAGTAGATACAATGTGCTGTGGCCCTGGGAATCCCCCAAGAGATGCCAGACTTGACAAGCACTTTCATTCGTCTACTCCTGTCTGTGAAAGAAGGAGTGGAATCTATAAAAAAGTTCCAGTTGAATCATCATGATAAGTATTAGGTTCTGCTGATTATGGAGACACTAGGGTTTCAAGCAGAATTTTGCCAGGTGGGTGGACAGTTCAACTCCAGATTCAATGTTTGGCCCTTGTCCTTCCAAGGCAGCTGAGAAGTTCTCAAGACAGTAGTGAGATCCAGGAGGTGGGTATTTTCTCAAGTTCCTGGATGATGCTGTTTTGTCCCCCTGGTTTAACAGCACTGGTGTTTTGGGGGAAGGCTAGGTTTTGAAGAGGGCTTCCCAGGTGGCTCTCGTGGTAAAGAACTTGCCTGCCAATGCAGGAGACTTAAGAGACATGGGTTCAGTACCTCAGTCAGGAAGATCCCCCGGAGAATGGCATGGCAACCCACTCGACTATTATTGCCTGGAGAATCCCATGGACAGAGGAGCCTGTCGGGCTACAGTCCATAGAGTTACACAGAGTCGGACATGACTGGAGACAGATGTAGATGATCCCAGCTCTGTCACTTACTAGCAAAGGGGTCTTGGGAAAAAATCACCTTATGTTTCAGTATTACTATTTATAAAATTAGGGAGTTGGTCTAAATCAGTGATTTTAAAAATGTTTATGCAGTTGCATGCATGCAAGCTAAGCCCCTTCAGTCATGTCCGACTCTTTGCTACCCTGTGGACTGTACCTTCCAGGCTCCTCTGTCCGTGGGATTCTCAAGGCAAGAATGCTGGAGTGGGCTGCTATGCCCTCCTCCAGGGGATCTTCCCAACCCAGGGGTTGAACCCATGTCTTTTATGTCTCTTGCATCAACAGGTGGGTTCTTTACCACTATAGCCACATTATGCAGTGGAATTTTCTACGAAGACAAAGGAATTCTAATGCACAGAACAGATGCTAGATGGGTTGTTCTGGTGCAAGCAATGTAGAACCCAGGGCCTGATACCCTTTTGTTTCTCCTCACCCCAGTCTTAGCTTGGATTCTCTGGAAAGCAGAGCCCGAGGCAAAAGCTGATGTGGTGACTCTTCATTGAGGGGTAGAATCCCAGGGCAGCAAGACTGAGCCAGAAGAGAGGAGAGGGAGGGAAAAAGTGTACAAAGAATGATGTATTACCAAGCCAACCACTGTGCCCCCAGGAAACAACTGGTGGCTCAGGCTCTCAGGATGTAAGGAGAAGAAGCCTGATGGGAACACGGTTTCAGAAGAGCCTGGAGGATAGGCATGGCCAGCATCCATCTGCTTGCTGGGTCCTTCCTGCTGCAACTCCTGGGCACTGTTTACCCCACGAGGTGGGAACTCCCTGGCCCCTTGGGGTCATGATGGCAGGTCATTCTGGAGCCTGTGTGGTCAGCCCCAGGGACTGGGCATTCGTGGCTCCCCCACAGTGGGTCTGCAGGTGTTATAGCTGCAGGATCCTGACCTTCATCCCTGAAGGAAGAAAACGAGCAGGAACTTTAGGAGCAGAGGAATGAATGGGGCAAGGTGTTCATGGGGCTGCTCTGGCAGGGAGCAAGCATGGCCAGGGGTTGAAGTTCGGAACTGGGAACGGGGTGGGATGTTAGGTGGGGCTCAGTGATCTGAGCAGATACATACTCTGCTGCTGCTGCTAAGTCGTTTCAGTCGTGTCCGACTCTGTGCGACCCCATAGACGGCAGCCCACCAGGCTCCCCTGTCCCTGGGATTCTCCAGGCAAGAATACTGGAGTGGGTTGCCATTTCCCTCTCCAATGCATGAAAGTGAAAAATGAAAGTGAAGTTGCTCAGCCATGTCCGACTCTTAGCGACCCTATGGACTGCAGTCTACCAGGCTCCTCCATCCATGGGATTTTCCAGGCAAGAGTACTGGAGTGGGGAGCCATTGCCTTGCTCTGGGGTCTGTGCTAATGGGTTCCATATAAGGAAGCAGTGATTCCTCAGAATAGTCAGTGAACCACAGCAGCTGCTCCAATAAGGCATCATTCAGCCACTAGAATCATGATTCTGGCCGAAATAGCCAAGCACTGTATGGTTTACCCAATTTAAACCCCTGAGGAACCACATGAAGAATGTGATCCAGCCAGGTTTCAAGAGGCTTTCCTGACCTCTAGGGCTTATTGACCAAAGGCATGCCTTCTGCGTGCTGGTGCGCAACTAGCTCAGACACTTCTCTTGGTGGGTGTAGAGGGGCATAGCTGCTGGGAAGCTGGAGGCAGATACAAATGACCTTTGCCTCTTCCCAGTATTTACAAAATATTGTAAACATTGGCAGACAAAGCAACAGGGGACATTTCTGCATAAAATATTTCCCTGGAGTCAGTCCCCTCCCACCCCCCTTTTTAACAACCCTTGTTCTTTGATGCATGCTTAGTCAGACTCTTTGGGTCCCCATGGACTGTAGCCCGCCAGGCTCCTCTGTCCATGTAATTCTGCAGGCCAGAATACTGGAGTGGGTTGCCATATCCTCCTCCAGGGGATATTCCTGACCTGGGGATCGAACTCACATTTCCAGCATCTCCTGCATTTGCAGGCAGATTCTGTACCACTGAGCCTATCTCCTTTAGGGTCTGGTGGAGCAAAACTTTGATGGTCACACGGTGCTTGTGACTCCCATCCCCACTCTCGTCGCATTAGATAACCGACCCCTGTCTTCTTCCCCTAAATGCACTTGCCCATAACTACTGATTGATGCAAAGAACTCGCTGACTTTGAGACAACATCTGTGTTAGCACGGCTTCCTGAGGTTTCCGGCTCCCAGAGGGTCAGAAACAGCCCCTCCTTGAAGCAGTCTCTTGTGTAATCAGGAACTTAATTCATACTTTTTGATGGTGTTAAAGAAGCCGCCACTGGCCGTAGTAATGATGAAAATAGCATTGAAATTACTGATTTCTTTGTGCCTTTAGATGACAGGGCTTATTTGTTACGTCTCTTGAATACTCAGTACCCAGCTTAGGACCTGTCTTACTGGAAGCAGTCAGTAAATATTTGCTGAGTAGAAAGAATGAATGAGTGGAGGAGGAGAGCAGAGGAACAGTCTACAAAGGAGAAAACTAGGGAGTTAAGAACCAGCTGCTCTGCCAGGTGCCTGCTCCCTGGCAGGGGCTGGCTGGAACCACATCAAGGCTGGTGGCTGTTTCACAAGATTAAGATGAACAAAGGCTAGCACAGGCTGAACCCATCAGTCACCCTGGAGTGTTCTGGGTGATGGTGGTTTGGAGGCTGGCAAGTACCATGGTCTTGTCACACTGATGCACACAGAATTGAATTCTTGCTCTCCATGTAAAACTTGCTATGGGTTTAGATGCCAGTAGATTGAGAGAGATGACCAAATTGCATTTACCAGAGCATTCCAAAGACAAGCTCCCCCCACACTCCCGCACCATGGAAAATGCATTTGTGGCCAAGTAAGTCTTGGAAACACTTTATGCTGTGTCCTTCTCTTGGAGAGTCAAGATGCACATTAAAGGCAAAGGAGTTTGGCTGTAGAGAATCCTGGTTAGTTATTCTTGAGGTGAAGAAGTGAAAGTGTTAGTTCAGTCGTGTCCGACTCTGCCACCCCATGGACTGTAGCTCTCCAGGTTGTCATGTCCATGGAACTCTCCAGGCAAGAATACTGGAGAGGGTAGCCATTCCCTTCTCCAGGGGATCTTTCCGACCCAGGGATCAAACCCTGTTCTCCTGCACTAAAGGCAAATGCTTTATCATCTGAGCCCCCAGGGAGGCCCTATTCTTAGCCAATCACTTTTTTTCAATGGAGGGATCCCTTTGCGAGGGTGTATTTAAACCTGTTGACATTTCTCGGAATGAGTGTTCCCCAGAAAGCATTTTGAGAGATACTGGCCTTCATCTGGAATTTTTCAGGTTTGAGTTTAGTTTGGAGGAGAAAAATCAGAACAAATTTACTGTGCTCTTAAAACAAGGACTGGTGAGGTGCTGGCTTCTGCTTATCCTTGTCAGTTGCTTTTGGGAATCTCAGAAATGGCTGTGAATTGCTATGAGACATTGGCGACCCTGTGCCTTCAGCTGTATGTTTTCTAAAGGGACCGTTTTAGGAGTGTGACTGCCGTTCTGACAGGTTTGTGGCAGCGTTTCCAACAAGTAGCACTTTTCAGTTGCGCGTAATAGATCAAGATGGATGTCTGCAAGATACGTGAGTAATGACATTCACCTTCTCAATATATTTTTTTCAGCTACACTTATTGAATAAGAGACTTCAATGTAACTGGCAAAGATAAATGTTCAGAATTAACAAAAAAGGCGTGAGTTATTAAGATACAGCTCCCTAAATTTTGGATGGTTGAAACACATTTTCTCTCAGAGAAGAAACTTTGCTATCCCGGAGAGGCTGAAGGTTTCTAATTAGACTGTAAATCCATGGTTTCTACCATTGGGTAGTGACCCAGAGAGCAAAGCTAGGCATTTCCCACGGGAAGACTTTCACTGGCTAGTATTTGTCTTACCTAGGTAATGATGTGTGTGTGTGTGTGTGTGTGTGTATGCTTGCGTGTCTGTGTGTGTGTGCGTGTGTGTGGGTCAGGGTGGGGGTGGGGTGTCGCCCGCGTGGTCCTTGGCTTTGGCTCACCTGCGGACCCTGACTGATGAACTATGTGCCCAGTTACAGGGCCTCATCACGCTTTGCCCAAGCACCGTGCTCCTTTTCAACGTGAATAACAGTTGCTAACACACACTTACTAACAAAATTCCCCTGACGCCCATTCATAAAGCAGAGCACTGGTGACTCTAGCAGCATTAAACTGTTTGGCGACTGAGTTTAGAATTATAGGAATCAGGGAGATGAATTAGCAGTAAATCAAGTCCCAGCTGAGCTCGAACCCAAGTGCGGTGAGATTTAAATTAAAAATATCTTGCCATGATGAAGGCGTTGTAAGTCAAGCGCTGGAGCTCTGTCACTCTTGACTCTGGAGGAGTGTGGCAGTCACCCTTTGAAAGGAAAACCCCGACCGCAGCTTGTATTGATTCCCAGGCATTCTGGGAAATTGCCACTTCATTTCTTCTTCATAAACTGTTGACTTTCACTTTTTTTAGAATAGGAGTCCTGTTCGCCGGGACTCAGTGGGGCTCTGGGGACAGGCGGGTGGGAGAGCCCTCAGGCCCAAGGGGGACCACGCGGAGCCTTCTCTTTGGTCCTTCTCAGGAGTCATGCGTAAGGGGGACCTGGGTCCGTGAGTGCTGTGTGGTTTGTTTTCCTGCTTGGACCGTATTTGATTCTTTTTTTCTGGGGGATCCGTACAGAAAAGCAACAAAGAGAACACTTCAAGGAGGCTGCAGCACAGTTACATTGCAGTGACAATTGCAGTGTAATAGGAAATCATTTATGTAAGTTATGATGCCCTCTGAATGGAGCTTGTTGGAAATATGGCTACAGCTTCTTGAGGCTTATTTTTTTCTCCCCCTCCTGCAAAATAATCCTGAGGTTTTCATTTTCAGAGCAATTGAAGAAGTATTACGTGCTGGCCAGGGAATTGGGAGCCCTGGCTTCTAATCCTAGGGTTGCTGAATCGCTTTCAGCGAGTTCCCTCTCTGGGCTCGGCCTCGATTTCTCTTTCTTTCAAGCCAAAATAAGCCCTTGCTGTTTCCGACCTGAAGCCCCGGACGTGAGGTTGAACATTGCCATGCATAGTAAAGGACCAGGTGAGCGTCAGAAAAAAGGTTCTGTTTATATCCAGTGTTAGAGAAAATCAAGTAAGAGGGAAGAGTGTCTCAGATTAGGCTTCTCATCATCACACCTTTACCAGCTCCTGTGTGTTTGCTGATCTGATGAAGAGTGATTAGTGATAAAAACAGCTTGCAGAGGGTCAGAGAGGAGAATGCCCGTGGGATAGCAGGAAACCTGGGGGACAATGGTTAGCGCGGTAGTCCAGAGGCTTGGGCATGAGGCTGGGGGTGGGGGGCCCGATCCTGGCAGTTGTATGTTAATCAGGGACTGTGCGCATGCTATCGCTTCAGTTGTGTTCAACTCATTTTCAACCCCATGGGCTGTAGCCCACCAGACTCCTCTGTCCGTGGGATTTTCCAGGCAAGAATAGTGGAATGGGTTACCGTGCTCTCCTCCAGGGGATCTTCCTGACCCAGGGATCGAACTCACGTCCTGGTGGTGGCCAAGGAGAGAAAGGGACAGATTTGACAGGTCCGTGGGCGTTAGAGCTGACGGATGGTGAATATGGTGACGAGGGTGGTGGGAGGGAGGGGAAGGGGAGTTGGGGACGTCTTGCAGCCGTCCAGCTCAGGCAGCTGGGGAAAGGTGGCCCCGCTTCACTGAGCTACAGATTTCTAAATTGAGACTTGGTTGAGGGACAGGATGTGGTCTTTTCTGGATGTGGTGAATTGAGGTGCACATAGATTTGTGGGTAGAGGTGACCAGGTGGCTAGTGGCTATATGACTCTGTGTTGCTGGCAGTATCATCTCCTTGCTTACTATGCTATTTACCGCTGATCCCATTTGTAGAGTTAGGAGCTCATTTTGGGATCTGGCAGAAGCTTGGTAAAGAAGTAAGAAAACCCACATATAGATTTTTACATTTTTCAAGTGGTTCATGTTTTGAATTAAACATACTATCTTGAACATTTTGCTTGAGATTATTCTGAAAACATCCAGGCATTCACCTTGCCTTAGGAAATTTCTACTATTTTCCAGTGGAAACAGCATGGTCCTGGAAGGTTGAGTCATATGCAGCTGATTACAGAGCAGGATCAGAATAAAGGCAGAAGTAGAATTTGCCAGAGCAGAATCACAGGCCTTTGTTCCAGGCATTAGCTTGTTCCTCTTCTTGGTGTGCTCATCCCATTTTCAATGTTCAGTTCAATTCAGTTGCCCAGTCATGTCTGACTCTGTGACCTCATGGACTGCAACATACCAGGCTTCTCTTATCACCAACTCCCGGAGCTTGTTCAAACTCATATCGAGTCAGTAATGCAATCCAATCATCTCATCCTCTGTTGTCCCCTTCTCCTCCTGCCTTCAATCTTTCCCAGCATCAGGGTCTTTCCCAATGAGTCAGTTCTTTGTATCAGGTGGCCAAAATATTTGAACTTCAGCATCAGTCCTTCCAATGAATATTCAGGACTGATTTCCTTTAGGATGGACTGGTTGGATGTCCTTGCAGTCCTAGGGACTCTCAAGAGTCTTCTCCAACATCACAGTTCAAAAGCATCAATTCTTCAGCTCTCAGCCTTCTTTATAGTCCAACTCTCACATCAATACATGACTACTGGAAAAACCGTAACATTGACTAGACAGACCTTTGTCAGCAAGGTAATGTCTCTGCTTTTTAATATGCTGTCAAGGTTGGTCATAGCTTTTCTTCCAAGGATGTGGATACTCTCAAAACAGAGTTGTTGCTGTTCAGTTCCTCAGTCATGTCTGACTCTTTGTGATCCCATGAACTGCAGCACACGTGAATTCTCTGTCCTTCACAATTTTCACAAGTTTGTTCAATCTCATGTCCTTTGAGTCATTGATGCCATCCAACCATCTCATCCTCTGTCGCCCCCTTCTCTTCTTGCCTTCAATCTTTTCCAGCAGCAGGGTCTTTTTCAGTGAGTCAGCTCTTTGCATTAGGTGGCCAAAGTATTGGAGCTTCAGCGTCAGCCCTTCCAGTGAATATTCAGGATTGATTTCCTTTAGGATTGACTGGTTTGATCCCCTTGCTGCACAAGGGACCCTCAAGAGTCTTCTCCAGCACTACAGTTTGTAAGCATCAATTCTTCGATGATCAGCCTTCTTTATGGTTCAACTCTAACATCCATACATGACTACTAGAAAGACCATCGCTTTGACTAGACGAACCTTTGTTGGCAAAGTGATGTCTCTGCTTTTTAATATGCTGTCTAGGTTTGTCATAGCTATTCTTCCAAGAAGCAAATGTCTTTTAATTTCATGGCTCAGTCACTATCCACAGTGATTCTGGAGCCCAAGAAAGTAAAACAGTGTGGTCTGGTGAAAGGAGCCCTACCCTGAGCTGAGGGATGGGGATTAAAACTTTGACCTCTCCCTTTAGAAGTATTTTTTGTCTAATTTTGTGTCCTGTGCGCAGGAACAGGTTTGCACAGTCTAGGCTTGCAGGTAGGATCTGTCCACTAGTGAGGTCTTGCTTGGTCCAAAGAGCCTTCAAGAGAAACTTGTGTGATTCTCATGATGAGATGTTGGGTGGGATGGTCCCTCCTCAGGGGGTGGGAGGTTCCCCTCCCTTAGTCACACCTTTGTTTCACACATTTATGGTGGAACTATCTGAATTAAAACACCAGCAGCCTAATACCTAAGAGCTACTCAAGTAGTGGTCCTTTCCCCCTCTTTACAGTATGTAGGGATAAAATGAGTTATTTTTGCATCCAGTGCTCTGCATTCTGCAAGGACGCTTTGTCATTTAGTGGTCCCTGTTAAGCCCAGGAGACAGAGACGTGGCTGCTGGCAAAACTTTTAGGCACTCTGTGCTTATACTATGGAAACTTTAGGAAGCAGGATATTTGGTTTGAGTACCGTGTAGAGAGAAAAATACCTGCTTCAAGTCCGCCCAGACCCTTTCAACCCCCAGCCCTGCTGTGTGCTGCTGTGGAAGGGTCACCAGGCTCCCATGAAGCTGGGGGTCCTCCGATGAGTTGAGCGGTCTGGCTGGCACAGATGCCATTCACACCAGCCTTCCTGAATGAGGGATTCTGGGATTTCAGCTCCAAAGAGGGTCTCCAGCTGCAAAGTCGCCATGCAATTTCGAGGGAAACAGTGGGGCTACTCTGGGTCGCTCCTGGGTGTCAGAGCAGCTAATCAGAATGGCCTGTGCTGCGGTCTCCCGTGTGGAGAGGGAAGAGGGACAGGATAGGTGTTGTTGAGCTCTTACCTCCTCAGAGCCCCGCAGAAATGACAGGGTTCGTGTTCTTCCCACCCCACGCCTCTGTACCAGCCCTTCTCAGCTCCACTCAGTACGTAATATATTTATGTAGGCGCACTGCTGGTCTCAGGGTACTCAGTAGCTTTTCCCACTTTATCTGATGGCGACTCGTTTCCCTGTTTGAGGGCAGAGGGCAGGGCCCGGAGTCGTAAGAAGGGAAGTAATTGAACCACAGTGATATGTGGTGAGGACCAAAATAGACTGGTTGACAGCGCCCAAGGCTGTGCTGCTGGCGTCCCCTCTGCCTGGCTCTGAGTGCCGGGAGGCAGGGGGCTCTGGATCGCTGGACCACGTGCTCTCTGAGGCTGCCTCTGAGTCTGGGACAGAGGCAGGTGATCCCTACTGCTCCTGCTTTTCTACCTAGCTGCCCACTTAAGTGTCATTGTAGAGACTTCCCACTGAACCTGTGCTTAGCTGACACCCTCAAAGCGGGTAGACGGGAAGATCCAGGAAAGGTACAGGTACCTGAGCTGTTGACTCTGTGCTCAGTATTGAACTGAGCAGAGGGGCAGAGGGTCTGGGCTGTTGATGGGCCCTGGGCTGGGTGCTGGGGGAGGTGATGGGAAGTACACTTTGCTAAACCCAGGCCTGATTTCACAAGGAGGTCGCTTTTGCTCATTCTACCCTCCTTACTCCTTTTTTTTTCTTTAAATTAAAAAATTTGGTGGCTTAGATGATAAAGAATCTGCCTGCAATGCAGAAGACCTGGGTTCAATCCCTGGGTCAGGAAGATCCCCTGGAGAAGGGTGTGGCAACCTATTCCAGTATTCTTGCCTGGAGAATTCCATGGACAGAGGAGCCTGGTGGGCTCCCATGGGGTCCCAAAGAGTCAGACACTACTGAAATGAAGGAATGTACCCAATTTCTTTTTGGCTGTGTGGGTCTTTGTTGCTGCTCATGGGCTTTCTCTAGTTGTGGTGTGTGGGCTTCTCACTGGGATGGCTTCTTTTGTTGTGGAGCACAGGCTCTAGAGCATGTGGACTCACCAGTTGTGGTCCATGAACTTAGTTGCTCTGCAATATGTGGAGTCTTCCAGGACCAGGGATTGAACTCATGCCCCTTGCATTGGCAGGCAGATTCTGAACTACTGGATCGCCAGAGATGTCCTCCTCATTCCATTTTTTTTTTTTTTTTTTAGGACTTGATACTAGTAAGAACCAGTGCTTCTTGGCAAGTACTAAAAAATAAATGGATTGCATATTTTATTTAATTATATTTTAAAATTTTTATTGGGCAATAGTTGCTTTACAGTGTTATGTTAGCTTCTGCTGTATGCAGCTGCCCTTATAGGGTAAAATGGCATTTTCCTGGCATCTAGTATTGAAGATGCAATAGAAATTCTCTTGCTTTAATTTGAAGATGCCTGTGTTTGAAGTGTTCCAGAGAGCTTGAGTGTAAAGCTTGAGGAACATCATGCGGCCAAAGAGAGAAAAGTGACTCCTAGAAATATCAAGCAACATTTCCCCAGCACATATTGTTTTGAAAGAATGGCATTTATATTTGCAAATTTAAAAAAATTCTTCAGGCCTGGGCAAGTTTTTCCTAGCTAACAAATTTTGCATGTAACCTTGTCCACATTCCAGACATGAGCCATACCCAGGAACTTCTGTGTCAAGATAGCAGTCGTATAGCTAGAATCTCTCTGCAAATTCAAGCTGCCAAGAATTTGTTTGTCATATATGATTTACTGACTTGTATTTTTAACATTTACATCTCATATCTCCCTTTAGCTACAAGCTTCTTGAAAGCAGACAATTGTCTTATTTCTTGTTCAATTGTTAAGTTGTGTCTGACTCTCTGTGACCCCATGAACTGCAGCTCGGCAGGCTTCTCTGTCCATCACTATCTCCCAGAATTTGCTCAAACTCATGTCCATTGAGTCAGTGATGCCATCCAACCATCTCATTCTCTGTCGCCTCCTTCTCCTCTTGCCCTCAATTTTTCCCAGCATCAGGGTCTTTTCCAGCCAGTCAGCTCTTCACATCAGGTGGTCAAAGTATTGGAGCTTCAGCTTCAGTCCTTTCAGTGAATAAATATTCAGGGTTGATTTCCTTTAGGATTCAATGGTTTGATCTCCCTGCTGTCCAAGGGACTCTCGAGAGTCTTCTCTAGCACCACAATTCAAAAGTATCAATTCTTTGTGCTCAGCCTTCTTTATGGTCCAACTCTCACATCCATATGTGACTACTGGAAAAGCCATAGCTTTGACTATACAGACCTTTGTCGGCAAAATGATCTCTGCTTTTTAATACATTGTCTAACTTTGTCATAGCTGTTCTTCCAAGGAGCAAGCATCTTTTAATTTCGTGACTTCAGTCACCATCTGCATTGATATTGGAGCCCAGGAAAATAAAGTGCCAGTGTTTCCACATTTTCCCCATCTATTTGACATGAAGTGATGGGACAGGATGCCATGATCTTAGTTTTTTGAATATTGAGTTTTAAGCCAGCTTTTTCACTCTCCTCTTTCACCTTCATCAAGAGGCTCTTTAGTTCTTTTTCACTTTCTGCCATTAAAGTGATATAATCCACATATCTGAGGTTATTGATATTTCTCCCTGCAATCTTGATTCCAGCTTGTGATTCATCCAGCCCAGCATTTCACATGGTGTACTCTGTGTATAACTTAAATAAGCAGGATGACAGTATACATCCTTAATGTACTTCTTTCCCAATTTTGAACCAGTCCATTGTTCCATGTCTGGTTCTGTTCCTTGTTTTCCTGCATACAGATTTCTCAGGAGGCAGATAAAGTGGTTTGGTATTCCCATCTTTTTAAGAATATTCCACAGTTTGCTGTGATCCACACAGTCAAAGGCTTTAGCATAGTCAATGAAGCAGATGTTTTCTTTGAATTATCATGCTTTTATCTATGATCCAGGGTTTGTTGGAAATTTGATCTCTGGTTCTTCTGCCTTTTCTAAATCCAGCTTATACATGTGGAAGTTCTTGGTTCATGTACAGCTGAAGCCTAGCTTGAAGGATTTTGAGCATAATCTTGCTGGTATGTGAAATGAGTGCTATTGTACGGTAATTGCACTGTCTTACATGCATCTGCAATTCATTTGGCTCCAATAATAGGGTAGTTTGGTTTTCTTCTTGGTTTCCTGAGCTAAAAAAGAGGGGTACTGCAATGGGCAGATGGTAGAGGGCATCATATATAATGAAGAAACTTGGAACCCACAGGAAGTGGGAGGTAGTTTCACAGGGAAATCAGCACACCACGATGTCTGCGTGCTGGTGTGTAATCTCCCGTCTAATCGTAGTTGCTCAGTGATTGTGAATGGAGCATCTCCTGAGTTGTAGTCTTGACCACAGACTTACTGTAATGCTTGGGAGGACATAGGAAGACTTGGAAAGATCTAGTCACTTTCCTTCCCAAAATGAAAACCCCATTAAACTAGTCTGCCTTCCTGTGGTCTTTGGCTGGAAGGTTCTCAGCTTTCATAAAAGTGCAAAAATAAAAAAGATATCAAAGTGAAATTCACGGAAATAAAGAGATTTTTATTTAGGGGCACAGATGATTGCCCCTCAGTAGTTACTGGCTTGCTTTTATGTATCTCCTTCCTCTGCCCACCCCATTCCTTCCATTTTCTGTGAAGAAAATCTTAAATTCTCAGCTTGTATCAACTCTCCTTCCACTCTTTTCTCTGAGCTACACGTCTGGGCTATGCATCTTTGTGGGGGGTTGTGAACAACCCTGTCTTGGTGACACATGATGGTTCTTTCTCTTCTAATGACCTTCCCACATGGACTGAGAGCTCATTGCTGCCATGAAAGAGTAGGTCTGACTCAACATCTGACTTGGGGACAGATGTGTGGAGAAGGTGGGAATCTGTGGGAGGTGGGACACCAGATCCCAGTGTTAGAATTCCCCTGCATCAGAGGTGCTAGGCACAGGCTCCCATACACTCTAGGGGCAGCCCCATCCCACAGCTGGTCCAGAACTGGGGGGGTTTCTAAACGCCTCCCACACTCATTTGATATATATTTTATGTTAACTTCTGCCACCTGGTACCTTATTCACTCATGTGTTTTTTAAACCTAAATTTTGAACTTAGTTTTTGTTGTTGTTGTTTAGTCACCAAGTCATGTCTGACTCTTTGCAACCCCATGAACTGCAGCCCACCAGGCTCCTCTGTCCATGGGATTTCCCAGGCAAGAATACTCGAGTATTCTTTTGGCAACTCGAGTTGCCACTTCCTTCAAGATCCAGAGGATCTTTCCAACCCAGAGATTGAACCCGCATCTCCTGTATTGCAGGCGGATTCTTTAGTGTTGAGCCTCGAGGGAAGCCCTGGACTTATGTTTATCACATTCAGTTTCATCTTGGAATCAAGTTCGGATCTGTTCCAGCCTGCTAAGATAGTTTTGAATTATGTGTCATTATCACCAATAGAGACCACATAACTTCTCCCATTGCCTCTCATTTGACCTTCACAAATCCTAGAGTTTGTCTTCTACAATTCTGAGAATTGTCTTCATTCATATTACTGATAAATTGTGAAACTGCAGAGCAGCAAGGACAGAACCCTTCAGCATGGCATTTCCTGGAGAGCTTCCCTTATATGTTTGACAAATAATAATTGATTAAAATTCTTTGGGGGCTTTCCAGGTAGTGCTAGTGGTAAAGAACCTACCTGCCAACGCAGGAGACACAGGAGACCAGGATTCAATCCTTGAGTTGGGAAGATACCCTGGAGAAGGAAATGGCAACCCACTCCAGTATTCTTGCCTGGAGAATCCCATGAACAGACCAGGTGGACCATAGGGTTGCAAAGAATCAGACATGACTGAAGCAACTTAGCACACACAAGTTTCTTTGGACTCAAGAAGCAATGGAACCACAAGGACCCAGCAAAGACTTTGGAGGCACACAGACCTGGCATTGCAATCTGGCTTATGCCAACTGGTCATTCATTCCCAATGAATAGATTATCTGGGGGCTCAGTTTCTAGTGATTATGGATGAATGAGAGCTGTAGGTCTTCTCCTCCACAACCTTCCAACAAAGCAAGTATCAGACTGGATTCCACCACACACATCCATCTTTGTTAGTAAGGAGACCTAAAAGCAGTCACACTCCTGTCCTGAAAGTTCAGGGATGACCCTATCTTCTTGATCCCAGCTAGTGCACTAGGGATAGCAAGTCCCTCAGCCCCGCTGTGGACATATGGGGCATACAGATGGCAGAGCCCCCAGGCCAGCCCTCTCTAGTTCCAGAGAGTAGCACAAATGTTATCATTTTCTTCGTGTGTCAGGAAGTGAGAAAGTTTGGGGAGCACTGACTTAGTGACCATCTTGGTCAGTTTAGGCTGCAATAACAGCATACCATAGAAAGGGTGGCTGGAACTGCAGACATTTTTCATAGTTTTGGAGACTGGAAGTCCAAGATTAGGGCACCAGTTCTTGATGAAGATTCTCTTTCTGGTTTACAGGTGACTGCCTTCTCCTTGTATGATGTATATGTGTGTGTGTGTGTGTATATATACACACACACACACACATATATGTATATATATGTACATATATATGAAGTGTATATATATATATATGATGCATATATATATATATATATATATATACACACACACACATATGGGGGCAGGGGGACAATTGTTCTCTTCTTATAAGGACACTAATCTTATTCAGGAGGGCTCCACCCTTATGACCTAATTGCCTTGCAAATGCTCCATTTCCTAATACTATCACACTGGGGGTTAGAATTTCAACATATGAGTTTTGGGAGGACACATTCAGTCTCTAAAATGACTCTGTGAGGTTTATTTGAAGGGAAGTTTGCTTGAGGCAGAGGCAACAATATTTTGCTTATATGTTTCAGCTCATCTTCTAGTGGGATCAGAGGACAGAATCATTTGAAAGATGAAACATAGATCTAATGGGGCCCCTGAGCCACAAACTCCAGTTTCTTGTGCCATAGAGCAGAGGAGCCCAGACAGTATTTCAGTCCAATTGTCTATCTTTGACACCACTTAATTTCCCACTGAAAAATTATTTCCAACATCTCTTATGCTTTTTAACAAACCCAGTGGTGCTGATCAAGATAGTGAAGTTAAAAGACTCAGGGTGGACTCTGATGTGAGTCTTTCAAAAGCCAACTCAGCAACCCTGGAGTGTATGTGCATTTTTGATGTCAGTACTTCAGATGTTGACTAACTGTCCTTGGGTGTAGATTAAAAGTAACTTGCATACATTATACCACACTGTCTACACTGAAGTGTTTTAAAGTAAGTTACAGATGTCATCAAACCCTGGCTCCTTGGCTGTGTGACGCTGGGCATGTAACCCATCCTCTCTGATGTTCAGATTTCTTATCATTACAAAGGTAAAATAATACATCACAGAATTACTAGGACAATCAAGTGGCATAATGCACACTGCTTGGCACATATTAAATGCTCATAATATTGCTGAAAATTATTGCCTCCTCCTCAGATACCTACTGTTAGCTATGATTCTTGCTACTCTGTGGTGGATTAAAGCACTTCACCTTTATTGGCTTATAAGTAGTCACAGCTGTTTCTAACATTAGACTTCAGTGTGCCTACCGCTTGAGATTGTACATGCACGTGGGAGGAGAAGAGAGGCGGGTGGCTGATCCCATGGATCCTGGCTCTCCTTCTAAGTGTGGTGTCCTAGCAAAAGATTTAAAAGTTTCTGTAGGAGTTTCTTCATTTTGGGAAAATCCAGTGTTTTCCTGGAGTTTAACAGCAATATTTATATCTTTGACCTGTGCTCAGCTCAGCCATCCATTTTGCCAATGCACTCCTGTAAACATACATGGTTTTATGTATGTTTCACCTTCAGTGATATCTTAATGTGTTCTTCTTGCCAGGCGGTGGCGATGGTTGCTCTTTTTTTCAGGTTTACCACCCAGACCCCAAGATTTGGTTTAAGGGAGAGCAAATAGGAGACTCTTGGCTTTAACTCAAGGCAGTGACTAACCATTAGTGGGTAATTATTGCCTGGAGCCTACCTGATAATTACATCAAGCTCTGCAGAATGGAGCATCTGCTGTTTGCCTGCTTCAAAGTCATAAAGCTGACATGGTCCATTGGAGACCAGAAGGGTGGGTCCAGTGTACATGGCATTGACATACCTGGAGATACTCACCTGAGCCCAACAGGAGATATTTATGGAAACAGCCCATCTCAGTTGTCTTCAGTTCCAGGCCCTGATTTCCTGGTTAGATAGACTTTAGCTAGATTGTAAGGGCCTCTGGGATTTTCCTGCATGCTTTTCACTGTATGTGTCCAGTGACCCAGCCAGAATCCATTGCCTCGAGACACCCTGATTGTCAGAGCACACCCAGTTTCTCCTGGTCACTCAGTTCTGAAAGCAGTTAAATCTCTGCGTGATGATGGACTATTAAGCTTGATACATGCATTTTCCCCAGCAACATCCTGGCTGAGGGAGGAAGAAACCACTGGTTGACTGTGGAGAGAGGTGATGAGCCACTGTGGAGAGGGAACAAAAGCCTGGGAACTTGGGAACTTTCAGTGCATTGGTGGATTTTGAAGATGATGGAGCTCTATGAATGGTGAATTTAGCCAGCTTGGAATGAGATGGTCATTCTAGAGCAATCACACCACAAAAACACCTGTCACTTCTCCTCTGTTCCCTGAAGGAAAAGAGGCACTTATTGGCAGTATCACCCCCATATCCTTGTCACAAGCATCCTCCACTCTTTGGCCTGTCAATAGTGACCATGCACCCTGGGTTTGCTAGAAACAGACTTCAGATATTCTATGCCATTGCCCAAGCCTGTGTCCTGGTATTTTTGGTTTAAAAATAGTCACTGTGTAGGTATAGATATAGATATGGACATAGATATGGGATATACATATATCTATATGTCTAGATACAGAACACACATACACATATACATATATCTATTTCCATATCTGCCTATGTCATCAACTCAATGGATATGAGTTTGAGCAAACTCTGGGAGATTGTGAAGGACAGGGAAGCCTGGTATACTATAATCCATGGGGTCGCAAGGAGTCGGACACGACTGAGCAACTGAACAACATATCTCCAAAGGTTATCCTTGGAGAAAACTGGGAAGTAGTTGCCTTTCTCCTTAAGGACTCCATTCAGAGTGAAACCTCTTCCTTTCTGCCTCTCTTATTTTCTTTCAACGGGCCCTCGGGGGCTCTAGTTGTATATCCGTGACTCAGGAGTGAGTGAGAGCTGCCACTGTGCCATGTCGCGTTGGCAAAGCTTTGTTTCATCTCCTTGCTGAGGAAAGGCTTGTCTCCTTCTTCTACCAAAACCCTTCTGCTCACCAAGCTTTAGCTGACCAGAGAGGACGCTTCCCCTCGGTCTCACCGTGTCGCCTTGTAGAGCAGTGGGCCCCTGCTGTTTGAACCCTCTCCACTCACCTCTTCTGCCTGGTCTTCTGTCCGTCTGTCCACAGGGAAAGGGAAGTGATGGAGGAGCCACAGTGAGGAGAGGGTTGTTGGGAGAGAGAATGCAGCGCTTGACCCAAAGGCACAAAGCTCCGATGGTGGCATTTCAGGCATTTCAGTGGAGACGGTCAGGTGAAGACTGAGGCAGGGGACTTCTCTAGAACTTCTCAAACCAGACGGGGAGGCCCCTGACTACCAACTTTCAGTCAGCAGTCAGTTCAGTCGCTCAGTCGTGTCCGACTCTTTGCGACCCCGTGAATCGCAGCATGCCAGGCCTCCCTGTCTGTCACCAACTCCCGGAGTCTGTGCTTCAGATTGGGCCTGGGGCAGTTGTCTCGGGCCCCTCCTTCTGCATTTGATTTCGTGGCCCTGTCAGGAAGCTCTGCCCCTGCACTGAGGCTGTCACCCTTTGGTTTCTCGGATGGATCTGGGGAGGAGATCCTTCCAGCAGTGTTATGAGCTTCCTGGGGCAAAACACCATAGTTGTCCTGTGGAAAATAGCTCAGGGGTGGCCGAGAACTGCTTCCTCCCCAAGGCCCCATGCTTCCTTTTACATGTCTCCTCACTGTCACTCCAGGAAATGCTGGCTTTCCAGTGAGTGGGTCACAGGCACTACCTGAGGCCGGCAGAAACACACCTCATTAGGTAGCCTCTGCTTCCGGGTCATCTGTGTGGGTGCAAGTGCTAGGGATAGGTGTGCGGAGCAGCAGGATTTCTGCCCGAGGCGTAGCTCAGAGAGACTGGCTTCTTCAGAAACAGGAATTAGGAAGACCCTCATTTTCATGGGGGGCCTTACAGCAGCCCAGAACCCTGGGTCACACACCCCATCAGGGCTAACAAACCAATCCCCTGCCTCCTAGCAGAACCACCCCAAGGGGTTTGTCATGGGCAGTGCCAGCCCCAAGGCAAGATTTCTTTTTCTGAGTCTCTTTCATCTGAACAGTTTCCACTTCACTTAGTATCACTTAGCTGGTATCGACTTAAAAAACATTTACAACCTAAAAGTTGAGTGTTATGTTTGATTTGGTGTCAGTTTTTAGGACTTCAAGTCTGAGAGACAGCATCTCAAGTGACCCTGAAAGAAATGCTCTGAGGAGGAAAGGGGAGGTGCCAGATTATATAGAAGTTTTGCAACAAAGGGCAGATAGTCTGAACGTCAACAGATTATTGATTAAAGAAAACCAGATCTCCCAAGTTAAGGAATTTAGTGTTTTTCTATGTACTGAAGGATGCAGGAGTGGGGACTCACTGAAATCATTTCTTTGGTATGCGCCTCAGCTATTTGCGGGCCAGTACCCTGTGCTTTCACATTCAGAATTTCCTCAGGGCTCACTGGGAGTGACTGCGGTCTGATGGCTGCTAGATGTCAGATATTCTTTCCTTCCTGAGTTCCCTCAGGGCTCACCAGCTCATGTTGGCTGGAGGGCTGCAGTTGCTGATGACTCTGACATCCTTTGTTTACTGATATGGCAGGCAATATTCCATTTATCACTGGTATTGGGGAAGGGGCTCAAGCACTGAATTGGTTTTGTACTGAAGGGTGTGACTCCTGAAATTAATCTCCAGGGAAACGAAAACCCAGGTTTCTTTAGTTCAGAGTTTGGGAGCCCAAAGGGGTGTGTTTCCAGGTGGAGGAAATGCATTGAGGGTATCAGTGCTAACCTGAGCCCCAAGGAAGTGGGGTGGGTTTTCGGGTAATCAGACCACCACTTCAGCTGGAAACCTCATACCTGCAGAAAAAATTTCCTCTTTTGACCTTCCTGAGCCTTCCTGGTCTGAGGTACACTACAGGAAATTGAGGGCTGATGAAGGGCAGAGTCTGCCCCATTACCACCCCTAAAGCTGTCTCAAGCCCTCCAAACCCTTGGCCTCCCAGCACCCCATCTCTGGGAGCAGAGGTACTTCCAGCTACTCTTTATGGACCAGGAGTTTGGAAGGGGAGTAAGACTAACAAAGAACCTCTAACAAATAACTCCCATCGTGGCTTCTAGTTTAGAGCAAGTGTTTGCTAAGGATGAAATCAACCCTCCTAGCTTGTTATTTTTCAGTATTTTAAATAAGGGTCTAGGAGTCAGGTCTTCAGCACTGAGGTTCTGGGTAAAAACTTTGCCAGCTGTGATCTGGACAGGATCTCTGAATGGCTTTTCCAGCCCCAATTAACATCCACCCTGCCAGTCCCATTAACTCTCACCAGGAGCTTTCCTGTTAAAGGGAGGAGGCGTGCAGGCACTCAGCTTTACACACACCCTCCACTTGGGCTGCATCTCAGTTGCATGTGGGACGTTGATTTTACACGTTGCTCCTCAGCAAATCTGCTAATAAGATCCTTTTCCCTCCCTCTCCCTCCCTCCAACCCCCTTCAACCTGGCCCGACTCCTGGTCAGACCTTGATTACATGTCTCATTGATTCCATTCAGCTATTTATTAATACACTAATTAGTATGTTCATTTAAAGGAGAGTGACATCGCTTTTTAAAAATAAATGTACAGAGGTGCAGGTTAATGGAAATTTCTGTTTATTTAACATTGACGTCTGGTGTGAAGAGGATTAGTTTTGGATGTTAAAAGGACACAGGGTTTTTTTCTGAGGCTTAAATCACTTGTGCTGACAGTCTTTGAAAGGTGACACCTAGAGTCATATTGCATTTTCCTTCGGATCAGAGGCTCTCTCCACTACTCGAGTGAGGAAACTGGAGGGTGTCCGAGAGAGTGTGTGGCTGTCTGTACTCCATCTCTCACAGGAGACTCTGGTTGTGTGTGAGGGTGGCTGGCACATCCTCATACACAATGGTGAGTCACACTTACTGCTCTGCCTGTAGGGCTGTCTGGAATTTTGTAATTCAAGGTCAATGAATGGATGGCCATTGCTTTTCTAGTGTAAGCTTGTTCTGTTTGTTCTTGAGTTGCTCATGAATGGTGTATTAGTCAGCATCAGTGATTTCTGTAGCAAACAGCCCCAAAGATCAGTGGGTTTGCACATTGCCATCCAATATTGGTTCATATGTTATGGGGAGATTTTGCTCTGTGTAGTCCTTGATGTGAGATCCTCCTTGGGGGCTCAGATGGTAAAGAATCTGCCGGCAAAGTGGGAGACCTGGGTTCAATCCCTGGGTTGGGAAGATCCCCTGGAGTAGGGCATGGCAACCCACGCCAGTTTTCTTGCCTGGAGAATCTCCATGGACAAAGGAACCTGGTGGGCCACAGTCCATGGGGTCACAAAGAGTCGGACATGACTGAGCAACTTTCACTTTCACTTTCTAGCTTTTAATGCTAGATTGGGAATTTACCAGAAAGCACCATAGAATTCTTGGTGTTTGGTTAGAACTCCCCAACTTTGAGTCAGAACAGGTGTTTCTGGGATGGGTGGTGAGAACAGAACCCAGACTGCCTGGCATGTGTTCAGCTGCAGGCCTGTCCACTGTTGGCAGTTTTGTCTGTTTCTAGCCTGTCCCCATCTTCTGGACTCTACCCGCCAAGCAAAACCCCCAAAGGTAGACAAAACTGTGGGACATTACAAAAACAAATAAAACCTCCCCGGAGCTTGAAATGGCCCTAGGCTCATCGGCTTATCATAAAATCCTTTGGCAGTCATCTTGAAGTTAGAATTACACTGTACTCTGAATTAATTTTGCATTAGGCTTTAATTTGATGAAAGACCAGGGCTACACGAGCCTAGACTCCACTTCCTACTCTGACAAGGAAGCGCTGTTCAATGCCCGGGGGCTCTCCAGACCCCTCCCAAACCCCACCGGATTTGGGACGTGGCATTCCTAGAAACTCTTTTGAGCCTTTCCAAAGCGAGGCTTTGTCTGTCTTCACGCTCTCCCCATCCGCGATCCTGGAGCGAAGCCATCGATTCAAAGGGCTCTGTTTGGCTGGGTGTTTTCTTCGGTTTCACGTTTTGTTCGACAGCATTAGATGCGTTCACGCTCAGACTCCCTGGGGCCCGTGTGTGCGTCAGTGACGGCTTTCTGTCCTAATTTGGTCCGGGTGATCTGGGGATCTGGACTTGTGGTTGCAGAGAGGTGCTCTCTGGTTTCTTCTCATCCCCAGCGCTCAGCTCTAAGCTGGTGCAGGGGCTGAAATGCAGGGCAACCTGAAGAACAGAAATCCAGGCAACTAACATACTCTCTTGTCTTCACCTCTGATTTGATGCTCTCGGTGGGTGTTTGTGGAATCCTGAGGGCTTTCACCCCTTCCCTGTCTTCTCTGTGGTTTGGGAATGCCTGTCCTTTGGTCCTTCTGCACAGTAGACATAAATCAGAAATCCTAGCATCATCAAGCAATCCTGGGAGGAGGCCTATATATAGCTCCCAGCCTCTCTCTGACCTCTGCCACCCATCTTGCCCTCAACGGTGCCTGCACACCTCCAGGAGGGCACTCACATAGGGGCTGGAGGAACTATGTTGGCGTGGAGGGGTTGTTTGTTTAGTGATGTTCAGAGATCCAGGAACAAGCAGAGATGTAGATGTGGGAGGGGTGAAGGGAGAAGCATGCTGCAGGCTTGAAGGTAAAGACTTGGGTCAAATGTAAATGAAGTTCAGTCTTCCCACTTCTTAGCCCACTTCTTCCCAATTCTACTTCTTCATCTGTTGCATGGAATCCCGATCATTTCCTTACAGGGTTAAGTGAGGTGATGCATGTAAAGTGCTCGGCTCTATGCCAGGCCCAGAGCAGGCATTGTCAAAGAACGTGGCCTCATATCTCTTCCTTTTGGAAAGGATTTTCAGTTTTTGTTTTTTTTTTTTTCAGTTTTAAATGATCTCTGTGAACTGGAGTTGGGGAAAATACCACTGTGGGACTAACCTGATGTAATTCAGTGTATTCTTTAAAGAGAGGAAGTATTTGAAAAATAAATGTATTTCTTAGGCCACTTGTAATGAATTAACATACTTTGGGAATCTCCTGCCTTGAATAGTAGAACCTGCTGGACTGGTTTGATATTTGACCTGCATATTTTCATTCTGTGAATCTCAGGGTTGACCCCATGGTTCCCAAGCCCTGCTTATTTTAAGACTCACCTAAGAAAATTTGAAAAATTGTAGATATCCTGGCCTCCGCCCAGGCTGATGTAATCAGAGCATCTGAGGGTGTTGGGAGTGGGGGGTTGAGGATGGAGAACCTTCTGGAAAGGGTTTCAAGGAGGATCTGATGATCAGTCAGTTTAGGAAATCTGAAGCGAGATCACTGTCTTTGGAGTGCAGGGCATAGGAGGGAGACATGTGTTCCTTCTCCCCGCTGCCCACTTTAGCTTAAAAATCTCAAAGCTCAGCACTCAAAGAGTTATCAGTGTCTGCCAGCTTCTGTTCCTGAGTCTGGATGAGTGTCTGAGTTACCCGTGGCCCTATGGGGGTGACAGTGATGCTATAATCTGAAGATAAGTTTATGAATGACTTCCACTGGCATTGCGCTTTCACTTGGGTGTTTGCATCTGACGTATGCATTGGATAACTGTCTCTTAGAGTTCCTACATCCAGCAGTGTAGCGTGGTGAACCCACTAGGGCTGATAGAAGAGGGGGAAAACCCACTAGGGCTGATAGAAGGTGGGGAAAGATCAAGACCACCTCAAGCAAACCCATGTCAGTGTGATGTCCTTTTCCCTCCCTCTCTCTTATCTTCAGATTCTCCCTAGCTGTGGCCTCAGGGAGATGTGAGGGGAAGAGGGAGAAAAGCAGGAGGTTGGGTGTGAGGGTGGGTGACCCACCTTGACCCTTCCTCGCCTCCCCTTCATTGTTCTGCTCGGCCCCATTGCCCAGGGCTCCTGCTAGAGCTGAGGCAACAGCTCTCTGCTGATCCTCCCAAGGAGGATGCTTCTGAAGGGGTTTTCCTGATGTCCGTAAGAGCCACTGCAGGGAGGCCAGACTTTAGGAAATACACTGGGTGATTTTGTTTCTATTTCGTTTTCTGCTTCTCAAGGAGGGATTTTAGATGTTGTGAGGGACCATATTTCAGAATATGCCAGCTTTATTCCTCTTATAGATTCTGGGAGCCCAAGGGAGGGACCTTGGAGCCTGAAATCTGTAAATTTCCAAGAATCTTGATGGCTTCTGGCAGATCAGTGAGGACCTCAGTGAGGCAGAGAGTGCTTCAAGTCAGGAGGGCATGCCTCCTGTGACGGGAGCTGTGGATCTGCCCCCGACCTGATGGCGGGGACGTGAGACCACATCCCCTTGGGGGGGGGGAGGTCTTGAAAAAGTGGAGTCTTCCTTCTCTTCCCTGGGAGGAACCAGAAGGCTTCACTCTAGCAGACTAGGCAGCCACTGGCTCCTTTTGCTTCTGTGGACTGATTAAGATGGGAAACAGAGCGTCTTGCTAGGTGTGGCTGAGAAACATTCTCAAGTTTGTTGTTACTGAGTCGCCAAGTTGTATCTGACTCTTTGAGACCCTATGGACTGCAGCACACCAGGCCTCCCTGTCCCTCACTGTCTCTTAGAGTTTGCCCAAGTTCATGTCCATTGAATCAGTGATGCCATCCAATCATCTCATCCTCTGTCACTCTCTTCTCCTTCTTCCTTCAGTCTTTCCCACTCATCTTTTGCAGTGAGTCGACTGTCTGCATCAGGTGGCCAAAATATTGGAGCTTCAGCATCAGTCCTTCCAATGAGTATTCAGGGTTGATTTCTTTTAGGCTTGACTGGTTTGATCTCCTTGCTGTCCAAGGGACTCTCAGGAGTCTTCTCCAGCACCGCAGTTAGAAAGCATCAATTCTTTGGAACTCAGCTTTCCTTACGGTCCAACTCTCACAACTGGATCCTCAAGTTTAGCAGTTATTAAATTGATCCTTGACCAGTGGTTCTCAATCGTGACTATTAAGTGGAAACCCATGAGCCGAAGCACACTTGTGTTTCTTTTAGGTACGTGGGATATTTCCCCATGGCCAAAATTTAAATATCAAGAGATTTCGTGTAAAATGTGGTTTTTACACGTCTGTAGAAATACAGGCATATCTGAGGACACAGAGCCGTTCTCACATGGCAATCACAGAGTTGGCTAGAGGCCACTTCCCAGAGGACGTGTTCTTCAGCTTGCAAAGCTGCATGCTGTCTGCCCAGCTTGCTGTGTTCTCTGTGCTATTTGCCTTCCTTGCCTGGGGCCCAGGGTTGTCACTTGATTTTGGGAGCCCTGCCTCCTGGTGTCATAAGAAGCACCTAAAGATCTATTATCTAAAAGTCTGCTTCCTGTACCCTCAGAGATTCTGATCCCATGGGTGCGATTCTGCTGCAAGAAACTACACTTGGAGAAATACTGCCCTAGAGTTCAAGGCACAATTTCCTATGAGGGCAAGTGTGTGACCACAGAGAGGTCCAGGCAAATCCCACCAAGGAGAGCAGCCTCAGGTCTCCCCATCAGCTCAGCATTAGAAGTTGATATGAAGACATCTCACTCCTTTTTCTCCTCTGGAGCCAGGGGTCTCTGGTGGGAAATAGCATCTGTCACACAGCTGAGCTCTGCTTTTGCACCTGTCGGTGGAAAGTGAAATGCTGCCTTCCTGGGGGCTCTGCTTAGTGAACAGAACTTGCCCTGATAAGCTTTCCAGGAGAAATAGAACAGCCACTCATTCCTCCACTCACTGTTCAAAGTGGAAGCCCTGCTCTAGGGCCTGGATGGCTGGACAGTGATTTCTGAAGAAACAGAGAGGGGAAGCCTGAGTGCAGTCCAGGTTGGGCCAGAAGCAAGCAGGGGACGGTTCAACCACATGTAGAGAGTCCCTGCTTCCTTCTCTGGTCAGGGGCTTCTGGAGGAAACTGTAAACTCTGCCTGGGGTAGACGGATGAAAATAAAGAGAATTCAGACTTCTTCTGGGCCCAGAGATGGTAGGAGCCAAGAGAATAAACCAGAATAACCAGAATAACTATGAGGCTCTCTAATGCATGCCCCCTCCTGGATGCTATAATTTTTTGTGGTCCTGGAAGCATCCATTTCCACATATCTGCCTTCAAACCTTTTTTTTTCAGTGCTGCCCTTGTTTTTTTTTTTTTTTTGGTTCTAGTTACTCTTTATTTTGGGCTTCCCAAGTGGTGCTAGTGGCAAAGAACTGGCTTGACACAAGAGATGAAGGTTTGATCTCTGGGTCGGGAAGATCCCCTGGAGGAGGGCATAGCAACCCACTCTAGAATTCTTGCCTGGAGAATCCCATGGACAGAGGAGCCTGGAAGGCCACAGTCCATAGGGTCATAAAGAGTTGGTCATGACTGAAGCGACTATGCACGCACACCCTTATTTTGGGTTTCCCAGGTGAATCGGTGGTAAAGAACCTGCCTGCCAATGCAGGAGCCACAGGAGACACCAGTTCGATCCCTGGGTTGGGAAGATACCCTGGAGTAAGAAGTGGCCACCCACTCTGGTATTCTTGCCTGGGAAATCCTATGGACAGAGGAGCCTGGAGAGCTACAGTCCATGGGATTGCAAAAGAGTCAGGCATAACTTAGTGACTAACCAAACAGCCTTTATTTTATTATCACTTTTATTTGAGTATAATTGGTTTACAATGTTATGTTAGTTTCTGCTATGCAACAAAGTAAACCAGTCGTGTGCATGTATATATTCCCTCTCTCTTGAGCCTCCCACCCCCCATCTCATTCCTCTAGGGCATCACAGGGCATTGAGCTGAGTTCCCTCTACTATATAGCAAATTCCCGCTAACTATCTACTTTACACATGGTAGTGTATATATGTTAGTCCTAATCTCCCAGTTTGTCCCACCCTTCCCTGCCCCACCCCCATGCCCATTGCATCCACATGTCCGTTCTCTACATCTGTGTCCTTATTCCTGTCCTGGAACTACATTAATCTGTTGCTTTCTATTCCAGAGATTAGCTTTGGGAGTAGGCAAGATACAATTCCTGAAATTGTAGCTGGAGGACAGGACCCCTGGCCCTTGGGTGGTGGCCAGAGCATCACAGAGGGAAACTGTGGCACAGTTCTGGCTCAGGCCTGTGCACCCCTCTGGAGTGCCTTGTCCATTGGGGACAGTTGTTAAAGCCACTGTTGCACTAGCTAGTGATGACTGGAGTTATCAGAGATAATTGGTTACTCAGCACTAGTCAGTTTCCAGGGTTGGTGGGTTGCTGGTGGTCCTCTTCTCATCTCCCACTTTAGCTGTGAATAAACAAAGTTATTCCATCAGTCAGCAGGAATATACCTGGCTACCTCCTGCTGGGCCCTTACCCGCAGGTACTGGTAGCTATGCGGTGGGTGGTGTCAGCCCTCAGCCTTGCAGGTTCCCCACCCCAGCAACACTCTTGACTTTTCTTAGCCTCTTCTTTCCTGTTACACTTCTTAACACCTTCATTCCAACTTAACCTTATCCTCACCTTCTTTCTTTTCCTGCAAAAAAACACAGGAAAATCATGTAGCCCTCCCTTTCTCAGGAGTCTGGAAATCCAAATGCTCTTTTGCTTTTTTATGGAACGAGTGCTTTGAGAGGCGAAAAGAACACATTTGCAGGATAGGGGGACCCTCCTTGGGATGATGTAATGAAAGAGTTAGAAAAATATTGTGCCAATCCATTGCCTGGTTCTCAGATGGCAAAATATTTAAGAATTATTTGCAAAGACATGATGCCTGGCTTGCTTTCCTCCTCCCTGGAATCTCAGTTCAACTGTTCTGGCATTTATGGAGTATGTCCCATAAGCTAGGTGTGGTGCCAGAGCCTGGGGTTCACTGTCGAATCAGCCAGTAGGACTCTGCCCTCAGAGAACTGATGACCCATTCCTGGAACACCTTTACACAGGCCTCACTCTGCCTCCATCCATTTTCCAACCTTCTAGCACACCCACAGCTTCCCTGATGGCTCAGTGGTTAAAGAATCTACCTGCAACGCAGGAGACTCAGGTTCGATCCTCAGGTTGGGAAGACCTCCTGGAGGAGGAAATGGCAACCCGCTCCAGTATTCTTGCCTGAAAAATCCCATGGACAGAGGAGTCTGGCGGGCCTCAGTCAATGGGGTCACACAGAGTTGGACACAACTTGGCGACTCAGTGAGCAGGTAGCGTAACTCCAGTCTAACTTTCATTGGGTTAAATGTAAGCTGCTTGCAGGACCTGAAGACCTGATTGCAGGAGGTGGGTTCCTTTGGGGAGAATTAGTGGGAAGTTTTTGAGCCCGGAGGATATTGGGAGAGAAAGTGCGTTTGCTTTCTGCAGACCCCATTGATTTGGTGCAGGCGATTAGTAAGAAAGTCGGGGGCAGACAGGTTCTGTACACTTGGTGAGCTTTGCCTGGTGTGGCCGTCCTGTTCTCTTCCGTCTGTAGCCCGAGTTCAGCTGAGATCGGTGCCAAGCCTGGTAATTTATTTATGAAATTATATAGCCCTTTCCAAAGTAACATTTTACTTTTATTTTATTTCATCTCCCTGATCCCTACCGTGAAAGCAAAAGTTATTTCCTCACAGGTGGCTACCTTTTGACACTCATTCATATAAATGGAAGGGAGGAAGGGGGAAAAATATCTGTTGTACATGGCAGACGTGTAGGCCAAGGAAGACGTGATGATAGTTTAAAGGTTTACATTTCTATTGCATTGAGTCTCTAGCTGGAAACCTGGGAGCTCAGTCCTAGTGGGCTCTTTCTGTCGCTCAGGGGAACCAGTGATGGCGGTCTTAGGAGTCTCCAAGGACCAACTGTCACATAGTGATGGGTCTGCACCTCTTGCCCTCCACGCATTTAAAATCCATTTCTATGCTCTCTATTTTCTACGGAACTTCCTGGCTTGTGTTCTGATGTCCCAGGATTTCTGGTTATTAACAAAGTGCCCTGAGAGCTTTCTCCTTGCCCTGGACCAGCGTTGTATAGTCAGTTAACATCACTTAGAGAATCTTTGAAATCACAAAATGAGTTGATCTCCCTCTCGCCACAGGCTGGTCCTTCCTGCCTGATCACATGCTATGCCGAGTGGATGCTCTATAGTGGCAGGTTCTGTGTTTTAGCCTGAATTTCTCCCTCCCCTGGCAGTTTTCTCCATTGGAGAGTAGCGCCATCACTAACTTCAAAAATGTTGTATCTCCCCATATCTAGAAGAGTACTAAAATTCTTCATGGTGATGACATTCCTCGTGACTAACAAAGCTTCACGAGACTAGTGGAAACCTTCTGGAAAAATATGTGCTTGACTGCACGCATTCCCCCTTCACCAAAATCACATGTACACTGACCTTTCCCCCTCCCTGCCTCTTTGGAGCAGTTTCTCAGAGCTTTATGAGGTGCTGTCTCCTGGGCTTCAGTCCTCATTTTGCTCCAGATAAAACTTCACTGACACACACACACAAAAACCAAACCCAAAAAACCTGATAGCATGCTAGAAACTATATATAAAGAATATATAGTAGATGTGCAACCAAAAAGATGAACTGAAAAGTAAAGCAACTGAAATTAATAACTCAGTGGATGGACTTTTAAATTCTTTAGACACAGCTGAAGAGATAATTAATGAAGTGGGGGACAGGGCAAGAGAAACTATCCAAAATGGAAGGTAAAAAGTACAGAAAAGGGGGGTAAGGGACATAGTGGATACATTGAAAAGGTCTTACCTATTTGATTAGATTTCTACAAAGAAGGAGAGAGAGCGGGGAAGAATGGCTGTGAATTTTCCATCAGCCATCAAAAACAGATTCTAGGAGGCCTACAAACTCCAAGCAGAATGAATAAAAAGAGAGATCTACATCCAGATATGTCATAATGTACATGTAGAATGTTGAAGACACATTGTATTATTTATGATTTCCCAAGCAAGCCCCCTGTTTTCTGTACCTTTGCATATACTATTCCTCATGTCTTCATCTTTGTCTCCTCAAGCTTTATCTGATAATCTTCCTGTTCTTAACCACCCACTAGATTTATAATTAAAATTATAAAGATTTTTAATGTCATCAGTGTCAATTCTACTTCCTTGATGACTGCTCTCATTATGGAACATTGAGTTAGTTCCAAGCACTGTTTGGGTACTCATGATACACGATCTCATTTAATCCTCTTAAAACTCACCAGGGATTTCTACACAGGAAAAAGTGCGGCCACCCAGCCCTCTTCTGAACCTGAAGCATTTTACCTGTCTTATACCACTTACACTCTTTTCCCTTGCACTACTGTAATTTCTGAGCCCTTCTCATCCAGGGGAGGATCCTTTTTCTTCTTTTTCTGTCTCACTCTGTGCCTTGCACCTAGCTTTGCATATGCGTGGCAAGTGCCCATTTACTTGTTGAGTGAGTCTTGGATGTGGTTTGTCCCCAGAATGCCTTAAGTGCCTGTGGATCTGTTAAAAGTCTGAGCAGATGCACCAATGGAAGCTGTGAGCCCGTCTCCACACCTTATCATCTCTGCCTGCCTCAGCGGCTGCCGTTCACACGTTAAATTGAAAGCAGCGACCGATGCTCTATTTAAAGTGTCCTCGAAAACGGTACTCAAGTGTGTAACACAGCTATTTCACTGATGTGGGCAAGGTATTTATGGAGAGGTTGTTTTTCCTTTGGATAGGAGGGTTTGTAACCAGAAGCCATTATAGAACACCTATGTGGATGTCAAAAGGAAAACAATGAAAAAAAGCCCCCAAACTCCCCTGCTTGTTACCTCCATCTCTATCAAGACATCATCTCCCTGGTTATTTTCTGCATCAAGTCGTGTCTCTTCCATCAGCATCTAGAGATCACAAAATGTGACCCAGGGCCAGTAAAGTTGAAGAAGGGATTGTCCAGAGCAGAAAGAATAATTGCAGTGTTTGCCATTAGCATTCCAGCTCTGGTGTATTCTCTGGATTTGTTCACCACCTGGCTTGACAGCTTAATGGCTTGCAAGAGAAGAAACGTTTTAGCACAGTCAGTCTCTACCTCTTGTGGGGAGGAGTAACTGGTGGAAGCACTGGGTGAAGTCTCTGGAGGAAGGAAGGGGGCGGTGTATAGGAAAAGAGGTGTTAAGTTAGGGGGAGCGGCCCACTTCATCAGGGTCACACACTGTCCCTGCTTCCGCAAACTGGTGACTCGTATGCACTGTTGCCGCCACCCTTTCCCTCCTCCACTCTCTGTCTGGGCACCTGCTCACTGGGAATCCTTTGAAATAAACCTTTACTGATTCTACTGATTAAGTCCACCTCTTGCACTTTTGGCATCCAGGATGTTTTACTTTGAGAACACCGTTCACATTCTGCTTCCTTTTCTCTCCTTCCCCCTTTCTCGTGCATGTGTGCTCAGTTGTGTCTGACTCTTTGCCACCCCATGGACTGCAGCCCACCAGGCTTCTCTGTCCATGGGATTTCCCAGGCAAGAATACCAGAGTGGGTTGCCATGTCCTTTCACAGGAGATCTTCCCGACCCAGGAATTGAACCTGCGTCTCCTGCATTGGCAGGTGGACTCTTTACCACTGAGCCACCTGGGAAGCCCTCTCCCTTTTTTAGCAGCATATAGTAAATAGCCCAAAAATTTTAAGACAAGTCCCATCACACCCTCTACTCTTTGCACTCAGTATCTGTTTCCCATATAAGCTTCTGGAGAATCCTCAATACCACAGAGCTGGACAGCACTTTCCTGGGTTGTGGAGGTGGAGGCTCATGTAGGTTTGGTGGGAAGCTTTAATCATTGCATGCTCAATTGAGAACAAAATGTCAAGGCTAAAACCCAGCCCTTGCCACACCCGATGTGGGAGTTTTGCAGACCCCAGCAGGAATCCTGTCCCCTGAAACTTCCAGCTCTTCATTGCAATGACTGTGATTCCATTGCCAGGTTCTCCAGGCAGCCTCTGACAGAGTCCTGCTCTTTGTAGCTCTGAACCTCTGGGGAAGCCTATGTTTCTTGATGGAGGTGCCACTGGGCCTTTTGGTCAGGACAGTTCTTCATTATGCATGACTGTCTTCCAAAATACAGGGTAAGCATCCCTGCCCCACTGGGGGCTAAAAGCCAGGGGCCCTTGGTCAACCAAAAAAGCCTCCATACATTTCTGGATCCCCATGGCAGGGCATTCCAGACTAAGAACTTCTGTAAGTCTGAGAAGAAGAGCATGGTTTACACTCTTCCTGCATGTGACACCTGTTCCTCTTTCGTTATCTTAGAGAAATGACCTTGAACAAATCATATCAAAGACTCTCTGAGCCCTCAGGGTCCTCATTTGTTGAATAGTGATCATAGTAAAACCTATGTCTTAGATTCAGGAGGAAGATTAACATTAATGAATGTTTGTGAAGGTTTACAATGTGCTAGGCAATTTGTTAAGCATGTTACATGCAGGATCCCATGTAATCTTTGTAACCAACCACCTGAAGAAGTGGGTCCCATTATTATTCCCATGTCACAGATGATGGAACTATTTTTAGTCCCATCTTACGGATGCTAAGACTCAAGATTATTCAGCCACATGGGCTATAAGTTTAGTCAGTGGCTCTCAAACTTCAGAATCTCCTGGAGGGCTTGTGAAAATCACAAGTGGTGGGGACCCACCACCAGAGTTTCTGATTCAGTAGGTCTGGGATGGACCCAAGAAACTACCGGGGCTGCTGCGCTGGGCGCCACCTGTTGAGAACCACTGACTTAAGTCTAAGAACCACTGATTTAAGTCTGAGAACCACTGACTTACGTCTTCCAGTTTATTACTTCCAGCAATTTGCCATGTTTTGTAAGCTCTGAGAAGACAAGTGGAGAGTATGTCCCTTACCCCCTTGCACACATAACACACACACACACATATCCACATATCAGGGGATTTTGTATGTTTGATGTAGCCTTGGAAGGGCTCAGTCCCTGGGGCAGGGGACAGAGTGTCACTTGGGTTGTGTCTTCACTGTCAGTCTGCTGAGGCTCAATGTGTCCCTGAGCTCTAGATGGAGAGGCGGAGTCCTGAGAAGTCCTAGTGAGGTCCTTTAATAGGAGAGAGAAGGGGAAGGTGGGTAATGGGGGTAGCAGCAGCCACAGGGCGACAGGCAAGGGCTGGGAGCTTGGAAAGTCCTCTAGGATGTGTTACTACGGATCCTGAGACTTGTGCTCAGGATGCTTTATTTCTCTTGTGCCTGAATTTTCGGGGACTATTGGGTTTTTGTTTCCTCTACTGACACTGTCAACCTGTGCACACAGGAAACAGAGGAAGGGGTTTTCTTCCCTCCACACCTAATCCAGGATGTTAAGAGGGGAGCTGCATCGCTCAGTGGCTGCTCATGATGGTGACCAAGTGAGGGGAATCCAAAGAGAGGTGGACACAGGGCAGGACAGCTGCCAGCAGCATCCAGGCCTGGTTGGTCCAGCTGCCCTCCCCACCCAGAGATCCTTCCAATAATATTATAACTGCCGCTCATAGCTGCTGTTGCTTACTGTGTGCTAGGGCTTAGACTGAGCACTTTATAGTAGTTGTGGGTTTGGAGCCTATTTTCAATTCCATTTTATGGACAAAGAATGTAGGTTTGGAGATCCAAACATTTGGAGATCCAAAAATTTGCTCACATAAGGAGCAAGCCACAGAGTAAGACATAGGGCCCAGGGCTGCCTGAGGTAAAGCCCATGCCCTTAACCCTTTCACACTGAAGTTCAGTAAAACCTTGGCACTTTCTCTGTCTCAATTAGGGTGGCTCGGATGGTTAAGTGTCTGCCTGCAGTGCGGGAGACCTGGATTTGATCCCTGGGTTGGGAAGATCTCCTGGAGAAGGAAATAGCAACCCACTCCAGTACTCTTGCCTGGAAAATCCCATGGACGGAGGAGCCTGGTAGGCTACAGTCCATGGGGTCGCAAAGAGTCGGACACAACTGAGCAACATCACTTTCACTTTCACTCACTGCAGGAGTACCTTAGTGGCTCAGTGGTAGAGAATCTGCCTGCAACGCAGGAGACATGGGTTGGATCCCTGGATAGGGAAGATCCCTTGGAGGAGGAAATGGCAACCTACTCCAGTATTCTTGCCTGGGAAGTCCGATGGACATAGGAGCCTGATGGGCTACATACAGTCCATTGGGTCACAAAGACTTGAACATGACTTAGCGACTAAACAACAGCAACTCCTCACCTAGAAGCAGGTACTGTCTGAGTCTCGTGGAGCTGACGAAGTCCCAGGCTTCAGACCAGGTTCTGCCGGTGAACCTGAGCTGGTCCTCCAACTCCACGGGCCTGAGTGTCTGCCCTTTGTGAGCTGAGGAGCCCTCTCCTCTCTTGTGGGACTGCTGTGTGGACGGCTGATACATTCAGGCTCCTGGAAAGAAAGATGGTGATGGTGTCCTCTATCCATAGCTGTGCAGGGGCTGTCCCCCGCCCCCCCAGGACTGGCACTCCTGGTGGTTTCATGGCTCCCACACCCCTGCCTCCTCCTCTGTGTGGACAACCGCACCAGGAGAGCTGGAGAAGGGATGTGAGTGGGGATGAGACTGTCTGATGTCTTTTCTAGGAGGAATTGAAATGCAAGCAGGTCTAGGGTCAGGGCAGGTTCAGCGATGCTCTGCATCCTGTAGAGGAGTTGCTGTGTGCTGGGGGATTTTCCTGTCTGCTGATTTGATAAATGATCCAGGGCTGGGTGTCCAGGCCGAGCACGTGGGGCACGGTGGCCCCCGCTGCCTGCACACCTCGCTATGAAATTGACAACAGAAGTTCCTGGCTTGAAAAGGACTTGATCCAGATAAAGACTTTTTTTTTTTTTAACTTATCAGAGGCTTCCCTGTCACTGTGGACTTGACACCTCACTCTCAGAGGGCCTTGGGCCTCCTTTTCTTTCTTCCCGCATGTGCTTCCCTCCTCTTTTTTCCCGCACAGCACGAGCTGGAGATGGTGTTTCAGGGAAGGACCCCTGCCCTGTGCTGAGACACGTGCCTCTCGGTCCAGGTCCTGGCCTTCTGTTTCAGGCCGTCTATCCCGACCTGGGGAATCTCGGCGAAAGTCCTTAAAAAGGGTCTTAACTTTCTTTCTTTCTTTTTAAATTTATTTAATTATTTTATTAATTTTTTTTCCTTTTTGTGGCTGTGCTGGGTCTTCGTTGCTGCACACAGGCTTGCTATAGTTGTGGTGAGCGGGTTTCTCTTTGTGGTGACTTCTCTCTGAGGAGCACAAACTCTAGGGCACGTCTGGGCTTCAGGAGTCATGGCACACAAGCAGCCTTTGTTGCCCTGGGGCATGTGGAATCTTCCTGGACCAGGGATCAAAACCGTGTCCCCTGCATTCGCAGGCGGATTCCCAGCCACTGGAGCACCAGGGTCCTTAACTTTCTTGAAATGGTATTTTGGGTGCTGAAAATAACCACATTCAGGGCAATAGTGGACTTGAAGGATTAAGACCCCTTCAAAAAGGCTGTTTTTGTTATTTTTGGCTCAAAAGAACTGCACTATCTTATCACTGGATTAATAATTTCCATAAAAGCTATCATAGGCTGAGTGCTTAGTAGGTGCTAGATGCTGCTAAGTGCTTCTTTCAGCATCAGTTTGTCCACTCCCCTGCTTCTGTGCACAGCATCCCTGCCAACTAGACATTTGGCTCCTGCCTGAGCCTGTCTGGGGTGGCCATGTCTGAGCCTGTCTGGCATGATCGGACTGGTCCCTGGGACTCAGAGAGGATCGAAATCTCTCTGCCTCATGACCTCTGCTCACGGGCCCTATTTCTGCCTCTTGGAGTCATCCAGAAAGGTCACTCTCTCCTCCCAGCAGCCCCCAGCTTCAGCCGAAACATTCCCAGCCCCTTCAAGACTTCCTGGTCCTCTGTAGCTGCTTGGTTCTTTTCATCTTTTAAGCAGCCTGATACCTCTGAGAGTACGGTCAACTTAGTAACTCTTCTCTGCAAGAAGCAGAGTCTGAGACAGAATAGGAATTCCACAGTTCACTCTAAAAAAAAATGCCTTTTTTTTTTTTTTTTTTAAATACTCTTCTCATGAACATCTCTCCCAACTCCTTGCAGTTAGGACCTCCGACTAGTCAAAGTCAGCCATCTCTGTAGATTGGCTTCTCACTGCAGGGAGGGCTTTCTGAGTTCTGCCCCTGCCGCCACAGCTGCTGGACAGGGCAGCTCCTTGAAGTGGCTCTGCGATTGCAGCCTTCCAGCCTCTCTCAGCAGCTGCCTCCTGTTGGGTCCTCTGGGCTGATTTGCCCAAGGACTGGCTGCCAAGTCTCCAGGTGTCTGGAACCCCAGCGAAGCAGCCTATATTGGGCAGACTGCCTCAGAGGAGAAGACTGGATGTGCCAGGTGGTGGCTCTGCACGGGCTGAAGGAGCCCTGAAGCCCGCATCTTTCTTCTGCCCGATTCGCTTCCTGGCTCCTTCGGTGGAGACCTGGCTGTTGCAGAGGGCTGTGTGAGGAAAGGGAAGTTTGGTCTTTCCCCTCTGCGATCTATAGCTTCTCCCCAGGCCTGGAGCAAAAGTCGGGATTGGGATAAAAATGATGAGGAGTAGTCTCTCATGGGGGATGAAAAGAGAGACTAAACTTCCTGGGAGAGCAATATAAGCCAAGGATGATGGCAGTAATCACGGCAAACACTGATGTGACAGCTGTGGGTGCCCAGCGCTGTTGGAGGCATTTACACCTGTTCACTCATTTAATCCTCACAAAAGCCCCACATGGTTTGTGCTATTGTGACCCCATTTTTTAAATTAGAGTATGCTGTTTTACACTGCTGTGTTTGTTTCAGCTGTACAACAAAGTGAACCAGCTATGTGTATACACATATGCCCTCCCTCTTGATCACACCATCGTGGTTATACGGGTCATGAAGATCATGAGCACCGAAGAATTCATGTTGTTGAACTGTGGTACTGAAAAGACTCTTGAGGGTCCCTTGGACTGCAAGGAGATCCAACCAGTCCATCCTAAAGGAGATCAGTCCTGAATGTTCATAGGAAGGACTGATCCTGAAGCTGAAAAACTCCAATACTTTGGCCCCATGATGTGAAGAACTGATTCATTGGAAAAGACCCTGATGCTGGGGAAGATTAAAGGCAGGAGGAGAAGGAGATCACAGAGGATAAGACGGTTGGATGTTATCACTGACTCTATGGATATGAGTTTGAGCAAGCTCCAGAAGTTGGTAATGGACAGGGAGGCCTGGCATACTGCAGTCCGTGGGGTTGCAAAGAGTCGGACATGACTGAGCAGCTGAACTGAACTGAACTCCCTCTTGAGCCTCCCCCCATCCCACCCCTCTATGTCATCACTGAGCACAAGCTGAGCTCCCTGTGCTATACAGAGCTTCCCACTAGCTATCTATTTTGCACATAGTAGTGTACTATGTATTATTGACCCCATTTTATACATGGGAGCCTGAAGTTCAGAGAGCAACTCATCCAAGGTCCCAAGACAGATGCAAGTTTTTCTCTAGATTCGGCACTCCTGACCTACTTGAGAAACAGAAGAGAGGGGGGGAGCTGAGATTCCAAGCCTGGAATAGAGTCTGGACTCCAGCCCTGAAGAATGCCTACCCTCTATGAACCCCAGTTTCTCCCCTTGTCAAAGGGCAGGAGTCATACCTACCTCGAGGGGCTGTGGTGAGGATTATCGGAGGTGATGGGGTCAAGCATAGACCCCAGTGCTGGGCATGTGGCGAGGTCTTAGTAACTTGCCCTTATGAAGGGGAGGATACCTTGATCTTCATTTTCCTGACTGTGGGAACTGCCAAGAGGCTGTTCATCCAGGACTAAAGCAGAATCAGGGAGCAAGGGGACCTGGGTCCTCATATCTTGGCATCACACTTTTTATTTGGTTTCCTGGGTGAACTGCTGGAACAAGGGGGCACCGGCCATGGGGTAGCTGCCATGAAGGTGAATGAGACGAATGAAGTGCTTGAATAGGAAGGGACCCCTTCCCTTTTCTTCCGGAGCCCCAAATCTGTGACTGATGTGAGAAAGAGGATGGGAGGAGAAATGAGTTAGCTGGTTGGTCTCAGCTCAAAGGCCTTTAGGAAGAGCTGGATCTTGAGATATGTAGGAGTGTAACCCCACTCCTTCCTCATGGTCCCACCGCCCACCAGCCAGATCACAGGTCCTCCCTGCCCCGGCCCACCCACGGAAGCCCACGGTGAACCAGGACACGGACTATGGTCTGCCACATTTCAGTGTGTATTGCCATCCTTGAGGCAGTATCTCAAAGTAAACCAGCGCTTATGGGGAAGGTCAACATTCATAATGCATTCACAATGGTGAATAGAAACCCAGATATCACAATAGTCTTCTGAATAATTTTGATTTCTTTTTTTTTTTTGAGAAAGGAGTGACTTCTGGTCTGGTTAGGTGGCCCTGTGACTTGTAATGCGGATGGTGAAGAGTTTGTGCTGGCAGTAGAAGGAATAGAAGGATGACCTCTTCGTTCTCTGATTGCTTGCTAGCACTTGCCCTTCATATTCTTTTCTAGCCATACTCTTTTTATAGGAATCTTTTAAAGCCATTTGTCCATTTTGAAAAACACAGGATGGTAAAAATGCAATAATGCAGTGCGTCATAAAACCCCTTAGCTGATGCAGATAGATATGCAGCCATATCTTGCTCATACTGCTGGCAAATGCAGCTGTGAGGGGACCATACGAGTCCCTCGGCATCATGAGAGCCCTGCTCCGCCCTCAGGACACCTGCTCTCCCGGCAGGACACAGGGCTGTTGTCATGTTAACCCAGGGCCATGCTGGTTCTCTGTGTCGAATATTTGTAGAGTTGTTATCTTTCATTCTTTTGAGATAAAAATATATTTAAGGAGAAACTCTAGTATTTTCTTCCCATATCTCCTTATTTTGGAGACCTCTAAAAGAAAACATCTTCTGTGCCAGCCAACTTAGCATCTGTCCCATTTGCTCTGACTCTCACTCGGAGACTCCATTCTCCTCCGTTTGCGCTCTCCTCTCCTCCCTGCCCCTTGTGTCTATAAGCATGTGTATGTCTCCATGGGGATGTCCCTTAGAGCCAGGCTCTCGCCTCTGCACTGCGGTGGGGACACAAGCGTAGGGAGACCATGCTTCTCTCTCCTGGAAGATGAGACGCCCCTTCCTTACTGGGACCCCTAGAGCAGGAGTGTGTCTAATGGTGGGAGGAATTAGTAGGACAGGCGGCCCCATAGTGGGTCGGTTGGGGAGCCCTAGATTAGGGTCGGGGAAGAACTAGAATTGCTGATGGATCTCACTAGGTATCCCTCTTCTGGCCAGGCAGAGAGAAGCAGTGCATCCTTTCTTTGTTTATGCTGACCAGTTGCCCGTTTCAGTGGTGTGGCTCAGATGAAAAAGAATCTGCCCATAATGTAGAAGACTTGGGTTCGACCCCTGGGTTGGGAAGATGCCCTGGAGAAAGAAATGCCAACCCACTCCAGTCTTCTTGCCTGGAGAACCCCATGGACAGAGGAGCCTGGTGGGCTGCAGCCCATGGGTTGCAAGGAGTTGGACCGGACTGAGTGACTAACACTGTCACTGTCCATTTCAGTGTAAGCTCCTGCTCCCCCTTCCTCTTCACCTGCCTCCCCCCACCCCTGCAACCTTCCTTCTCTCACATCAAGCTTCCTCTTTACTGGCATTTTCTTCTGAGTCGGCTCAGCCCTGGAAGTCATCACTGAGTGGCCATTTTGATTCCCAGCCTCCCTTTCATCAGCCTTCCCCTTCCCCTTCCCCTCATCAAAGGAATGTCCTTCAGTCTCACTGCTTCTGTTGCTTGGCGAGATGCCAAAACAAACAGAATCCCTTTTTTTGTCCTTTAGAACCCACAGCGGTCTGGTTCTACAGGCAGTGGGCCCAAGCCAGAGTTCCAGAGTCCCAGGATGATGTGGCTTTACTCAAGGAGGTGGCTTGGTCTGGGGTGATGGTACCAGGGAGGCCCAAGGCAGGCAGTGAGCAGAGGGGAGGCAAGGTCGTGCTAGCAGTGGGTGGAGGAGGGGGCCTGCTGGGCTTGCAGCCTTCTTGTGTGGAGAAGCCCCCAGACTCCACGGAGTCAGAGCTCCCCGAGGTGAGCAGGGCAGCTGCAGCTTCATGGACGAGCAGAGCACCAGAAAAACAGAGGCCCAGAAGCATCAAATGAGAGAAAAATGGTTTTCTTGTGAAGCCAAGGTTTTTTGTTTTAAGTAAGCACAAGGGACGCCTGTTGTGGAAGAGAATCTTTGAATTATTGGAAGATGCTTTGGGGATGGAAAACCGGGCTGAGGCTGGCCTCTGGGGATTTGGGGGAACTCTTTGAACAGGGATATCTGGAGACCCTTCTCCAAAGCTTAGCAACGGGTTCACAGGACGAGTTAAATCTTTTTCATGTTGGAGGCCTCAGTTCAGTTCAGCCGCTCAGTCGTGTCTGACTCTTTGCAACCCCATGGACTGCAGCACGCCAGGCCTCCCTGTCCATCACCAACTCTGGGAGCCTACCCAAACTCATGTCCATTGAGTTGGTGTTGCCATCCAACCATCTCATCCTCTGCCATCCTCTTCTCCTCCTGCCCTCAATCTTTCCCAGTATCAGGGTCTTTTCAACATCAGGGTGTTGGAGGCCTCACCCCCATCTGATTGCTGACTCTGTGGCCTGCCCAAGGATGTGGCTACTCTGATGGGGCTGAAAGCACTGGGAGGGACATTCTAGGGTCCATTTATGGTCACACGAGACTGATCATATATCCTTCCAACCCCTATTGGACACTTTCACTGGGTTAGATGCTGAGCTCTGAGCCTTGAACTATACACAAAAAGCATGTCTTCACCTCATTAGGGCTTAGCTACCAAATGAATACAGGTATAAACATGATGGCAACTGCAAAGTTCAAGTGGTAAGTTCTGATATTTGCACACATTGTTTTGGAAACTCGGGGAAGGAGAGAGATTCCTTTGGCTTAGGTTAGGGGGGCTTTGTGATGGTGGTAACCATTTATGCTAACTGCCTCAGTTATTCTCACCACAATCTAGAAGGCCGGACTTACCCTCATCTCCATTTTACAGTTGAGGAAACTGAGGCCTAAAGGGAATGTGTAATCTGTCCAGGGTCAGATTTGTAAGGGCAGAGCTAGAGAAGAGAGAAGAAGGGAATCTTAGGCAAAGGGAACAACTTGATGAAGGCGTGAAGGCAGGAAAGCATGGGACATGTATGGGCAGTGAAGAGGAGTTCTATTCAAGTGAAATGATGAAAGCCAGATGAAGGAGGTATTTGAACACAAAGCTAAGTCTCTCCTTCATTCTGTAGACAATAAGGAGCCACTGAAATTCCCCAAGTAAGAGAGTGTCTTGATCGGAGCAGACAAGCAGTCAGGAAAGAAGAGAATCAGATGTGTAGAGAATTAAGAAGTGACTCTTAGAGAGCACGTGAGAGGTAATTCACTGTGCCCAGAGGCATATTACTCTGGACAATGCAGTAGAGAAAATTTCTTTTCATTTTGATAAGAGGTAACTCATTTCACAAGAATGAAGGGAAAGTGGTCCGCATTTCAATTCCTTCCAACTCCATCTACACATTTGCACCTATTACCCTGACCCCTAGACTGGTCTCTAGTTATTACTGCTTCATTCTCTTCCTGTCTCCTTACTGGATATTTTGATGCCAGTGCCAGTTGCTTTCTAGATATCTCTCACAACATTTTACTGGAATGAATCTAAACATTTTTTATGCCTTCAGACATTTATTGACTTTGAGGGAGGTGGTTGGTGAGTGCACAGAGCATTAAGTTCTCGGTCCAGGCTGTAACTCCTTTTGTGGTTCTAGGACAAATGATTTTTAATATTGAGTTTCTGCATCACTTTGCCAACAAACGTCCATCTAGTCAATGCTCTGGTTTTTCTAGTGGTTGTATACAGATATGAGAATTGGACCAAAAAGACTGAGCACTGAAGAACTGATGTTTTCAAATTGAGGTGCTGGAGAAGACTCCTGAGAGTCCCTTGGTCTGGAAGGAGATCAAACCAGTCAATCCTAAAGGGAATCAACCCTGAATATTCACTGGAAGGACTGATGCTGAAGCTGAAGCTCCAATACTTTGGTCACCTGATGTGAAGAGCTGACTCATTGGAAAAGACCCTGATGCTGGGAAAGATTGAGGGCAGGAGGAGAAGGGGATGACAGAGGATGAGATGGCTGGATGGCATCACCGACTCGATGGACATGAGTTTGAGAAAACTCTGGGAGATAGTGAAGGACAGGGAGGCCTGATGTGCTACAGTCCATGGGGTTGCAAAGAATTGGACACAAGTTAGTAACTGAACAACAACAGCCTGCAAGATGGGGGTTATAACACGGGAGTAAGTGAGAAACACCAGATGGTGATAAGAAAAATGAGAGTCCACGTATCAGTGGCCCTCAAAGTGTGGTCCCCAGGCCAGCAGCAGTGTTGCCTGGCAGTTTGTTAGAAATGCACATTACTGAGCCCTGCCCCATCATGGGAAGATACCCAGACCGCTGGTGTTCTAGCTTTATGGGTGGTGGAGGCTGGTGTTGAGCAGCCCCTTCCCTTACCTGGGCTTGCTGCCTCTGCTGCTCTGGATTGGCTGTCAGGGGTACTCATCCACTCTGCATATTAGAGCAATCACTTGGGAAGCAAGTGATTATTGCTTATTTTAAAAAGGAGCATTTTATTTTATAAGTAATTTTGAATAATTATTGCTTTTTAAAAAATACTGATGTCTATCCCACATCTTTTGGATGAGAGTTTCTGGGGATGGGATCCTGGGTCTTTGCTTTTTACACAGCTCTCCCAGTAATTCTGATGCACAGGAAGTTGAAATGATTTTCCTCACAGCCTTCTTATCCAAAATTCCATGGTTTATATGTCACTTTGTATTCTTCATGTTGATTTCGTTTTACTCTCAAGAACACTGTGAGGTAGGTAAGAGAGATGTTATTTAGTCGCTCAGTCATGTCTGACTCTTTGAGACCCCATGGACTGTAGCCCACCAGGCTTCTCTGTCCATAGGATTCTCCAGGCAAGAATACTGGAATGGGTTGCCATTTCCTCTTCCAGGAGATCTTTCTGACCCAGGGATCAAACTCCTGCATTAGTAGGCGGACGTTTATTTTTTTTTTTTAATTTTTTATTTTTTTTACCACTGAGCCACCTGGGAAGCCCCAGGAGAGATGTAGCTTGTTTAAAAACAAGGATGCAAGTGCATAGAGTAGATGAGGGACTTGAGTGGATATAAATAGGTGGGGTTGGAAGGAGGTATGTGTTTACCATTGTTCCCTCCAATTACTATTAAACAAGGTGACACCAACATTCAGGCAGCGAGTGGCCTCTGGGTAGGGTACCCCACAGTGGAGTTACCATGGACCAGGGTCTGACTCTGCCAGTGTATCCAGAGATGGAGAGATTCTTAGGACTAACTCAATATAATTCTCTGGGATATTGATATTTAAGGTAAAAATGCCACTTCATTCATTGTTGTGGAGTCTGTTTTAGTTAATGGAAGAAAGGTGCTTGCTCTCCTAGATACCCTTCTTGGCTTCATGGTGGCAGGGTATCTGGAGCTGCTGCTGCTGCGAAGTTGCTTTAGTCGTGTCTGACTCTGTGCGACCCCATAGCCAGCAGCCCACCAGGCTCCACCGTCCCTGGGATTCTCCAGGCAAGAACACTGGAGTGGGTTGCCATTTCCTTCTCCAATGCATGAAAGTGAAAACTGAAAGTGAAGTCACTTAGTCGTGTCTGACTCTTCGCGACCCCATGGACCGTAGCCTACCAGGCTCCTCCGTCCATGGGATTTTCCAGGCAAGAGTACTGGAGAGGGGTGCCATTGCCTTTTCCTGATATCTGGAGAATCCCTGTGTAACCTGAAGGTTTTCTGGGTGAGTCAGTGAGAGGCTTTCAGCTGCTGTTAACAGAACCCAAAGGATAGTGTGGACAGTAAGTGAATGATCATCTTCCATGAGACGACTGCAGGTTGGTGCCTCCAGGTGGGATCATTCAGTGGCTCAGCCTCCAATGATAAGGTGGGGTGATGGGTCACACCCCCCCACAACCCCCGGTATTTTGTGTCCTCTGGTCAGCCATGGTGGGTATATCAGTGATGTCTCCCCTGCCGTTCAGGAGAAGCCTGCAACAGTTGATGGCACCAAGGGTGGTGGACAAGTGAGGAAGAGGACTGTTCCTCTGCGTGGAGTCCCCAGCAGACTTCCCATTTGGTCCAATGGGCCAGGCTTGAGTCTCATGGCTGTTCCAAAGCTCATCACTGAAAGGGGGAAGGAGACCCCCATGATTGGCTTAATCCAGTCATGATTACCCACTGGGACTGGGATTCACTGGCTTATTCCAATCTTGATTGGCCCCCTTCTGAGGTGAGGCTGCCTATGGAGGCTGTACTCCTGAATAAAGTTGTGGGGATATACCAGCAAGAAAGAATCAGGGGGTTCAGCTGGCTCACTGGAGTAATGTGGAATTGGAACCAGGAGGCTGGTATCATCCGTGCCATGAAAAAGCCCGGTAACCAACTGCTGTCCTTCCTCCCAGTGAATAAGGCCCATACTCATGTCTGACGGCCACCTCCATGCTCTCTCCCTGGTTGGTATGAGATTAAGATTCAGCAGTGCATGATGTTTTGCTCTGTACTCCAGGCCGACTGCCCTGAGTTGGCTGATATCTTCTTTATTCAGACTACAGACTTCTAGAGTTACATTCTTGTCTTGAGGAAGAAATCATGTCACCCCGAGTGGACTTCGGCTCCCTGCTCTTTCAGTAGTGATCTGGGACACTTAGTCCCTGTAAGGTGGCTTCTGCAGATATCTGCTGCTTCCGTGAGGATGTCTTTATCATTACTAAATTAACTCTCTGAAGGTGACCTTATCTCCTCGTTCCAGGGGCTTCTTTCTGTAGCCTGTCTGTGCGAACTCCATCAGCTACCTCTCAGGGATGTTTGAAGATTCTGTTCGAATCAGCACCGTGGGGCACCTAGGTGGAGGTTGAATCTGGTACTCGGGGAATATGCCGGCAGGTGGCATGGGGGGTTGGTTTGGGCAAATACAAATGTGACCGTGATGTGGTCGGGTGTCAATTCAGGTGGGAATACGGGTCATTGGTCGGTTGCCTCATCGATCTTTACAGGCTGAGCATTTTGCCTCATTGATTTTTCACTGTCGACTGACTCTTGTTCGTTGTTCACTTAGAGATCACTTCATTTCTTTTCAATTCATTTTTCTGTGCCTGTTTGACACTTTACCACACTGTGTTATTCTTCCTGGATGTGGTTGCTGATCACTCCTTTCCTGGGACAATCTCGGTGACCTTTGGAAAGGCCTTTAACCTCTCTGAGCCTCTGTTTTCTCATCTATTCAATGGAGAGGATAATTCCTGCCCAAAGCATCTAGAAGGTGGGGAGGTGGGCAGGAGGGGATCTGGGAAAGTAGAGGTGATGGCAGGTTTTTCTCTCAGGGAATGATGGCCTTGCTCAGACCTGGCACTGGAGGAAGAACCTCCACTTGAAGGGGAGAGGCTGAGATCCTGCAGCCTCGACTCTCCCCGAGAGATTGGGATTTCTCCTGCTAATAACTGCAGCTTCAGCTGCATTGGCTCCCAAGGACAGGATGTATCTTCCTTAGAACCTCAGCCCAGGAATGGATTTACAACTGCCCATTAATATCTAATAGCATGGTTGAGACAAGGCTGGACATTTTAATAGTATTTTGCCTAGGGCCTGGGTATCATAAAAGGAAAATAAATACTGTAACAAGTCATTCTGATTTCCAAGTTATGGTTTATTTTTCTTCATCAGTAGATGAACACGCACTGTGCTGCCATGTCCACTGTCCTTTTTTGACCCCTGGCTAGAACTCTAGAGACCCTTTAATGTTCAGGCATAAAGACTGGGGCCCAGAGAGGGATGGGAATCCCCTCTCCTACCTCCAAAGTTGTGCCATTTGGGAAGCCACCTGTTACTTGGATGACTGATGGCATTTTGGTCACCCCTTCATGAGACAGGATAGAGGCTCATTATCCTCAGACAAAGCAGCAGCCCCCACAGGGGCACCGCAAACACCTTCACTACAGGCTGAGAGGCAGTGAGGCTTCCAAGCCAGGTGCCTTGAAGTTGAACCCACTCTTTGGCTGGAGGATGGAGGGGTCTTTGAACCTGGGAATGAGTTAGGAATGTCTGAAGCAGAAACCCATCGTTTGTTCAGAGAGACACATTTTATGTGTCTTCCTTTGTCAGTGTTTGTTTTGTCTCCCCATCAGATTTCATATTATCATAGGGAAAATTGTGGCCTCTCTCAGCTGTGTAAGGAGGGGGAAATGGCAGTCCACTCCAGTACCCTGGCCTGGAGAATCCCCATGGACAGAGGAGCCTGGTGGGCCACAGTCCATGGGGTCACAAAGGGTCGGACACAATGGAGTGACTTTCACTTCACACTTCACTTCAGCTGTGTAAAAGGCAGCAGGAGAGGCTGTTCTCACGACCATGTAGTCTTCTGCCAGAAGGTTAGAAGGGGGATGCTGTGTGTCCTGGGGCTGTGGCAATGGTGGACACGGTGTGTATGTGAGTGGGCTTTTAGCCGAAAGGGACATCAGGGGAACAGAGTTCAGACCACTTCTTCCAGATGCTTCTCTCACCTGGAGATTTTCCTTCCAGACCTAAAGCTTGATAGTTTTGTGTGTGTGTGTTTTAATAAGTGAAGCAAATTAACTTAAAATTCTCAATCTACTTGACAGGATTTTTATAAAGACTAAGTGAGAAAATAGATGGAACAGTATTTTGAAGACTGGAAGCCAGCACACCAACTTTTCCCAACGTGTGGACGTGGAACAGTGTTCCTAGACATTAAAAGGCGTTAAGCAATGGAAGATATTAATAGGTATTAAACATCTTTAGTCAAACATGTTTGAGAAACTCTGATTAATAATCCTTCAATGGGTGTCTTCATCAAAAGACTTCTCAGGACTATTAACAATAAGCACATGGGGTCGCAAAGAGTCGGACACAACTTAGTGACTAAACAATAGCAACAAATATGCAAATTGACTGTCTAGGAGGGTGACTGGTGTTTCCCAAACTTGCTTCATCAGGGACCCTTTTAGGGCAGAGCTTTGTGAGGGACTGATGTTCTTGATAAGTGTGCAGGTTTGGAGTTGCAGGTATTGTTAAGGGGGTGTGCTTTCATTCAAGAAGCTTCCATGGGCATTTATCCTATTACATTTTCTCATTTCAACATTTCTTCCCATTCTCACCAGTGTCCATGAAATGGCAACTGTGAACAGGAATTACTTAGAATCCAGAGAAGTTTTTTTGACAGGGGAAGTCCATGTTTTAAAATTAAACACTGTCTTACTCTACATGCTACAACCTAGATGAATCTTGAAGACATTATGCTAAGTGAGATAAGCCAGACACATAAGGACAAGTACTGTATGACTGCACTTAAATGAGGTCCCTAGAATAGTCAAATTCATAGACAGTGGAATATTACCTACCAGGGGCCTGCGGGGAGAGGGGTTTGGTGAACTGGTGTTTAATGGGTACAGAATTATAGCTTGGGATGAAGGGAAAGTTCTGGAGACGGATGACAGTGATGGTTGCACAACAGTACAAATGTTCTTTATGGCACTAAACTGTACAGTTAAAAATGGTTACAGTGATTATAGCCCCTATATGTGGAATCTGAAAAGTAATGCAAATGAACTTGTTTACAAAACAGAAACAGACTCACAGACATAGAAAGCAAGCTTATAGTTACCAAAAAGGAAATGGTAGGGATAGATTAGGAGTTTGGAATTAACAAACTACTATATATAAAATATATAAACAACAAAGATTTACTGAACAGCACAGGAAATACCTGGGCTTCCCACGTGGCTCAGTAGTAGAAAATCTGCCTTTCAATGCAGGGGATGCAAGGGAACGTGGGTTCGATCCCTGGATCAGGAAGATCCCTGGAGAAGGAAATGACAACCCACTCCAGTATTCTTGCCTGGGAAATCCCATCGACAGAGAAGCCTGGCGGGCTACAGTCCTGGGATTGCAAAAGAGTCAGACATGACTTAGTGACTAAACAACAGGCAACTATATTTAATACCTTATAATAATCTATCATGGATAAGAATATGAAAAAGAATATATATACACATATGTGTTAACTGAATCATTTTGCTGTACGCCTAACACAATATTGCAAATCAACTATAGTTCAAGAAAAAAGAAGAAAAATGGTTAAAATGGAAAATTTTTTACCTTATGTAGATTTTGCCACAATTTTCTTAAAAGTTAATATTAAAAGGTCTTATCCTTAGCTTGAATTCTTTTGATTTCAGCCTAATTTCTTAAACCTTCACTAGTTAGCATAACTGGGTGCCCAAGATGCTCTTTATAACCTGGAGAGAGAGTGAAGAGAGAGCTCATTGCTAAGAAGCATATGACTGATGCTGAATATCCTCTGCCATTTCCACTCTTTTAATATTATTAATTTTCGCTACAAATTTATGAGGTTACAAATTAGGCTGTACTTCATAAGCATTTGCAATTTCCCCTTTAGTAAAATGGAAACTTTGATGTGATAGTTTTTCTTTCACAAAATGTAAGTGTAAAATGCTAAGTCTCTTAGGAAAATATTTTAGTTGGCATCCCCCTTTGCCAGCCAAGGTCCCTTGGTTCAGTCTCTGCCTCTACCAAAGGCTGATGCAAGCAGGATGCCCTGATACCTCTGGGGTTTTCTGCAGGCTCAGGTTCAAATCTCAGTTTCACTTCATATTAGGTACTGAGAACAGTTTCTCATCTAGAAAATAAGGATACCATTAGCATCTACTTGCAGCATTTAAATGAGATGCTTTATGCAGACCACACAGCTGGGTTCTATGTAAGCCACTTCCCTCCATGACTCCCTTCCATCCCAGCATGGCACACTGCAGACAGCCTTGCCCTTGATGTTCCAAACCGAACTCTTGACATCCTTCCTTTCTTGCCCTGTTCCTCCCTAGCCTTCCCCATATCAGTAGAAAGGCACTACCATTCACCTAGGTGCTCCAGCCAAAATCAAAGTGGTATTATAATTATTCCTCTTATTTCCATATTCACCAGCAAGCCCTACTGGAACAATGATTACCCTGTTTTCACCTGTAACACCTGAGTCAGGCCACCATCACCCCTCAAGGAACTCTGGCAGATCACCTGTTCCACCCTCAAATCATCCTGCACCTGGAGCCAGACTGAGTTGACCAATGATATATTGACCGTGTTACTTCCTTGCTCAAGACATTTTCATGGCTTCCCATCCCATTTGAAATGAAATTCTCATTCCTTCCCTGGATTTGAATGTCCTCTATCATCTGTCCTCTGCCTTTCCCTCGGACCCCATTACTCACACTTCCCTGCTTGCCCAGTGCCTTCCAGCAGTTCAGCATTCTGCCTTTTCTTTGCCAAAATCAGCCCCCTCCTCAGAGTGTCTCACTCATTCTGCCTTTGCCCTGGAATGCTGTGTCCCCAGATCGTTGCATAGCTGGCTCCTCCTTGTCGTTTGTTAAGTCCCCTTCAAGCATCACCTACGAGGCACCTCTACTGGCCACTACAGCTGGGAAAAACCCTGCCCCTGAAGTTATTCTGTATTAAATGACTATCCTTTTCTTTTTTTTAAACAACTTCAAAAATTTGAAAATAACACTATCTGAAAATAACTATTTTTCCTGTTTATTGTCTGTCTTCTTCCTGTTAAATGTAAGCTCTGTGACATCAAAGATGTTTGTCTTACTCACTGTTCACCCTTGGAACATAGGTTTCTGGTATGTAGTAGGAACTGATTAAGTGTTGTTGATGAATGCAGAGATGGACTTGGGTCACCCACCCTTCTTGCTACTTGGCCCCTTATATCATCCCTTGGCCACTGAGAACTTGTCCACTTGTGCCATCTCCTTGGTCTGAAGGGAAGGGTCCCCTCCCATCACATGCAAGCCATCAAAGTATATGGAGGTCATGACGGTCCAAAATTGTTTATACTCTAACAGGCTAGGAGGCCTCCTTTTCTTCCCAGCTAGCCACTGCATTGGTCACAGTGACTGTATCTTCTCGACTTATCCCCATCCCACTTTTGATATACCATCTTCATTGATGGCTCGGATGGGTGGCCTTGTGGTTTACAGGGAAGTGTTGGGTCCATCAGAAGACTTGAGTTGTGGGCATATGAAGAGCAGGGCTTTGGGAACTTAATGGAATTCTCTGAGTCTTGATGTCCCCATCTGGACAGTAATAATAATGGGTTGGACGGGGATGGATATATATTTTTGGAGTCATGAGGGCTGATTGAATATGAAGAAGCATACGGAAAGCCAAATATAACCCACAAACAAGAGGTGATGGTGGTGGAATTTCAGGCCGTGTAACAGGAGGAGATGGCCAGTGCTGGCAGATGTTCTCCTCTCTCAGTGGAGCATTGCGTGTTTCCATCCATTGAGTGATGTGCAGAGCAGATTCATAGGAGCTGCAGGGTCTACTTCAAGGTCTCCTGGGTTTTGCAGTGGGTTTGATCCTCTGTCACACCTTGGATCCACCTCTTGGACTCTTGTGCCCCTGGTAACACAGCTTCTGAACAGGTCTTGAAACAAGATGTCGGCAGGAATCCAATAGGATTCCTTCCTCTGCTTGGCCTTGCTCCGGGCCATCCAGCACCCTGCCCCCCATGTTCTTGTCACCTGGAGAAGGAGGAGGGGTTGACCGATTCATAGGGGTGCTGTGGACGGGACCAGGTTCCCTCAGGAATGGCACTGATGTGGGGGAGAGGTGGACTTGTTGAGACCCATGCTGTGTGGCTTCTACAGTGATGGGCGCCTTGGAGAATGGTCTTGGAGGGCCTTTGCCATTCTGTGCCTCGCTTGAGAAATGGGGGCAGAATGGGGGCTCAGATTTCCTGCTCCTTGTTCATATTGTTGCTGGCACCAATATGGAAGTAGCGTGAGGTCTCAGCAAAATGGTGTGGGGTGGGCGGGGGCAAAGGAGTTGGAAGATAAGTCTGTGTTAATGGAGAATCATTGCCAGAACCCACAGCTCTCCTTGGTCCTTTGATTCATAGGTGTGTGTCCAGCAGGTGGGAGAGGCAGGATGAGACGGTGGCTCAGGTCCCCCCACTGCCTGGGAACCAGACACCTAAAGCCCATGGGAATAAGGAGAGAGCGGGGAGGGGGGTGGCTAAGAACCTTCTCTTTAGGAGGTACGGCCTCCTAATACTAGCATTACTTGATCAAATATTTTAAAAATTCAGGGTTGCCTTGGGGTTAGGGATTACTTCCAAACTTGAAGATATCAAATACCCTATTTTGCTAGCTCCTTGTCTGTTTACATGTAATAGTGCCTGATCCCCAAACTTTGTTCCAGTTGATTCTGAGCATTTTTTTTTTAAAGGAGTGAATATAGCTCTGTTCGGCTTCCGGCTGCAGGGGAGATTTCTGCCAAGATTTGCGGCACGCAGCTGAAATGTGTTTTGTATTTTATGAGCTTTGGCTCATCGTGGAATTAAATAGCACTAATTACATGAATATAGACCAGCAAGGGAGACAACTGTTCACTTCCTGATTTTCTGGGGGATTGAAAAAGAAAGGGAGGAGGAGGAAGGACAAGGAGGGGACCAGGGAGAGAGCTCTCCCACCAGACATTAGGTGACACAGAAGTGCAGTTATTTAGCTTAAATCTGCCCCAAATGGCCTGTTCCCTCATGTTGCCACCGTTGGGTGGATTCACTCACTCCCTGTCAGCAGGACGACCCTGTGGGCTGGAAGGCAGGAGGCTGGGCTGTGGGATGCAGGTCTGCTCTGAAGGAGCTGGCATCGATGCTCTGGGTGGGAAGAGGCATTCTGGGAACAGAGTGGTACCTGGGAGAGATGCTGAGTGCAAGGATCTGAGCGCAGTGAGTTCCCATCTGGGTCCCCCTAGCAATCTGCCTCTAGCATCCTTTCCAAACCTATTGACTTTTTTTAGTTAGAAAAGTCTACTGAGAGATTTCCAGCTGTCTAAAGAGAGGAATTTCCATTCCTTTAAAAATTTTCTTCTCTTGCTCAAGATAGGAGATGAAATAGGCAGCATCTCCTTATCATGGGGTGGTGGTTAAACCCTTTAGTGGGTGGAGGAGCCTCAGAGCTTGGAGGCCTGCTGATTCTTCACTCAACTCTCAAGAGACTCAGGGTCCTTAGAGGCTGGAAGCGGTGAAGACCCCTCCTTGGAGGGTTAACTTGCTCTCTGGAGTCTGACTCAGTGAATTGGCCAGTGCCTGAGCTGACAAAGTGTGTCCTGCTCCAGCGGTCCTTACTGAGAGAGAGAAAATAGGTTCAATGAGTGTGATGGAAGCCGGCCTAACAGCTGCATGCCCTGCGTTCTCCAGGGCCAGGTCGTGGGACGCAACCCGCGGGCCCTCCCAAAGCACCTCACAACTTGGACTTTGGCCACCACAAACCCTTTAAGTGAAGATGCAAAGAGACTCGAGAGAGAGACTTCAGCACCAGCCTTCAGTTTTGTAGTGAACACCCACCCCTGGGTGTTGTCATCCTCACCATTTCACGGCAAAGGCCACTTGTGGAACCCTCCCCACATCAGTGTCGGCCTGTGCTCCACGCAGCCTGAAATGCCTCACTCTCACTCCTTCTAGAATTAAGCTCCGAAAGAAGCATAATGAGTGACCTTGACTCAGCACCCTGTTTCCAGAAGTGCCATTTTACAGATGGGAACACTGAGGCATCAAGAAAGCAGGACTGTGGCCAGCGAGGAGGACCACTCCTGATGCCTGAGGCATCCTTGCCACTGTGATCCAGAGAGAAAGGGGTTCTTAGAGGTGACCTCGGCTGACAGGTCAACTGCTGTGAACAAAGAAGATCCTGCCTCTTCCTGCGCCCATGGCAGGAGAGAAGGGCCTTGAGAGAGAGGAGCTTGCTAGCCTGAAGACCACAGGATGTCACTTGGCTTTCAGGTGCCAGGCTGGGGGTCCAGGGCGAGAAGATGGCCAGGCTCAGGGGAGTGGTGAATGGGTGCCTGGGGAAGCTTCCGTTTTAGATGAAGATCAGACAGCCAAGAAATCCTTCGGTCTACTTCACTCCAGGTCACACACTTGAGATGGGGCTGTGTGGATCAATGTCTGTCCCTAGCTTGTGGTGGCCCCCCAGACCCCTATCTGTGATGTGAATGTCTACCCACATCTTGAGGCAGCAAAAATGACAACAAATACTCCCTTTGTCATAAGGGAGGCATAGCTTTGGGGTGTCTTGAGCATCTTTCCATGATATGCCCCCATTTCTGCATATCCACAGGCCAGTGGGGACGCTCAGAAGTAACTGGGAGCCAGACCCCCTGGACAGGGCATTTTTCACCGGCCAGACCAAGGATTGGGATGGGAGAGAGTGACCACATGGATGCCAAGTCAGCTTGGGACATCTGCCCCCCAGTTCCTGGCTGGCCGGTTCCTTTAAATGAGACCCTGGAAAGAAGCTGACAATTGTGTCCTTCCAGTCCAGGCTGCCACTGAGAGTGTTGTGTTTTGAAAGCCTCGCAGCCAGACTTGGAGTAAAGAGACTCATTGCTTAGCGACTCCCCCACCCGAGCGCAGCGCCTGGAATATAAAGGACTGCCGTGGTGTAATAATAGCGTTCCATATTGGGCTGCCTGGGCTTCGCTGGAGCTCCCACTCGGCTCTGCTGGGAACAGCGGACTTGGCCAGGAACAGGTGGTTCTGCACCCTGGGGGCGGGGGGCTCCCTCAAGGCCAAGGAGGGGAGGCTTGGGGGAAGGGAAACCACAGATGGGGACCTCAGGGATCCAGCAAGGACCTAATCTCTGAATGGGGGCAGCTCCCTGGCTCATTCTCAGCAGGGGCTTCTTCCAGGCTGGTTGCAAAGGCTCTGCCCATGGTCATCGTGTTCCCCCAGCCCTGTCTGATAAACTGGGAAGTAAAGGATTAAGTCACTGAGCTTGGCGTGGAATTTCCCGGGGACCAGCCTGGTTGCCTGGCAGCCAGACTCTAAGCTTGGGCCTGGCTCCCCATGTCTGCCTCTCCGTAGCTTTTATGCCCTTCTCTAGCCCTTCCCTGACCCCGGATGGCACATTTCTTCTTGCTCAAAGGAACAGATCAGAGTGAAAGCAGACTGGAGGGATTGATCCCTGGGCTTGTGACCTGCCCCTGCTGTTGCTGCCTTCTGCTTTTGTGCTGGGTTACAACCAGGCTGACACTTCTGGGTTCCCCCACCACCACCCCTGCATAGGATTTCCTAACTGTTTAGTCACAGCGCTGTGATCTCCTCTTGGGAGGACAGTTCCTTTGACCTGACCTTTCCCCTAGCGGTAGCACCGCGACATCCACACTGGGAGTGCTCTTCCTCCCATGAATGCAGCGGGCATTTCTGAGACATCGATGAGGAGGAGGGGTTGCAGCAAAGGCCAGTACTTGGCAGTGCAGCGCACAGGGGATGTCGTGGCTTCAGAAGGCAGGCACAGATGTTCTATGAAAATAATAATTCTCTGGAAAAAGAAAGAGAATCACAATTCATGGCTCCTTCTTCTAGAAACCAAGAGTTTAAAGTGAGTAATGCAGACAGGAAAAAATACCAGTTACTTCCTGAGGATGTTCTTCTGAATGCATTGATTACAAATTGGAGGAGGAATCTTACAAAGGCCTTTGTCCATTTTGCTGACTCGGATCAGCGCTTGGCTGGTGTTTCTTAGGTGAGATAGACAGGGGGCCTGGGCTGTGTCCCCAGTCCCCTCACTGCTTCGAGCTGCACACACACAAGGTGCCTCCTTGGTTCCAAGCTTCAGAAAGACCACTTCAGAGTAACATGAAGATTTGCCCCGGGAGACACTGGCATGGCCATCATCCACCTCGCTGGGCTTGGTGACTTGCCATCTGGCTTTGGGAACAAGGAGGGAGCTACTGACAGTTAAAGAGGACTTTCCCTGGGGTCAGCCTCATGCACTTCAAGGAACAGAACCCCCAGGTATCAGTCTCAAGTTGGAATTGGCTCAGATACACTGTGTGCTGGCTGTCTTCTGTGTTCATTTGGTTGGTGCCAACTGTTGGGACATACAAGTCCATCAGTTCAGAGCCTTGTCCCAATTCAGTTCAGTTCAGTCACTCAGTTGTGTCCGACCCTTTGTGACCCCATGGACTGTAGCACTCCAGGCCTCCCTGTCTATCACTAACTCCCAGAGCTTACTCAAACTCATGTCCATTGAGTCGGTGATGCCATCCAACCATCTCATCCTCTGTCGTACGCTTCTCCTCCTGCCTTTAACCTTTCCCATCATCAGGGTCTTTTCCAATGAGTCAGTTCTTCACATCAGGTGGCCAAAGTATTGGAGTTTCAGCTTCAGCATCAGTCCTTCCATTGAATATTCAGGACTGATTTCCTTTAGGATGGCCTGGTTGGATCTCCTTGCAGTCCAAGGGATTCTCAAGAGTCTTCTCCAACACCAGTTCAAAAGCTCAATTCTTTGGCGTTCAGCTTTCTTTATAGTCCAACTCTCACATCCATACATGGTTACTGGAAAAACCATAGCTTTGACAAGACAGACCTTCATTGGCAAAATAATGTCTCTGCTTTTTAATATGCTGTCTAGGTTGGTTATAACTTTTCTTCCAAGGAGCAAGTGTCTTTTAATTTCATGGCTGCAGTCACCATCTGCAGTGATTTTGGAGCCCCCCAAAATAAAATTTGTCACTGTTTCCGTTGTTTTCCCATCTATTTGCATGAAATGGGACCAGATGCCACGATCTTAGTTTTCTGTATGCTGAGTTTTAACCCAACTTTTTCAGTCTCCTCTTTCACTTTCATCAAGAGGCTTGTTAGTTCTTCATCACTTTCTGTCATAAGGGTGGTGTCATCTGCATATCTGAGGTTATTGATATTTCTCCTGGCAATCTTGATTCCAGCTTGTACTTCATCCAGTCCAGCATTTCTCCTGATGTACTCTGCGTATAAGTTAAATAAGCAGGGTGACAATATACAGCCTTGACATACTCCTTTCCCTATTTGGAACCAGTATGTTGTTCCTTGTCCAGTTCTGACTGTTGCTTCTTGATCTGCATACAGACTTCTCAGGAGGCAGAGTGGTTTATTTCTTGTCTGACTTGGATGTCTGTGGTTGGTTGATGGGTCCTTCCATCCTGAGGCTCCACGGTCTTGCAGGGCCTCAGAATTCTCTTTATTCAGCTGGTGAAAGGCTCTGTAGAGAAGCCATTTCTTACCTGCTCTGGCATGAAAGTGTCACCATGACCCCTTCACCAGTCATGCGGTCATACCTGGAGGCCATGTGGACGCAGAGAAGCCGGGGAGACCATAGCTGGTAGGCATCTCTTATCAGCAGCTTTACTTCAGTAGCTACAGTGATGGAGAAGCATACAGTTTTGGTATGTTCTCTGTTCTCTACTGTTCTCTGCTTTGGAGTGTCTATAGCCTTTGACACCCAGCTCAGAATCCCACACGTGATGGCATATTCCATCAACACTCATTGGCTGAATGAACAAACACATCCTGACTTCCAGCAACTTCATCACCTGTGTTGTCTCTTTTCCTTGCTGCAGTTTAGTTTTCAGGCCCAGTTCCTTCTTCTCAACAAGGTCTGTGCTGAGTTCCTCTACTGAGTAGCGAGATGGTTCTCAAGTCTAATTTGTGGATGCCAGGCAACCTATTATGATGATCCACTTGGTGGACTGGCAGCTCTCATTGTAAACCGTGTCTGAGAGATGTATTTTCCCCGTTGCATTTGAAGTCATGGTTTTAATGGACAAAATAGGCTATTTAAGTAGCTACATGCCCTGGATTAGAGTGGGTAAAGTCAGCATTGTGAGTTTGGCCTAAGTGGCTCAGCACCAAGATTTCCATGGCACTTCAGCTGTAGGGGAATCCCAGCTGCCGTCTCATACACTCTTCTGTGAAGTCGTCATTCATTCCTCGTTTAGTCACTCATCAACTCATTCATTCATAATTCATCCATCTACTCGCTTATGCATTCCCAAACATTTATGACATACCAACCATGTATCCAGCTCTGGGCTTGAAATAGAAGAAAATAGTGGCAAAAAATACATAGTAATTTCTAACCTCCAGAAGCTCATATTTTTTAGAAAAGGGGGAGCATCAACGGACAAATATAACAGCGTTTGTGGAATGTGAGACTAACTTGAATTCTTGCACTAACGTATGGGTGGGGGGCTGTCCTAGACCCATGCCAGAGTCAAACATGATTCATCAGAAGAATGAGGCCTTAAGGGAGGGGATGGGGTGGTCATCCCAGGCCGGGTAACCACCTATGCAGAAGACACGGGGGTGTGGACAGGTGAAGATCCCAAGAGACTTGTCAGCATGGCCTTCAAGGCAAAGGCCCAGCAGACAGGGGAGCGTCGTGGTGGACTGTGAAAGTCAACACACACATACAAACTCAGTATTTGCAAAATTCTGGTTTATTTCTGGGGCAGTGGGACCCGGGCATGCTTACTTCTTCTTGTGAAAGGACAGTCTATTAGAGAGGATGTGGTGAGAGACACTTATTCTTTTGGCTGGAAGGCTGGATTTTTCTGTGTATGGGTCATAATTCTTTCATTAACAAGTGCCAGAACCCTCGCTGGCTTATGTAAAAGGGGAATTTTTGGCTCCCGTAGCTGGAAAGTATAAGCATAGAGCTGGCTTCAGTGCACGTGATCCAGACATCTGTGTGAGCACCAGGACCTGGGACTCAGGACTTCCCGCGCCCTGGCTCAACTCTGCTCTCCCCATACTAGGCTTCCTTCTCTTCAGGCTCCCCGCCCCCCTCCAACCCCCCAGGTTACGAGATGGTGCCCAGAGTTCTTAAGCCCACCCCTCTCCAAGGCCACAGCCAATGGCAGACCTAGAATGTTTTCCTCAGCACTCCCGTCCAAAGTCTATTGCCTCCCAGAGGTTCTGATCCAACCACGTGCCCATCCCTGAACCAGTCACGGGGACCCGCCCCTGCTCTGTGCTGATTGGTTTGAGCTTAGGCGATGTGTTTTCTCCTGGACTATGGATGAAGTTAATTTTCCCAGAAACTTTTGGCTGAGAAAGGGTGAAGGGGTGGATCTCTAGAGGATAAATGAATAGTAGCAAAAACAACAGGTGTCTACTGCTCTAACAGCGTCTTCCAATTTTTGTTTTTTGATCACAACTGTATTAGTCAGGGTTTTCCAGAGATGCAGAAGCTCTGTGTGTGTGTGTGTGTGTGTGTGTGTGTGTGTGTGTGTGTGTGTGGAGAGAGAGAGAGAGAGAGGGATTTATTTTAAGGAATTGGGCCATGCAATTATGGAGGCTCCAAGTCCAAAATCAGCAGAGTAGGACTGCAGACTTGAGACTCAGAGGGAAGCCCATGTCGTAGTTCAAGTCCAAAGGCATCGGCTGTAGAATTCCCTCTCCCTTGGGGAGGTCAAGCTTTTGTTTGAGTCATTCTTCAACTGATTGGGTGGCTGCACACCCATATTATAAGGGGACGTCTGCCTCACTCAAAGTTCACTGATTCAAATGGTAATGACATCCAAAAACACTGTCTCAGAAACATCCAGGATAACGTTTGACCACATATCTGGGCACCGTGGCCCAGTCAAGTGGACACATCATAGTTACCATGATAGTGACCAGCCATAGGAAGTAGACTTACTTCACACTCATGCATGCACTTACGTGGCTGAAACATAAGTCTCACAGAAGTTTAATCCTTCCTAAATGTGACATGCTTTTATTTCTCTCCTCTATTTTATTTCATTAAAAAGAGCACATGTGGCCTGCTCAGTTGATTTCTAGACTCAAGATGGATTGTGATTTGTCTTTTGAAATGCCATCCCAGAAGACATTTTCTGGATGTTCTATTATTCCATAGCAAAGGTCCTGAGGACAAGAGGATTCTGTTCAGAGGGTCAGAGAAGGTACCGTGTGCCACCGAGGGAGACCTGAAGAGATTTCCGAGTCCCAATATAACTGGTTGTGACCCCAGCCAGGACCTATAACTACTCATGCATCTGTTTCCTTATCTGTAAATGCTGCCTACTTACAAATACTTCTGCCTAACAGAGTTGCCACACACAGTACAGTCAGAACAAGGAAATGTATATGAAAACAATTTGTAAACTCCAAAGTAATTTTGTGCAGTAATTGCTATTTTTAAACTACTCTGTAATAACTTTCTTCTCTGCCACTCAAGAATCTGAGATGATGCTATTTCATGAAAATTAGTTTGAGCTCTTCACCACGTGCCACATAAAACAAAGCCCCAATTTCTTTAATCAAAATGATGATCAGCTTCTAAAAATGAGTCCCACCTCTCCTGAGATGATTTAGAATTAAAATTTGATTTCAAAGAGGGGGAAAACAGCAGCGTGTTTGGGTTTGATTCAGAGTCTTTCAGTCCCACCTTCCTGAGCCTTTCCCATTCTTCCTAGTTCCTGAGCCCTTCAGGGCCATTTGGGGGTGACTCGGCTTCATTATTTGCCTTGAAGCATCAGAACTGGGCTGAATGCCACCTCCAATGCTTGGTTTTTCAAATCAACTGAGTGATGACCGAGAGAGAGATGGCGGATGGGACCTGGAATCTCAGTGGGGGTTTCCTAGGTCACGTCCTCACTTACCAGGATTAAATCCCGCTTTGCCAGGATGGACAGCCTCAGGCAGCCTTGGGGGGGCAGGGGGAAGGGTGGGCAACTCTGCCCACCTGTGGGTCCGGCACTGGGCTGGGAGGGCAGCAGTTAGTTCACCCTGGGTGGTAGCCGGTGGGGTCTCTGATGAGGCAAGCTGGAGCCCTCCACATCCCTGGAGTTCACATCCCTACCTCCCCCATTCTCTTCCATTTCTCTTATTTGTTTTCTAATCAGTCTCTTTCGTGGTGTGTGAAATGAGAGGCTGGTTATTCCTATCACATGTTATTGTTTTCTGTGGGTTCCCCCCCTCTCCAGGCGCAGTAATTTCACCGTCCCCAGATGAGGGTGACGAGTGTTTGAGATGCATAACTGTGTCTCATTTCAGTGCCTAATAGAAGATGGGGAATGAGGCCTGGCACCTTTCTGCTCAGTAAATTTATAATTACAGGCTTCCTCGTCTCGCCTCTTGCAAACCAGAGAGCTGTTGATTGGCTTGTGGGCCCGTGAGTGGGTACAGTAAGGCGGGGCTGTGGCAGGCACACTTTCCTGGTGCTCGGCAGGTTCCAACACAGGGACTGTTGACAGTTCCCTCCAGAAGGCTGGTGGCTGAGGCCTGACCCACACCTGCCTGTCTGGAATGAGGATTACCAACCCTGCTGGAATTTGGCTGTTGGCAGCGGTGTCCTCAGAGCTGCAGTAGCCAGCAGAGCACATGGCGCCCATATAGCAGGCTCCTCCAGACAAAGGCTGAAGTGGGTTCAGGTAAAGTCGGGAGACAGGCCACGGGTGGTGAGAAGAGCCCTAGGTTGAGAGTCCAGGGACTTGAGCTTGACCCCATCCGCACTGTGAGCTCATTGCATGACCTCCTGCAAGTCATTTAACGTCTGTGGGTCACAGCTTTCTTGACTGTAAAATCAGCCATTGGAATTGTCCAAGTGGATCATCTCTTTCAGATAAACTTTTAGATTCTTCTCTGATACTTAGATGTGCACAGGCAATTCATGATGAACCATCCTGACCCCTCATCACCTACAGAGATGGTACCTTTGGTATTTTTTGATCCTAGTTCTTCTAATCTTGTTAAAGTCTTGTCAACAACTGCAATAATAACATCCACAACAACTCATACATAAGAAACCCTTACTTGGGGCTGGGAGAGACTGTGTGCCAGGCAATTTCCAGTCGTTACTGCTTTTAGAAATAAATACCTGTGCCTGCCTGATGGGCGTTACCTGTGAGGTTATGCCCTGGGGATTCCAGGGGCTTTTGCTGTCCTCCTACAGAGCTAGGGGAGGTATTGCTGGGTGATGTATTGGGATTTCTGTGTGTGGGAACTTAACATGGATTAAAATGGACTTCCAGGACTTCTCTAGTGGTCTAGTGGTTAAGACTTCACCTTCCAATGCAGGAGGTGCGAGTTCGATCCCTATTTGGGGGGCTAAGATCTCACATGCCACATGGCCAAAAAAACCAAAGCATAAAACAGAAGCAGTGTAACAAATTTGATAAGAGCTTTCACTGGAAAGAATCAAAATTTAAAAATAAATAAGTAAATAAAATAGAATTGACTTCTGGGGGCTCTGGAATTGTGCTTTCCTAGAAAGAGGATGGCTTTTGTAATACTACAACGCTGGGCTTCACCTGAGCTTCCCCAGTAGGCCAGTCAGTAAAGAATCTGCCTGTAGTGCAGGAAACCCAGGTTCGATCCCTGGGTTGGGCAGATCCCCTGGAAAAGGAAATGGCACTCCATTCCAGTATTCTTGCTTAGAAAATCTCATGGACAGAGGAGCCTGGTGGGTCGCAAGAGTCAGACACAACTTAGTGACGAGACCACCACCACCACCATCGCTGGGTTTCAGCCTCAGCTCTACCAGCTTATGAGCCATGAGCCATGTACTCTTGCTGAGCTGGCTTCCTCATCTGCAAAGCAGATCAAACACTTCTGACCCCAGCCAACAGTTGTCTGATGAGTGAGGTCATGAGTGTGCAAGCTTTTGGCTGGGGCCTGGGGTCCTGTAAGTGATACACAGATGCTAATGCTCCTCCTCATCTCCAGCTCTCTTCTTGCCAGCCAGAAAAGAGGTGTTGAGTCTCCATTCCATGTCAGGTGTGGGTCTAGCACTGTGGACACACCAGTGAACAAGGTGCTCCCCGCTCCCGTGGAGTTCTCACCGGCCTCAGCTCCAAATTCAGTTCTTTCAGCAAAGGCTAAACCGACAGGAACATGGAGGTCCTTTCTGGGAGCAGGAGCCAAGCTCTTCCCAAGTTTCTTTCTTCGACACCGTGTATTTTAGTCTCAACCTCCCAGGGACACCTTGACAGGGTCCTGGCTCCCTTTCTCACCCTATGTCCTTCTGACTCTCACGAACCATGTTTTCCAGACAGACCCCTCCTGGCATACACACTGAGGGGGCCCTTGCTGTGGCTCCAAGGACCCCTCCCCAGGGAGGCCCTTCCTTTCCAGCTCTTCACATCCTCTCAAAGTTCAAGGCTCAGCCCAAATATCCCGGCCTCTCCAAGGCATCCTGCAGCCTTTTCCTTGTTCCCCTTGCCCCAGGTTAGAGGTCAGCGTACTCAGCTGTACTCATCTGAGCTCTTGAAGTCCATCATCTAACATTTCATCATCTGAGTAACTGGGGTTCTGGCGGTATCCACCCCCCTGACTCAGGGTTCTTCCAGGGCCTGGTCCAGCCTCGGCCATCCTTGGATCCACAGTATCTTGCTCATTTGGAATGTGCCCTGAGCGCATGTTTGCCTGGTGGGGGAAGAGATGAAGGTCATCTGCTCACAGGACTGCTGTTGGTCCTGGGTGTGCTATCTGCCAGTTCCCCTCCTCTGATGCTTTTTTGAGAGGATTTGTGGTTTTCATTGGGACTTTTACTGACAATGTCAAGTCTCTGTTTTGCTTTCTTCTTTCGCCTCTTGTTGTTCATTCGCTCAGTTGTGTCCGACTCTTTGTGGCCCCGTGGACTGCTGCACACCAGGCTTCCCTGTCCTTCACCGTCTCCCAGAACTTGCTCAAACTCATGTCCATTGAGTCAATGATCCCATCCAACTGTCTCATCCTCTGTTGCCCCCTTCTCCCCCTGTCCTCAATCTTTCCCAGCATCGGGATCTTTTCCAGTGAGTCGCCTCTTCACATCAGGTGGCCAAGGTATTAGAGCTTCAGCTTCAGTATCAGTCCTTCCAATGAATATTCAGGGTTGATTTCATTTAGGACTTTGCTCTCTCTCTCCTTGGGATTTCCCTGGTGGCTCAGATGGTAAAGAATCTTCCTGTAATGTAGGAGGCCCAGGTTTGATCCTTGCGTCGGGGAGGTACCCTGGACAAGAGAATGACTACCCACTCCAGCGTTCTTGCCTGGAGAATTCCATGCACAGAGGAGCCTGGTGGGCTACAGTTCTTGGGGTTGCAAAGAGTCTGACATGACTGAGAGACTAACATTAATTAACAAGCTTCTTGGGGTGGGGGAATGTTCTTTGTCAGTCATCTACCTCTTCCCATCAGCTTGTTTTTCTGAGTTATTTGGGCAGGGACTGGGGGGAGAATGAAAGAAATTCCACAGAAGTGCAATGTCCCTGAATAAGATGTAGGCCATTCCTTCCCAGATTTCTCCTGAACTGGAAGAAATATGAAAAACCATTTTCTGGAAATGCACACCGAAAGGCATCTTGAATAGAAATGAATGAGACCATTAGGATGGAAAACTATATTGTTCCACAGGGAGTTGTTTATTTATTTATTTACTTGACCATTTCTTAAAGCATTTGTTCTCTGCCTTTAATGAAAACCTCTCAGAGGAGGCCTCACTATGGGCGGCAGCCAAGATCTGCCTCATTAAAATGACATCGAGGCTCAGAGCTGGGCAGTGGACCCAGAGGACCGGGTTGCTGACATGCAGTGAAGGGATCTGGGATTTGGGCTGTTAATTTGGCCTGTTGCAGGGATTGGGGTGTGGCGGGGAGGGGCAAAGGAGAAACTTCCCCTGCAGTAGGTGCAGATCCAGGGGGCTGGAGCTGTAATGGACAGTCCCCAAGGAAGCGTTGTTTGAACTGGTCGATTGTGTATAAGCCATCACTGGTGGACGTTCCCATCTGTGCCTGGCTGGGGTAGACTGAAATGGTTTAGCAGGACAATACAAGACTGTAGACCTCAATTAACCTTTGTGCCAATGACCTAATTTGCATGTATGATGTTTCCATGTGTGTATGAGTCGGCCTCTCTTGCTTTTTTAAAAAAATGAGTCAGTTTATTCAAGTATAGGTTTATACATATATAGCATTTAAAAAACTTTATTTATTTTTGGCTATGCTGGGTCTTTGTTGGTGTGCATGGGCTTTCTCTAGTGCTGGTGAGAGGGGCTACTCTCCAGTTGCAATCCATGGGCTACTCATTGAAGTGATTTCCCTCCTTGAAGAAGCATGGGCCCTAGGTGCAAGAACTTCACTAGTTGTGGCTCAGGGGCTTAGTTGCTCTGAGGCATGTGGAATCTTTCTGGACCAAGGATCAAACCCATGTCCCCTGCATTGTTGGCAGGTGGATTCTTAACCACAGGATCACCAGGGATGTTGGATGACCTTTACTGCTTTTACCTGTGCACCTTGGATACCTGCCCTCAGCTCTAAAGTGGGAGTGTCAGGGCTTCCCTGGTGGCTCAGAGGTTAAAGTGGGAGTGTCAGAGGTACTTACATCCGGAGGCTGCTAGTTAGGGTCCTAGTAGGAAACCTCATACATGCAAATCAGGTCGTTGGCACAAAGGTTAATAGAGGAGCTGTTGAACAGGTGCCTCCTCAGAGGCAGGGTGGTATTTAGGGGCAAAAACACAAGAGGCCCGTTACCTCCCCCAGGACCAAATGAAGGCAGACAGGAAGCAATTCACAGACCCCGGGGATGGGGAGGCTGCGTACACACAGCCCACCTCCCCTCTTCCTAGCCTCTCCCCCTCCCACTGGGCTTCTGCTGATTATCCTCAGTTGGCTGCACCTAACTCGGCCCGAGGGCAAGTAACCTGCAGATGTAAGGGTGTCTGGGCACAGAGAAAGAAGACAGCAGAGCTGGGTGTGTGTGTGAGTGGGGGGCGGGGTGGGGGGCAGGTGGAAGATTCACAGCACTAAAAATTTGTTCAAATGAAATGAGAATCCCTGGAAGATGCTGGACAGTGACTGATGCAAAGTCAGGCATTCTGTGGGCAATGACTATCTGTCATCAACATCAACATTATCATCATCATTACCATCACCATTATCACTGTTGCTACCATCGCTAATCTTATTACTAGTACTACTACTGACATGCCCGCCTGCCACCACTAGCTCGGGCTGACTCATACATGTATGCTGGGGACAAGCCCCAGTTTCCCCCCTTGCAGATCTTTCAGTGTGTGTAGGATGCTCTGAGGGCCCAGCCAGACAAGCTATGGGATGAAACTAAGACTTGACCTTTGTCATCAGCATCACCTCTTTCCTTTCCCCCACAGGGAGCCTGCCCTCCTCACGTGACACTGCTGTGCCCAGTGCCCCGTGCCCCGAGGCCGCATCTCTGAAATGAAAGCCATGCCTTGGAACTGGACTTGCCTGCTCTCCCATCTCCTGATGGTGGGGATGGGTTCCTCCACTCTGCTCCCCCGGCAGTCGCCCCCACCATCCCAGAAGCGGTCTTTTGTCACGTTCCGCGGGGAGCCTGCTGAGAGCTTCAACCACCTGGTAGTGGACGAGAGGACAGGGCACATTTACGTGGGGGCTGTCAATCGGATCTACAAGCTCTCCAGTGACCTGAAGGTCCTGGTGACCCACCAGACGGGGCCGGACGAGGACAACCCCAAGTGCTACCCACCCCGCATCGTCCAGACATGCAACGAGCCCCTGACCCCCACCAACAATGTCAACAAGATGCTGCTGATAGACTACAAAGAGAACAGGCTGATCGCCTGTGGGAGCCTGTACCAGGGCATCTGCAAGCTTCTGAGGCTGGAGGACCTCTTCAAGCTGGGGGAGCCTTTCCACAAGAAGGAGCACTACTTGTCTGGGGTCAACGAGAGTGGCTCTGTCTTTGGGGTGATCGTCTCCTACAACAACCTGGATGACAAGCTCTTCATTGCCACCGCTGTGGATGGGAAGCCGGAGTATTTCCCCACCATCTCCAGCCGGAAACTGACCAAGAACTCGGAGGCAGACGGCATGTTCGCATATGTCTTCCACGACGAGTTTGTGGCCTCGATGATCAAGATCCCTTCAGACACCTTCACCGTCATCCCCGACTTTGATATCTACTACGTCTATGGCTTTAGCAGCGGCAACTTTGTCTACTTTTTGACCCTCCAGCCTGAGATGGTGTCTCCCCCGGGCTCCACCACAAAGGAGCAGGTTTATACGTCCAAGCTTGTGAGGCTTTGCAAGGAGGACACAGCCTTCAACTCCTATGTGGAGGTGCCCATTGGCTGTGAGCGTGGTGGGGTGGAGTACCGCCTGCTGCAGGCCGCCTACCTGTCCAAAGCTGGGGCTGTGCTCGCCCAGACCCTCGGGGTCCGCCCAGAGGACGACCTCCTCTTCACTGTCTTCTCCAAAGGCCAAAAGCGGAAGATGAAATCCCTGGATGAGTCGGCCTTATGCATCTTCATCCTGAAGCAGATCAACGACCGCATTAAGGAGCGGCTGCAGTCCTGCTACCGGGGCGAGGGCACGCTGGACCTGGCCTGGCTCAAGGTGAAGGACATTCCCTGCAGCAGCGCGGTGAGTCCAGGGAGGACCTGCGGGCCGGGAGGGCACAGTGAGGAGGCCCAGGTTGTGACCTCCACAGGGTGTGAACCACCTGTCCCATTTTGTAGACAAGACAAATATATCCCACCTCTGGGGCTCCTTAGATTCGGATCATCACCAGCTCAGGCATGCTGTGACTACTGGCACTGAGCTTATGAGAGTCAGAGCCAGAGCTGAATGTAGATTTCCTATCGGCACTTTTCCCTATTCTGATTGGCTCACTGACTGAAAGAGGCGGGGCTAGAATAGGCGGGAATTGTATGCTGTACATTCCGTGTGGACCAGGCATTGTTGAAGGCTGCATTGTGTGTGCTGAGATACCAGATGTGTACCCAGCTTCTATTTTTTTAATTAATTGATTTATTTTAATTGGAGGAAAATTATATTACAACATTGTGATTTTTTTGCCATACATAAACATGAATCAGCCACAGGTATATGTGTGTCCACCCATCCTGAACCCCCCCTCCCACCTCCCTCCCCACCATATCCCTCCAGACTGTCCCAGAGCACTGGCTTTGGATGCCTCACCTCGTTCATTGAACTTGCACTGGTGTACCCACCTTCTTACCAACCACACCTGTTAATCACCCTTCTGGGAGCGTAGAATAAAACCATTGGGTGATGGGGGGAGAGCTTAGAGTAAAACCACTACTGGGAGTAGGGAAGGCAGTCATTTCACATTTGGAGTAGATGTAGAACTTCTGAAGAGGTATGTTTTTAGCCCCTTGTGTCTTTAGGAAATGGCAAAATAAGATCAGAAGGAATAGGATGAGAGTCCAGTGAACATAGATGAAAAACAGAGCTTGCTTAGGAAACTGCATTTGTTAAGCATCTTCTCTGTGAACAGTTCCATGGAAAAGATATGTCACAATGTCCAGAAGCAGTCATGGAGCAGTGCTGGGTGACAGAAGGGCTGAAGGAAACTGGAGGAAGGGGAGAATGAAGGGTTGGTTTGGGAAGCCTGCCAACGGTCCTGATGGACAGACTGGACCTCAGGTTGCTGGGTGACCACAGGTGCTACGGGTGACACAGACTCCTGCCTCTCCCAACCTAACCCACTTGTGACCAAAGTGAAAAACATCTGCCTTTCTATGGCTTGACTTCTGTTCATCTTCATGGTTGTTTTTTTCTCAACCACTCTTCAAGTGACTTGGAAGGTTTAGCTATTGGCATCTTATATGCCCTATGTCACTCTCCTTTCCCTTTTTCCTATTTATTGTCCATTTGAAAAATTATGAACCTTGTTTGAGAAAATCTATCCCATAATATTAGTGTAGGAGAAGAAAAGTCAGTTCACTCATCAGGTAGAAGCATGCATTTGTGTGGATGTAGTTCTTGACTCCTAGTCAAACTTTGGTGGAATCCCATATTAGGAGAGGGTATTTGGATTGATTACAGAAGTGCAAGTTTTGTTCATAAAGTGTGGCTGCTTGCCAAGCAGCCCTCAGAGGACACTGGCACCCACCCCTAGCATGTGGTGAGGTCATTCCTCGGGGCACTAGGATTTGGGGTGATGGCAGGGGAGAGGAAGAGAAAGAAGGAACTCACTTGCCACCCAAAGTTTGTCTTTGGTGCTCTGGCATTTAGGCTCAGGCTGTTTTCTAGTGATGAGTTTTCCAGTGGCTGAAATGAAAAGGTGTCATTTCTTCTTGGGGGTCCTGAAAAGCCAGGAGACCCCCTAGTGTCACAAAGGGAATTGAAGAGGCATTGAAGAGGCACCACGAGCCAAAGAAAGAAGCAACACATTGAGGGGACTTGAGGCCAGGGAATGGAGGGGACTCCCTTGTGTCTGCTGAGCCCTAGAGACTTTGATTTGGGCAGTAGGTGATCCACTCAAGAATCTATAAAATGGGTTCATGGACTTCCTGGGCTGTGGACAGCTCCCACATGAAGGCAATGAATGACAGGCCAGATGCTGTGCTGTGTGTATGTTTATTACACACTCAAATGTAGGTCCCTAGGGGAAACGCCCTAAGAGTGTTTCCATGGGAAGGTGCTCAGAGATCGCCCAGTCTATACCTTTGTTTTGAGGCCCAACAACTTGAGTGAGTTGCCCTAAGTCACATACTTTGTGTGTGCATGGCAAAGACTGCATTTGAGGAGAAAACCCTTGCCTCTCACCACCACGCTTGCACACATGCCCACACACACCTCTATACACATGCATATGCATGTACACAAGAAATATCCCCATGAGCTCACGCGCATGCTCCCTGTTTTAGAAAATAGTAAGTTTATGCTGTGTGATTACTTAACAGCTAGTTGTTTTAAGATTAAAGGGGTTGGCTATTTTTGCTGCAGAAAACTTGCTCCTAGCCTGTCTTTTGGGGCGATGCTTTTGGGAGTAAAATCAGCGGCGCGGATCAACCTGATTGCCCACAGGCAAGCATTTGTCTCGCCCTTGCTCCCTGCCATAGCACAAAAAGCAGAGTTCATCACGGGGAGTCTGCAGAGCTGTAGGTCCTAACATCCGCCTGGCGGCCTTGGAGAGAACAGAGGAAAGGGAGCTTTGCAAGACAGGCTAATGCCAGTACTGGGACTAATGGAGCCAGATAACAAGCTTTTGATTTTTCTTTGGGCTTTAATTAGCCTTTTCAAGTTCGAGGCAAGTTCAGGGTTGAGAGCAGAAAGGAGGAGGCCAGAAACTCCACACAGGGCTGGGGCTGTCTCCCCGGCCAGTCTAAAAGGCCACACTGGCTTTTAATGCACAGTATCAGTTTCCTTTGATTCAGCCGATGCTCGAGTTACTTTGCTCTGGGGCTAGACTATGGTTCTTTTGGCCTCAGCCCAGACCACACAGGTTTCACCCGCCATCAGCCAGGCCAGGCTCCTGAGCATTCCCGATGAGGAGCCCTCTCGGGCACACTGTTTGCAAACCCAGCTTTTCCCGCACTCTTCATCCTCAAGGCCATTGCATTCCTTTCTCTTTTGCCTTCTTACCTTGAGGCAATGAGAGATGGGGATGGGATGAATTCTAGAATTTTGTTGCCTCCGAGTCCCAGATTCCCTTGAGGCCTGAGAAAGGGAACCCTATCTCAGATGACCTCTGTCCTGTGACGTTTCAGCTGCAGGAAAGTGGAGGAGGGGTGTGTAAGGCACAGGAGGCTGACTTTAGGACTTATGTTTTGTAGGGTTGGGTCCCTTATAGGTTTTGTCATAGTTACAGCTCAAAGAGCTTGCAAAGTGGTTCATTTTAAAGTTGAGGTGAAATTGACATGTAACATGACATTAATTTCAGACGTACAGCATAATGGTTCAATATTTGTATATACTGCAAAATGATCACTGCAAGAGTCTAGTTAACAGTCCATCACTGTACATAGTTAGATATTTCCTTATGACCAGAACTTTTAAGATCTATTCTCTTGTAGCATTGACATATATACACTGCCATGTGTAAAATAGGTAGCTAGTGGGAAGCTGCTGCATAACACAGGGAGCTCAGCTCAGTGCTCTGTGATGACCTAGAGGGATGGGATGGGGGCATGGGAGGGAGGCTCAAGAGGGAGGGGATATATGTATACATTTAGCTGATTCATATAGTACAGCAGAAACTAACGCAACATTGTAAAGCAATTATATTAAAAACAGAAAACAAACCTCTACTCTGTTCAGTTCAGTCGCTCAGTCATGTCCAACTCTTTGTGACCCCATAGACTGCAGCACACCAGGCCTCCCTGTCCATCATCAACTCTCGGAGTTTACTCAAACTCATGTCGCCATCCAACCATCTCATCCTCTGTCGTCCCCTTCTCCTCCCACCTTCAATCTTTTCCAGCATCGGGGTCTTTTCCAATGAGTCAGTTCTTCGCATCAGGTGGCCAAAGTATTGGAGTTTCAGCTTCAGCATCAGTCCTTCCAATGAATATTCAGGATTGACTTCCTTTAGGATGGACTGGCTGGATCTCCTTACATCCCAAGGGACTCTCAAGAGTCTTCTCCAACACCACAGTTCAAAAACATCAATTCTTCAGTGCTCAGCTTTCTTTATAGTCCAACTCTCATATCCATACATGACTACTGGAAAAATCATAGCTTTGATTAGATGGATCTTCGTTGGCAAAGTAATGTCTCTGCTTTTTAATAAGTTGTCTAGGTTGGTCATAACTTTTCTTCCAAGAGCAAGTGCCTTTTAATTTCATGGCTGCAGTCACCATCTGCAGTGATTTTGGAGCCCAAAAAATATTCTCTCGCTGTTTCTACTGTTTCCCCATCTATTTGCCATGAAGTGATGGGACCAGATGCCGTGATCTTAGTTTTCTGAATGTTGAGTTTTAACCCAACTTTTTCACTCTCCTCTTCCACTTTCTTCAAGAGGTTCTTTAGTTCTTCTTTGCTTTCTGCCATAAGGGTGGTGTCATCTGCATATCTGAGGTTATTGATATTTCTCCCAGCAATCTTGATTCCAGCTTGTGCTTCATCCAGCCCAGCATTTCTCATGATGTACTCTGCATATAAGTTAAATAATCAGGGTGACAATATACAGCTTAGATGTACTCTCTTCCCGATTTGGAACCAGTCTGTTGTTCCATGTCCAGTTCTAACTGTTACTTCCTGACCTGCATATAGATTTCTCAGGAGGCAGGTCAGGTGGTCTGGTATTCCCATCTCTTGAAGAATCTTCCACAGTTTGTACTCTCTTAGCAACTCTCAAATATATAACACAGTGTGTACATGCTAAGTTGCTTCAGTTGTGTCTGACTCTTTGCAACCCCATGGACTGTAGCCCGCCATGCTCCCCTGTCCATAGCAAGAATACTGGAGTAGATTGCTATTCCCTCCTTCAGGGGGTCTTCCCAAACCAGGGATTGAATCTGTATCTCTTTTGTCTCCTGAATTGGCAGGCAGGTATTTACCATTAGCACCTGCTGGGAAGCCCATACTACACAGTAACATGAACGTATCACCATGCTCTACATTACATCCCAAGACTAACTTATTTTATAACTGGAAGTCCATCCCTTTTGCCCAGTGACTCGTTTTAAATGCACTCTTGTTGTCCTAATTCCTTGAGCTAGAATACTTGCCCCATGGTGCTCTTCAGGCTTTTCAGGTCTCTTCCATTTTCTGGGATTCACATTTCTTCCCCTGAGCTCATGCCTCCAGGACTACGAGCAGGAAGCAGTATGAACCTGAGGCCCAGCTCCTCACCAGGTCCCTGCTGCATCCGGCTGTACTCAGGGAAGATGAGGTCTGAGAGTCTGCATGTGTGAGGCATCAATAGAACCATGTGGTGGCCCATAGTCTGGTGACCAGGTGAGAGGACAGACTTTGGCTGGGAACCTGGAGTCTTGATCTGCAGATCCTCAGGGAGCAGCCTGTTGTCTTTACTCTTGGATAACCAGGGAAGTCTTGTTGAGCCCCCATCATGGATAAGGGCCAGTCAGTGAGGAGTGGCCTCCTCATTGGATTGTGTCCCTGTGAGTGTCAGTGCATGTTGCAGATGCAAATCCCAGAATGGGCATTGGGTGTAGAGGCTGGGGAAGCAGCCCGGGTGTTTGCTGGTGCTTGGGGAGGGTGGAGTGGGGGAAGAGGGAAGAAACTTCTGCCTTTGTCTTCTGGCCGATTCCTTCTTGGGGGCTGTTTTTTTTTTTTTCCCCCAGCCTGGATGGAAAGAGGTATCCAAGATCAAATGGGCTGGTGTCTGAAAATTGCGCTAAGGACCTCAGGAAGGTCTGGGCAGAGGATGGGTCCTAGAGGGATCGACCAGGCCTTCTCCCAGTGTGTCTTAGGATTTAGGAGACTGTAGACCAGCCTAAGGTCCTTTGCTGGTGAGCATCCAAGGGTGAGGGTTAAGGATGGTGGTGTAATTTCTGTGTTTCTGCTCTTCAGCACTGAGATGGTCTCTATCTTTGGTCCCTTTAAAGGCTGCTGCCTGGTCTCCCCAAACCTTCTTCTGTCTGCAACTGGAGTGAGAAGCTCATAGCTTGAGGCTATTGTCATGTCCCATGACCTGAGCAGGCTAAGGTAACAGTTCTCTGTCCCTTTCTGGGAGCCCTAAGAATCCTGACCTGGAGTAGGCCACCAGGCAGGAGAGTGTGCTGTTGGGCTCCAAGACCTTGTGTTCTTCGTGGGTGGAGAAGCCGGGCATCCTAGTGCTCCCCAGGCATAGCTATCTACACCTCCTCACCCTTTCTTCAGCCTTCTGGGGTCATCTACAGAACACTAGACCTTCTGCCTACAAATGAGTTAATGAATGGATGAAATTTTTATTAGACCCTTGGCAATGTACTCTCTCCTGGCTGATGCCAAGAATCATGAAATGACATCAGTCTCTAGGAGCCTAGGAGTCCAGAAGAGAGATGCCTCTGAGCAGGTCATTATAGCCTCTGTGATGGGAACAAGGGCTGTGGCCCTGGGAGTGACCATCACTCACGCCACTTAAGTCTTCCCTAAGTTTGGAACCAGTTGAGAAGTGGGTGTAGGAGTTAGGCAGCATCAGCTTTAATGCTGAGAAGCCTGGATAGGGCAGAAAACGTCAGTCTCCAACTCTTTGTGACCCCCTGAACTATAGCCCGCCAGGCTCCTCTGTCCGTGGAATTATACAGGCAAGAATATTGGAGTGGGTTGCCATGCCCTCCTCCAGGGGATCTTCTCAACACAGGGACTGAACCTGGGTCTCCCGCATCGCAGGCAGATTCTTTACTATCTAAGCCACGAGACCTCAGCTGCTTAATCTGCGCCTCCAAGACTTGAACTTAGAGTGACTGTCCAATAGAAGACATTGGTCCACGGGGCAGAAACTGTGACCAGAATCCCCGCATCGCCCCTGTCTAGCCTCCAAGCAGAGCATGTTGGCCTCCGAGCCACCTGACAGTCCCACTGGAGAGGCCTTGTGGGGTCTGACAACTTATAAAGGGCTTCATTACTTTCTCTTCTTCTCCCAGCAGTTCTGTGGGATAATAGGAAAGGCAGACATCCCATCTAGTTGAGGAAATGGAGGATCAGAAAAGTCAAGGACTTCACCGAAGGTCATGTAATCGGTGGACCAGAACCTTCTATACATCCTAATTCTCAGCCTGGGGCTCTTCCCACTGGTGTTTATCGATAGGGCTGTAGTGGGACCTGGGGCAGGGGGATGATTGGTGGCATTGGGCACTTGCATTGCTGGACTGTAGAGCCCTATGTGCCCATGGCACTCTGCAGTCCCTGCAGAACCAGGAAATCCCTCACGTTTCCTGGAGACCCTGATTGAGAGCCGTTGCCAGATCAGGCGTCTTCTCGACTTCGAGGTTTACTTGCCAGTCCCGTTCAGACTCACAGAGGCACTCGGACCGAGCTTTTCATTTTTAACCCTAAGCTTCGCTTCGCATCCGGCAGTGGGGAGAACCCGCTGGTGTGGGCTGTCGCTCTGACTCACGTCCACAGCTCTCACAGGGCAGCCCTGGGAGGGGACAGGGTCACTCCCTGGACGCGGGCTGGCCTCCCAGCCGAGCCTGGATGGCCACTCAGTGAGGTCTGGCGCCTGGGATCCTGACACTCCACCAGAGTCCGTATCCGGAACGGCCAGGCAGCCACCCCAGGCTCCGGGGGCTGGATTGTGCCCATCTGCTCGGACTGTTTTCTTTTCCTGTCGGCAGGAAGCGTGGCTCTGACTAGATGGGTGTATCCTGTTTATGGTGCAAGGCAAGGCTTTCTCTTTCTGCTCAGCCAAAGTCCTCTCTTAGACCATGATCTCCCGTCCCTCCTTCCTCAGCTCCACTTCATTCGAGACATACGCGCGCATGCGCGCGCACACACACAAACACACACACACACACTGGGACCCAGCCCATACGCCACACTCAAGTCCCCCTGCCAGAACACATCACAAATCTCCTTTCATGTCAGTGCAAGCCCTCCCCCCTCACAGCCCAATGACCCCTTCTGGTTTAGCTCTGGGGGGCTTCCAGGTCACAACTCCAGTCATTATAGATTCAAACTTTTCCCCCTCCCCTTGAGAAGACTTCTGTCCCAAGTATTCAGGTGAAAAGGACACCTACCTCTTTCTCTTTGGGAGAAAGCATTTGCAGTAAAAGTTGCATCCCAGCCAAGTATATGCGGTGCTTTGGGTCCCTGATGGTGGCCAAGCTCTAGATGATGAGCTGACCTGGTGAGAGGAAGGGGCCTGAAGCTGGCCCCCTCGGCTGGGTGTGACCTCCCAGGAACCACTGTGGAGCCCATCGGGCCAGCAGGGAGGGTGATGAGATCCAGGAATCAGGTCTGCAGATGTTAACACAGACAGCTGCCGTGGCCACAAGGCAGGGTTTACCAGACGGGGGATGAGGACATGGGGCCAGCCCTGCCATGTCTTCATACTGAGAGCCTGACTCTGACTTCATGAAGCCCCACACGGAAGCGTGCACCCTGGTACACACCCACTCGTGCACACGCATCCTCTCTGCCTGGATGTCCAGCTCACACTGTCTGTCCTGTCTTTTCTCTCTGTCGCTCTCTCTGCTGTGCTTCACTTTCTCACTTACACTCATACCCTGTGCAAGGCACCCCCGAGGCTCCCCGTTTCTGTGGTGGATCCTCCCCCACACCCCCACACCACACACAGCAGCTCACACCATGAGTACACCCATGTACACACACCCGTGTACACACACACTCGTGGGCACACACCCCTAGACGGTGTGCAATTTGGGCCTAGCCCAAATCAGCAACCGAGCCTCTCATTCGGTCAGCACCCAGACCAGCCCAACTTATCCATCCAGGTATGCCTTTCCTTCAATTCCTATCACCCTCTCAGGGTGGCGTCTTGGCCAAGATGCTGGCCTGCAAGCTTGGGTCTTTGGGTCTCAGCCAGGTCCCGCTCGTGAGAGGTCACTGAGCTGGTGAGTGGTTTCCCTTTTGCTTTGAATCATGCATTTCATCTTTTAGAAGGAGGCGATAAAACCATATCCCTTTAATAAAGTGTGCTGAGACTCCTAGGGAAAGAGAAATACAGAGACATTCATAAATGATGATAGACACAGAGCACCTTATATTTGTAGAACACAGCATCATCCGTATAGTCTCCTTTGGTTACAGTAACCACTTGAGGAGACAGAAAGGGATTTAATAATATTGCTGTGCTTTCATACCTATGTTTTTTTCCTCCACTGATGTCTGCTTTTGAGAAATTTGGGCTGTGCCAGACCCAGACATTATGTTCGGAATCCCAGGCCTGGAGTGTGCCCACCCACCTTCCCTGCATCCGTCACATGATATGAATGCAAAGTCCAGGCCTTTGAAGGAGAGGAGATGTTTCCAGCTAGATCCTCCCTGCGGTCACCTTCTTGTGCTCCTCTGGTTTTTGTAAGGCAGAAGGGAATGGCTCCACGTTGGCGCATGGCGCTGGCGTCACTTCATTTACAAAGTTAGTGGAAAGAAGGAAAAAAGACAACTCACGGAGTTCTCCATTCAGTCTCTCAATTTACATATTTTAAATTTCTCCTAGTGAATTGGGCCCTGCATGCCGTCTGCATATATGAAACGGGATCAGCCGGGGGAGAAGAAAGCCCGCATCTTTTCCCAGTCTTGGTGTCATTACTGTGTCTCTGTCAGTGTTCCAAAATATAATGGGATTTGTTTGGCTGATTTATCCTGCATGCCGGCAACATTATCCAGACCCACACTAGGGCCCGAGGAGCGAAGAGGGGGAAGATGCATGGCAACGAGACTGGGGCTAATAAAATTTATTCCTCCTAACAAGGGAATGACCTCCCCCGTAATTCAGCCTGGCGAGCCGGGCCACTGCTTCCCAGCGCTGGCCAGAAAACACGCAAACTTAATCATTGTGGTGTGCCCCGCTCCAATTACAGTTCCGGTGGCGGCTCAGGCTGTCTGCAATAGACAGGGAGAGCAGTGGGGATGTGGAATTGATGGGCTGGGGGATGGGGAGGTGGCTCTTGGTCCTTGACAGGCAGCCTCTGGGGACCTCTGAAGCTTAAGGTACCCAAGGAAAGGGCCAGCATCCATGTGAGTTTTACTCAGTGCCATTCCAAGGCCTTTCCTGGTCTGTCCCAGGGGTCCAGCTTTGGCTTCTGCACTGAACCCATCGTGGAGTTTACCCGCAGAACTGGACGAGTGGTTTCATTCATGCTTCTCTTGCTTGGCCAGCCTGAATCTCTGGTCATGGTGTCATGGCCCTCTCTGCTTACCCAGAGGGAGGAACCTGGGGCTCTCAGCAGCTGAGCTAATGAGGAGAAGGTCAGGGGTTCAATCCCTGGGGTTCCTGACTTGGAGCTGCTCTTTGCCTGCCATGCTCAGCAATTCCTAGGAGGGGTGCATTGCTATGACTCGCCATTGGTTACTGCCTGGGGTGGGCAGCTCGAATTAGTGGCATTAGTTGCCTATTAGAAAGATAACTTGTTATCAGGATGAGACAATGGCCACTTAGATGACTTGTATTTTGGTACCCATCTCTGTGAGATGCTTAGAAACAGGGCGCATAGCTCGTTGGGAATCTTGGTGTGATTCATTGGGTTCTTTTTCCAACCCCAAGACACTTTTCACAAAGCCCCTTCAATAATGTGTTGGTCGAACCAAGTTACTGTGACTGAGGTTTGCTGGCTTCCTCTCTCTTTCTCTGCACAATAATTTCTCCTTCAATCTCATTGAAAAAGACACAATGAAGAGCCATTCGGAGATAATGTGTTAGTAACTAAGTGGATGAGGTCTCCTTCATGCTCTTTTCTTGATATCTGGGCTCATGGCCGAGGTGTGGGGCCAACCTTTGCCTCTACTGGGGTTTCTCTGGCTCTGAAGTGAGTTTGCCTGGGATCAGCCTGGGCCCTGGGTAGAGCTTTGGAGAGGGTTAGAAATTATGAAAAAGAGGAAAGTTTGTGAAAAACAATCGTAGTAAGCAATCGTAGGGCGATATTGTCTGAGTTTTTGGATCTCTTTTTTTGTTTTAGAAACGAGTGTTCAAGGCACATGGGAATATCTTATGGTGAAACAAGCTTTCTGATGAAAGCAACCTTAAGCCAACCAGAGCCTCCCCATGAGGTTCCTGCCTCCCTGAGGGTTCTCCCTGCTTCCCTCCCGCTCTGCTGTCAGAGGGCACACAGAGTCGCCTCCAGGGAGAGATACACTGTGGGCATTGGAGCCTGGCACGTCTAGGAGTGCTGTGGGGTCAGTGGTTCTATTTGAGATCTGGCCCCAATAAGCGGGATCATTACCTTCCTGCACTGCAGAGATATACAGCTAGAGTCTGTATTTAGACATGAGCTACTGTACTTACCTGATCAATATCTCCCTTTATAAAGGAATCCCTCATGTGTAATTCACCTATTCCCTGTTTCCTGTGGAGCTCTATTCTGGTCAGCTCCCAGTGTGTGTGTGTGTGTGTGTGTAAGTGTAAGTGTAATTAATTAGTGGGTATGTGTTTGGGGCCGCTGAGCATGAAGAATCTCAAGGCCTTTACTCTTCCACATCAACAGGCACCTCTTTTTCTCCTAACTTGTTTTTCTTTTCTAAACTTCAGCTTTCCCTCTCCTTAGGGACAGGTTGGCCCAGGAAAGGAGGAAGCCCACTCTGATGACTGGCTAAGGGCCTCCTCCAGACAGGAGGGTCGGTTCCTCCCAGAAATCACAGAAAGGGAGAAGGCTTTTCCTGGATGGTAGCAAAAAGAAGTCAGGCCTGCCCCTCCAGCAGCCTCTCTCATCCTGACATGTTGAGAGACCAGTTCCCTGATCCTCCTCCCTTTGGGGCCACCCTCCAGCACCCTAGAGGAAGCCTCTATGTAATACCACTTTTTTCCCCCTCCAGACTGGGAATTTAGGGTTCTGGTATCTATTTCTCAGTAGCTTGGTAAAACACGAGAGGTCATTTCACTCTCTAAGTCTCCGTTTATCTCTTCTGTAAAATGGGACTGTTCAGTTCTCAGCCCTGGGGTCATTTTCCTCTGAAATTGCACAGTGTGTGAAAGCATGACCGTGCCCTGTCATGGATGGAGAACCCACAATTGACCCCCAATGTTGCCTCTTCCTTGAAACCTTACTGCCCCCCTCAGCAGTCATGGGCCCACTCTCTGTCCTTCCAGCACTGGTGCACACCTAAAGCTGGGCATACATGGCCTTGTCTAGTCATGGACCTGATCTGCAGGTCCTCCAAGCCATCTTTCTATTGTTAGGTCCTCACTTGCTGCTTGGTGCCTAGTAGATCCTCCTAAACGTTCTTAAGCAAAGTAATCAGTGAGGGACAGTAAATCCTGTTGTCTTCATTTAGTGCCTTAGTGTCCTCTAGTGGAAACAGAGAGTTCCAGTAGCCTAAGAGACCAAGAGTTGGATGGAAAAAGGCCCAACTGGAGGCCCCACAGTGGGTGAGCTTGGGAAGGTCTCTGATGCCTTTTTCCCCATAATGGTCCAGCCTTTTAGTTTTGAGGGTGGGTGTGGAGTGCTCAGGCCTAGGCGGCTTGAGGCTGGATGCTACTTTTGCCTTCAGAGAGAGCTGGAGAACCAGTTTGCTCCCAGATGGAAGGATTCCTCTCTCTCCTGGGCCAGAAGCTACCAATGGGAGGACCAGGTCTGACCTTGTATTTTTCCTTCCTGGGTTCAGAGACGGCGGCTTCCAGCTCAGAGTAGTTGGCAGCTGTATCCCCAGAGGGAGGATTTGCCCATCTCTGCAGGCTCACCTGGTCAGCCTTCTTTGGATCAGTCTGGGATATTTGTAAACAGTGGACATCTGGGGTGAAAGGGGCAGCCTATGGCTATGGAAGAGACCAGGTCCCAGAGCTGAGCTAATTGACCCACAGGGGCATGGACCTGGTGATCTTTATCTCATTAGCACTGCTTTTGGACCACTGAGCTCTGTTCTAGTTCTGATCTTTCCATAATAAGGACTCCATCTGGGGTTTCTGCAAAGGTAGGGTGACTAAAGGTGGGGCTAAAACAGCTCCACCCGGTAAGAAGCATGCATCTGGAACCAGGCCGGGGGCCATGCTAGCCAGGATGAAGAGTGATTTCAGAATCAGGTCCCCACCCAAGGCCTCATCACCGGAGGTCTTCAGGATAGATTGTCCCAGGTTATGAGGGTGATGGTGGGGCAGGGGTTGGAGGGTGATGCCCACTGTCTCCCAGGTCTACTCCTTTTTCAGGCCTCTCAGAGGGTCTCCGCAGAGGCCACTGGGGTCCTTGGGTGGCTGTTCTGCAGCTCTGCCCTGCATCCTGGGGAGACTGAGCAGGAAGGATGCTGCCAGCACTTAAAATCCCCTTTCTGTGGAGATGATAGAGCTTTTCAGAGTGCCAGTCTCTCTGCAGAGTGGGAGCAATTTCCCTGTAATTGGTAAAGTAACCGTAACTGCTCTGTCATTTGTATGTAGCGACACGTAATTGCACGGTAACCTTTGCCGCTGAGTGCGAGGTAAGCACGGTAAGCTATTAGATTGTAATTCGGAGTGTCAGCTCTGGCTCCCCACGCCACCGCCGCCACCGCTGCTCGGCTCGGGGAGGCTGCCACGGGGCCCCCCTGCCTCCAGGCCTAGTGGGTCCTGCTCCCATGGTTATGCTTGTCACATGGTGTTCCCTCCAGGCCTAGTCAGGCTGGGCACCCTCAGGCAGGAAGAGACCCCTCTGGTGACCTGGGACGGTGCTTCTCACTAAATCATCTGGGAAGGGGTTAGGATATAGATCTCTGAGCCCCGGCTCCAAGAGTTTCTGATCCAGTAGATCTGGGGTGGGGGTGACCAGAATTTGCATTCCTAAGGAGCAGCCCTAACTCTAGCCAGTGCTACCTTGGTTGCTCAGACAGTAAAAAATGTGCCTGCAATGCAGGAGACCCTGGTTTGATATCTGGATTGGGAAGATCCCCTGGAGAAGGGAATGGCACCCCACTCCAGTTTTCTTGCCTGGAGAATTCTATGGACAAAGGAGCCTGGTGGGCTACAGTCCATGGAATTCTCTGGGCAAGATCCTCTCAGATCTCAGAGTCGGACGTGACAGAGGGACTAACACACACACCCAGCCCTAACTCTTCTGGACCTAAGACTATTTCTCCTTTATTCAGCCTCATTGACCTGATAAATCTTTAGGAAGAACCACCTTTGCTCTTTCATCTTGATAACCTTAGTGCCTTTAATCTTGATCACACTTCTCAGGGACAAGTATCATGAATTTCCCCAAAGATGCTAAGACTTACAAAGACTATTTGAATTGTCTATGGATGACCTGGGTTCAGTCCCTGGGTTGGGAAGATCCCCTGGAGAAGGGAAAGGCTACCCACTTCAGTATTCTGGCCTGGAGAATTCCATGAACTGTATAGTCCGTGGGGTCACAAAGAGTCGGACACGACTAAGTGCCTTTCACACATGCATAAGGATGACCAGCAGTAACTAGAGCTAAATACGGTCTTGTTCGTTGTTGCTGTTTAGTTGCTAAGTTATATCCCGCTCTTTCGAGACCCCATGGACTGTAGCCTACCAGACCCCTTTATCCATGGGATTTCCCAGGCAAGAATACTGGAGTGGGTTGCCATTTCCTTCTCCAGGGGATCTTCTCAACCCGGGAATCGAACTCAGGTCTCTTGCATTGGCAGGTGGATTCTTTACCACTGAGCCACATGGGAAGCCTGACACTCTTAGCACTTACTAAGTGCCAGACATTGTTCTTCATGAATTAGCCATTGAATCCTCTCCACAGCACTGGAAAGTAAATGCTATTATTATTATTATTATTCCTATACTATCCATGAAAACCTGGGGCACAGAGAAGTTCAATAACTTGCCCAAGGTCACACAGCACCAAGTGGTGGAGCTGGGATTCTAACTAGGCTTCCTGGCTCTAGTTCCAAAATAGTGTTAGCTGTTTTGAGACTCAGGTCTTTATTTGGTCACCCATCAATTCATCCATGCATTTTCCATTTAATATATATGTCTTAACCTATTAAGAACCAGGAACAGAGCTAAGGGTACAAACATGCCTAAAACTTGGTGCCATCCTTGAGCTCATGGCCAGTCCCTGGAATCCAGTGGATCACCAGTCTCACTTTACAAGTCAGGCACCCCATGAGGACATCTGTGGAAAGCAGATCTGGTATCTTCATCATGGGCCAGAAGGGATCCCAGAGACTATGGCCCTGTCCAAGGTTTTGGGGTCTGTTCACAGAGGTGCCCACTGCATACATTCCCATGCAGCAGACCCTAATCTCTTTCCCTGGTAAGAATGAAGCTTCTGTCTAATGAATAAGCACTGGAGCGGTGGCCAGAGCTCATTCGTGGGTATTTGTGGAATGGCAGGGGAGAGGGCCTGCAGGCGTGCCCGGCTCCTGATTACCACGGAGACCAGCCCCTTCCTGGCTCCTCTGGCTCTAGTTCTAATCTTACTGTTAATGGGGCCCAGGGGAGCGCTCGGCCAGGGCAGAAGGAGCACACACTCTCCTCTCCTGTTGCCCAGGGTGCTCAGGAATCCGCTCCAGCCTTCGTTTGTTGAAGGTGTTCGCCAATTAGCCTTCCCTTCCAGGGGCCCTGGCATCTGCTCCCTACACCCCAGCCCCCCGGGGTCTGCAGGCCCTGTGGGACCTCCCTCTGCTCTCCTCTCCTCCCGTGCTGCAATTACTCTGATGTTTTGGCTCAGACTCTGAGGGTGGTGTCCTCAGAGAGCTACGCTCTGGCCTCAGGCATGCAAGGGCCACTCCCTGCTGCACCATCCCCATCCCCCCCAAGGCTGTTCTGAGAAGGATTTCCATCAGAAAAATGAACCCGAAAAAGCACTGTAACTTGAAGGTCTCTCCAGTTTAGCCAGTGCCTTCACACCTGTTGTGTCACCTGGGTCTCAGGATGAGCCCATCTTGCCCATATTGCTATCAAGGAATGGTAGGCCCAGAGAGCAGCAGGAGGAGGCTGTGCCAAGGTGTATGCTTGGGAAGCTGCTCAGCTGCCGTGTGAACCCAAGTCCTGTGTTTTTTCCCACTCCATCACTGTTAAAAATCCTTCCCTTATCAACCCTGGCTGGAGGAAGTGAAGAGTAAGACCCCACCCCCACCCCATGCCACAACTGGGGACCTCAGCATCCATGCACACCCAGGCTCCTCCTGGTCCAGGATCTCCATTACCCTTTCATCACCTGGGGCCCCGCTCAGAGGAAGAAACCAAGGCACAGGGGAGTCTGGGTGGGAAGCCATCATTGTCTCTGGAATCCTAGGGCTATGATAGGAGCCCCAGTTAGTTGTGGCCTTTGCTTCCTTTGAGCCTGATGACAATACCATGAGGTCAGCAATTTGGGGACGTACCTGCAGGTCTAGGTGAGGAGCCCCGGATCTGCCTCCTGTGTGGGTCTCGCAGGGAGCTGTCCTGAGCTGAAACCGGTGGAGTCTTGGCTGCCAGGACGCCAGGCTGAGCTGTTCTCACTGCCCCCCTCCCATGAAAATATTCCTCACCGGGCCTTTTGCGGTGCAAGATGCTTCCATGGTAAAGACTGGTCCCTGACTTTCTGTCTCTGAGCAAGCAAGGATTTAATGCAGTCATTGGCTGAATGTACACTTTGGTTTTTGTAGGTAGTTGATTTTCACCTCATGTTCTGCCCAGTGAAGAAGAAAGGTATCTGGTAACTTAAAACTCAGAATTGCAGTCCTGGGGGCTGAACAACCTGAGCCTCATCAGGTCAAGGCAGCGTGTTTGTGCCAGGTGCGGTGGGAAACATGGACGGCCTTGTTCTCTGCCTCAGTTTCCCCTTGTGGAGAGTGGACAGTCCTTCAGCCTTATCTACTTGGAAAATGGTACTAGTGGCGAGGTCCTTTGGCTAATGGCAGACATCCCAGCAGCACAGTTTAGGGTCGAGAAAATCCAGGGTGAGGACAGGACAAGAGGCAGGAATTTGCAAGGCCATGAAGATCCCTAAGCTGCCCTCTGAATGCTTGGCAGTCACCGTGGTTATGTCCACCAGGGAGAAGACATTGTCTGTCCTTTACCTGGGTTTTCTTCCTTCCTGTTTCCTCTCCATCTCTTCTACTCTCCACCCTAGCTGTCTCTCCCATCCCCAGTTCCTCATTTTAGGAAAGAACCGTAAAGGTCAGACTAGACCTTGAAAGCTTCCTCCTGCCTTTGACTCCTGAAGTTGTTTTTGGAGGGAATGGAGGTAGTAAAGGCTTCCCTGGTAGCTCAGACAGTAAAGAATCCACCTGTGATGCAGGAGACCTGGGTTTTATCCCTGGGTTGGGAAGATCCTATGGAGAAGGCAATGGCAACCCACTCCAGTATTCTTGCTATGGACAGAGAAGCCTGGTGGGCTATAGTCCATGGGGTCGCAAAGAGTTGGACATGACTAAGCAAGATAGGGGTTGTGTTTGGTCTGGGCTGTTGGATTAGACGATGCAAGAGAGGCCAAAGGCAGGATGTGGGATGGATGTCTGCTCTGCACATGGCTGTATGTGCTCCCTCCCTGCCCTGGCTGCCCCCACCACAATAAGAGGGAGGCCAAGATGCTTGGCACACAGACATTGCCTGTCACCCCCGTCCCCCATTGCTGGGAGGGAGCTGAGGGCGCCTGCATCCCTGGAAAGCTCAGAGTTGGCCACTTTGATGCGGCTCTGCTGGCAAGAGCCTGCTTGCTGGTTCTCCAGAAGCCTCTTCCTTTGGCTGGATTGGAGCTTTTAAAAAATGACACCTTGTATTTTATTTCCCTGCTTTCTCTGAAAAGTCCAAAGGCGTTTACAGGCATGAGCTCTATAGGCTTTATGGACGCCCATCAAAAAGCGGAGGTTGTTTCCTTCATCTTTATAGAGTGGGAAATCAAAGCACAGAGAGATGGAATGACTCAGGAGAGACAGTTCTTCTGAGGAAAAGGGGGAAATCCATTGTAGGATCTTAGAGCCTCAGGGAGGTCTGTGCCAACCCCCAAGCTGCTCAGTGGGGGGCACTGGAGGCCCCTCAGCAACCACTGTCAAGGTCTTAGCCACTCCCCGGGAGGACTGCCTAGCTGTGACCCTCTGCTTACATGGGGATCTGGGAGCCTGGAGTAAAACAGATAGAGACTGAGCTAAAACACTGGGGGTAGGGTAGGGTGGGGAAATGGCTTCACTTGTTGGTTCCTGACTCCTGAAATTGTCCCAGAGTCATAAGCAAGAGTTGGGTCCCTGTGTCCCACAGGGTACCTGGCAATCCAGGGAATGTTCTCTTGAAGGGGTGCTAAGAGGTGTTCCCATGGAAAAATGGTTTAGGAAATAAATTGTTTGGAAAAACTGCTGAGAGAATTTTAAACCTATTTCTTCCTAAAAAGACTTTTCACACCTTTTTTGTGTGTGTAACAATTAGGAATATCTTACATGATGTTAGAATGTACTGGGTTTCAGGACATTGCCCAAAATCATTTGCCCAAGGAACCTGTTTATGGTAGGAAATCTTATGGGACTTGTATTCCATGGAAGGCATTTTGGGAAATGCTGGTGAAAGTATGAAAATGTCAGAGCTGCCCTTCTTCACTATGCTGTAAAAGAAGAAGGAGCCTGAGATGGGACATAGGGAGGCACCTGTGGCCTGACTGAATTCATCCACAAACTTTCCACTCCTCCCATTCCTCCTTTCCCCAACCAATTGTCCATACATGTCTCTGCCACGGTGTTGGCGTACGTGTATTAACATTCCTGTTTCTCCATTCCCCACCTTTGAGTCCTGACCTGTGTGTCTGTTCAACACTAAGTGTGTAGATGTGGAAACCTCGCCCCTCTCACTCCCTAGCAGGGATGCCTGGGTCCCATGCCCGTGGGTGGTGGCCCAGTGTTTTCCCAAGTCATTGTGATGATGGGCTATCAAGATGGTACCTGGAGTGGTTGGAGGTGGGGCAGAGAGGTTGCAGAGTGTGGTAGAAAGAAGACTCCAGAGATCTGTGACCTTCTGCCATGGTCCTGCAACCTACCTAGATGACTGTTGACAGACTACCTAGTTTCTCTGAAGCTGAGTTTTTCATGTGATAAAGCAGGGATTTATACCAGATGATTCACCTCTGAGGATTCTCCTAGCTCCAGAGTTCCCTGACTCAGTACCTCTGCAAATTACCCTGCTGTTCACTTCTAATTCTTCTCCCTCTTCCTTTTCAGCTCTTAACCATTGATGACAACTTCTGTGGCCTGGATATGAATGCCCCCCTGGGCGTGTCGGAGATGGTGCGTGGCATCCCCGTCTTCACAGAGGACAGGGACCGCATGACTTCTGTCATCGCTTACGTCTACAAGAATCACTCTCTGGCCTTCGTGGGCACCAAAAGTGGCAAGCTGAAGAAGGTAGGACAAGGGGCAGTTATTTTGGTGATTGTGCAGACAGCCTGTCCCCAGCGGGACGGATGTTGGCTTGCGTTCTCTTGCTACCCCGGGCCTGGTTGACTGGTGATACAGGTTTGTGCTAAGGAGGTGTGTTGCTGTTTTGAGGCTGACAGTGGTACTCTTGTCCCTTCTCTGCCTTCACACGGAGGATTGCTTTGGGACTCACACTGGGTGAGTGTGTGGATCCACCCCTTGGGGCTGGTGTGTTCCTGAGAGGTGTGCGTCTCCAGGCTCCTAGTCTAAGTGGTGTGCTCTGTCCAACTTGGGCTTATGCCCCAAGGCAAGACCTTTATTAGGTGTGGATGGTTGGGGAGGATGGACAGGGGTAAGGGATGTGCCTGTTCTTCCCTCTTCAGCTCTTCTGGCTGGTGCATCCATCTGGAATTCATTCAGGGAACAGATGGAGGAAAGTATATAGTACCCTCGGGAATTGCTACTGGGGCTAAGAGCCAGATCGTGGGATGAAGAAGCCATGGATGCTGTGGGAGCACAGAAATGCCTTCAGGTGGAGTGGAACCATGTGATCCGGGGACATGAGCTTTCTTCTCGTTCTCCAGAAGCTTGCTGGCTTCAGTGGTACTGGGTGACCTTGGCCCATCCTCCGTGTTTCACGTCCCCTTCTATGCAGAACTACTCTGTCACCCGCCTTGGCCTGGGCACTCATCTCAGTGGGTTGGCGCTGGTCCCCCAGAGTGCCCTTCTTGCTTGGATCAAAAGCCTTTCTAAAACTCAAGGCGGTAGGTCCCGTTTTCTGTTGGCCGATAATCATTCTTGAGTCTTTCTCCTGGGAAATACTGATGATGCCATGCGGAGATCCTGCTTGTTTTAATTAGGCCTACCCTGGCATTTTCTGGACATCATGTGGTTCAGATGGATGAAGCGGCAGTGCCTTATCTGAGACCGAGTTTTGATGCCTACTTTTCTCTTTGCTGTGTTTGTGGGTATACGCTTGATGGTCAAGGGGAAATGCTCTCTGCAAATCTCGAGATTGTACCTGTTAAGCTGTCCTATGGTGTGACAGCCCATTCCAGCCATTGTTTTTCTTTCTTCAGATTGTACATCTTTGTGGAAAAAGTGGTGGGGCTGGAGGGTGAGAATGTGGAGGGGGAGAGGCAGGGAGCAGAGTGTGTGTGGGTTGGGGACGTGTGTGGAGCAGTTACATGGCTAGTGGCTGGAAGAGAAAACATATGTTGGTGAAATGCCATGGCACGTGGCAAGGGTGATGCGGACAACCCAGCATGCACTGGGATCATCCACCTCTTTGTAGTGTACTGCCTTCTATGCCAAATGAATAGATTAATTTAACCTTTGTCCTTACAGCTTGAAGAATGATATTTCCTAGTCACCTGCCTTTCTGAGAAGGCTATGTTAAGCACAATGAATATTTTCTTGCTGCCTTGGCCTTCTTGTTGTGGTCACTACTCACATGGTGGACTGGGCTCATGGACGCCCAGGAAGGATGCTGGAAAGTGCAGGCGTGTTGTGTCTGACTGTTGCAGCCTTCGCGGCTCTTCCTCTAGGGCACCTTGTCACTCATCACTTCCAGATGCTGCCAGGAATCCTGGTCCACATCAGCACCCTTCCTCCTCCCTGAGCTGCGGCTTCCAGCTTTCAGTGAGCTGGGAAATCAGATAACCAAACTTGCTGAAATTGTGTCTGATAAGCCTCCGTATAAGCCAAGGCGGGGCGGGGGGTGGGGGGAGGTGGTCCACGAGCTTTAGAGCAGGGACTTCAGGAAAAGATGTTTCTGTTGGTTGCTCAGGTGACTTCATTCTTCATGAGGATTCAATGAATTCGCTTTGCTGGCAAATACCGAATACCAAATACCAAAGTCTAAATACCAAAGTCATTCCCATATACAAGTCACACAGTGAAATGTCTGTTGACCTGCTTTGCTTGCTCTGATGGCTAAGTAAGCACTGTTGAGGGTAAATAAGTAAGCAAAGGAACTGGGAGTGCTTGAGGTCTTATCTCTACTAAACCCATCTCAGTGGAAGGGAGAAGTGACTTCCTTCAATATTCTGGAAGGTTCCCACCCCCTCAACTTCCTACCAGGGGCCAGAGGATCTTTTCACTTGCTGGCCAGACCAAGTAGACCCTATAGAAGAATTTTTTTTTTTACTATTTTCTGAGCTGGTGGGTATATGGTGTCCATGATATAAACATTGAGAATTCACTGCACATAATAGAACAGAAGTTATTTTCTCTTGGGGGAAAAAAAGTTTCCTGGCCATGGCTGCATCGTAAAACCTAAGTTGGTTGACTTGCAAATAAATGTGTGCTCTTGGTCAGAGGGTTGTTGGAGGCTGATGGGGGCCGACTCTCTCACCTGTAGAAGCCGGTCCCTTGATGGGGGGTCAGAGTGAGGCCCATCTCTGTGAGTGGGGGCTGAGGATACCTCCAGGACCCCAGGCAGGCCAAGTGCACACAGACGTCCATTGTGGGATAGGCTGTGGGCAGAGCCTTACCCTGAAGTGTCCCCCGAGGTCAGCCAGGCTGGCCATGACAGGCCACACCTGACCAGGGGCTTTGGGGCTCTATAACCCGTGGACTGGCACTTCTCATCTTTTCCTTTGGAGCAGGGGCTGGGGGCGAGGTTCTATTTCAATCACTTGGGACATTACATTTAATTTCCAGAGCTGTAGTGGGACTGGTGAAGCATAAACATTTGAGAAGTAGGGCCAGAGAGTCATGTGTGGGGGAATGAGCCAGTGGCCCTCCTGGGGGAAAGCCAGGCCATGGGGGCAGCCAGACTTTCTGCTCTGAGAGCTCAGAATGGTGGCCTTTTTAATAGTTTTGCTGAAGCCCAGCTACACTCCTGCAGACTCAGCCGGCCCTGGGGGACAGTCTGAATAGGGAAAGGAAAGCTGGGCCACCGCGTCTGTTGTTTGAAATAATAAAAAGCGAAACTGGCCCATTTATTTATTTTTTTCTAAACAATAGAATTTCCCACCACTCTGGCTCACTGAGCACCACTCCCCTTCCCCTGTCGTAACTCTGTCCTGCTTTTCCCAGAGGTTATCAGGACCCCATTCACTCTTTGGGCAGAGGCCCAGCCATGAAAAGCTGTGGGGCTGCGGGAGGATTTAGTGGGAAGTTTTGTGAGCTACTGAAACTGGGGGCTCAGGATAATAGAAATCATACTGCTGCCGTAATTACAGAGCTGGCTTCTCTGAGACCTGTAATAATCTCCCGCGTGAATCAAGGGCCTTGCAGAGTTCTTTGCAATATGACAAGGGACTCAAGGTGGGAAGGCTGGGCGGGAGGGAGTTAGGGGGTTTGCTAAGGGTAAGGGAGTTTGCTGTGAGTTTCAGGAGTTCAGGAGCTAGACTGTAGCAGCTATCCATGGGCTGCCCTGAAAATTACTGACTTTCCAGTTTGTTTGAAAGGTATGGGTCCCCATCATTGGCAACCTTGTCTCTGATGACCGTAATTTTACTCCTTTAGTGCACACATCACATGAGGCAGGGGGAAAGGAGGTGAGGAAAGTACCAATTTGGATGTCTTTTATTTTTTCTGGTGTGTGTGTGTGTGTGTGTGTGTGTGTGCGTGTGTTACAGCTGGCATTGGCACATACATGCTCCAGTCATCAGGAGGTGCCTAGAAATTTAGGAATAAGTTACAGGCTGTTACAGTTTCAACTACAGGTTAAATTCTTAAGGCCAGCACCATTCCGATTTGCTTTAAGGTGTCTGTATAAATCTGAAAACCTTTGGCCCAAGTTGGGGAAATGAGGTCAGTGTTGCCTCAGAGGACAAGATCTCTTTGCTTAAATATTCCAGCTCCGATTTCTCTGTCTCTGGCATTTTTACCACTAAGTGATCATATTTTATGGCTGCTGTTCGGCAGTGAATTACTGCCTGACATTAGTGGGAGAGACTAATGTTCATTGTGAACCAGAACATCATAAACTTCCACTTGAGGTGTGATTGCTCCTTTCATTTTGTGATTGCATCTTTCCTGGCTGTTTTGTTAGGTTGAACTGCACACACCAAGGGGCGGAGCACTGGGAGAATGTTGGGTAAGCAGAACCCTGGCTGGCCTTGCTGTTGGCTTGTAGTAGGATGTGTGTGTGTGTGTGTGTGTGTGTGTGTGCGTGCACACACACACAGCCTCCATGGTGTGGGTGTGTGTCAGCGTGGAGAGTCACAGGAGTAGAGAACACCAAGTCATTCTTCTTGGGAATTGTCATACAGCTTAATTCAGTCTTCCTAATTTTTTTTTTTTTGAGCCTGTTTGAATTTTTTTTTTCACTTTTAATTTTATTGACATATGGTGGATTTATAATATTGTGTTAGTTTCAGGTGTATAGTAAAGTGGTTCAGTTATACATATCTAGCTTTTCTTTTCAAATTCTTTTCCCTTGCAAGTTATTACAAAATATTGAGTAGAGTTCCCTGTGCTATACAGTGAGTCCTTGTTGGTAATCTATATCTATTTCATATATAATAATGTGTATATGTTAATCCCAAACTCCTAGTTTATCCCTCCTTCTCTTTCCGCTTTGGTAACCATATATTTGTCTTCTATGTCTATGAGTCTGTTTCGTATATAAATTCATTTGTATCAGAGTTTTTAGATTCCACACATAAATGATATCATACGTATTTGCCTTTTTCTGTCTGAGCCTGTTTGGCGTTGATTCGCCTGTGTTCCATAGGCCCTGAACACGGATCCAGGAGGGCAGCTAGTAGAGGTGGGGGGAGACTCGCCTGAGGCTGTGTCGTCCGAGGACAGGCTCCCTGAAACAGATGCTCTGTGCGTGCGCGTTTCTGCAGTGCCCGGGTCACAGGGCAGCACCGGATCAGAGATGTACAGCCCCTGCCTTGCAACTTCCTCTGTATCTGAGAACTCTTTAATAGATGCCTGGAAATTTATCAATAACTCAGTTGATAATAACTAATAACAATAACAAAATAACAAATAGCAAAATAAAAACAATAACAATAACAATAATAATAATAACAATAAATTAACTAAAAAGAAATTCATGTCAGGGAAAGCTCTCTACATGGCTGGAGGCATCACGAAATTCAGTGGCGATCCAGTTAAAACTAGCTTGCCCTGCGATCAGAGCGGAAGCTGAGTGTACCAGATATACGGTTTGGTCAGTTCCCTCTGTTATGCTGTTGTTGTCGTTCAGTCGCTCAGTCTTGTCCGACTCTTTGCGACCTCATGGACTGCAGCACGCTGGCTTCCCTGTCCTTCAACATCTCCCAGAGTTTGCTTAAACTCACATTCATTGAGTCAGTGATGCCATCCAACCATCTCATCCTCTGTTAGGAGTTTTTCAAACCAGAGAGGCTGGCCACTTTGCTTTTGGGTAGGCACTCAAGGAGAAAGGAATAAGAAATATTGAAGAATGAATGCCAGACAATTTCCATAATGAGAAAAGTGCATCAAAGTTGTTGCCTTTTTGTTGTCATTGTTGTTATTTTTGTCGTGCTGTTTTTGCATTTCCCACCCCCGGTTTTGCAAGTATTAGGCCCGTGTAGATCTTAACAATCCTTTTTGTGTAAATGTGTTCCCACTCATGCTATTTTCTTATCATTCCCTACTTTTCACTACTCAGCCCTGAGGCTCACCCCCTGTCATGCAAGTCTCTGGGCGGGGATCCCCAGTGGTCACCAGTGCTGACCCGAGTGGCATTAGAGTGGTGTCCTCTCAATGGTGCATCTGCTGCAGCCCCTCTCAAGGCAGTTGGACCCCAAGAGCTGGGGCTTAGACTTGTTCTCCTCCTGGTGTCCTTTTGAAACGCACTTTGAGATCCCCAGAAAATACTACCCTGAAAACATTTGTCGTTCTATTTTCCAAATGATCATTGCTAGTGCACATGACTTAAGGAGATGATTTCAAATGAGCTTTGCCAATTCAAGATTTATTGATACATGTGTGCCATTTTTTTTAATCATATGTGTGTGTGTGTATATATACATTTGTATAGAATGATCCTGATCATAAATTAAAGCACAGACATTAAAATTAAAGAAAGTGCTGCAGAAACACCCCAAATCATAGAGTGTGCTCAGTCAGCTGATGCTCAAATGCCAGGCACGCCAGAGGAATTTATCCAGTGACACATGCAATTGAAGTAAAATATTGTGCTTTACAAGAACATATCATTAAAATGAAAACTAGCAGCATATCAGGAGTCTGGCCATGTAACCAAGACAACAAAGATGGGAGAGGATGAAAGGCATGATGTACCAGAGGAAGAGGGAGGAGGCAGGAGGCAAGAGGAGGAGGTGGGGCACCTAGCTGTCGATGGTCCCCTCACTGCTGGGCTCGTAGCTGATCAATTTTGGACGGGAAGAGGATAGAATCTGGGTGGTGATCCTGGTGGAGGCTCCAAGCCAGGATAGGACCAGGGATGGGGAAGGTAGTGGTAGCCAGATTGACTCAGAGTATGCCAGTGGAAGCTCTGATTGGGGGGGCGGGGTCTGTTTATAGTTCCTACTTGTTCTCGAGTGACTTCCCATGAATATGGCCACTGGACTTGCTTCCTAGTGGTGTCATGGTGCTTCTTTCAGCAGCTTTGGTTTCTCATAGAGGCATTCCTGGTGACTTCTAAAATAACTCCTCACATCTCCCACATTCACTCTGTGACTTCTATCCTGCCCCCAGGGGACACAGATGTGTTGATTATGGACTGCTGTGTAACAAATGACCCCAACACAGAGGCTTTAAAAAATTTATCTCACAGAGTCTGTGGGTCAGGAATCCAGGTCTGGCTTAGCTAAGTCCACTGACTCAGAGGACTATAATCAAAGTGTTATCTGGAGCATCCATCATCTCCAGGCTCAAGACTGGAGTGGGGGAGGATCCTCTTCTAAGATGATGCACTTGGCAGTGTGAGGCCTCAGGTCCTCACTGGAGACCTCGGCCCCTGGCCACATGGGCCTCCCCATGATGGCCACTCACACAACACGGCAGCTGACAGAGGGAGCCAACAAGAGGCGGCGAGCATGAGGAGAGCCCGGTTTTCTGAATCCTAACTTCAGAAATGACTTTTGTGGCATCCTGTTCTTAGAAGCCAGTCACAGGATCCAGCCTACACTCAGGGGAGGGGCTCCCACAACGGTATGGATAAGGAGGCAGGGGTCACTAAGGTCACCTTAGAGGCTGCCTGCCACATGATGGCTTTGTTTCTAAGCCATCAAGGACACCGGAGCCAGTGCTTTTAAAGTTCAAGTTGACTTTTAGTGGTGTAGGAAGAAGCACAGCCTTACTCAGAAACCATCATGGCACCAGCACTGAATCCTGACTTTGGGCTCCTAGAGACTTTGATTGACATAGTAGAGAACCCAAAGGATGAACCAGAAGGGGTGAAGTGGCCTGCTACATTCACAGGGCCAGAGGACACCACATCGTCTTGAGTGTGTAGTCTGGGAGCTCGGGAAGGTGTCCTTGGGGATTCAGCTCATCTTAGGGAAAGGGTAGTAACTTGTGATGGTAGATGAGCGAGAATTACCTTTCATGTCAGTAACTGATGAGAGCTCTGATTCCATGGAGAATCCATGCCCCATGACTCTGGCCTCTTTGGGGGATCACCTAGCTTTTAAAGTGAAGTGAGGCAAAGTGAAAGTCGCTCAGTCATGTCTGACTCTTTGTGACCCAATGGACTGTAGCCCCCCAGGTTCCTCTGTCCCTGGGGATTCTCCAGGCAAGGATATGGGAGTGGGTTGCCATGCCTTCCTCCAGGGGATCTTCCCCACCCAGGGATCAAACCCAGGTCTCCCGCATCGTAGGCGGGTTCTTTACCAACTGAACCATGAGGGAAGCCACAAGATGGTGGAGTAGAAGGACGTGTGCTCATCTTTGACCTAGCTTTTAGGAAGTGTCGTTTTCCTGTGGATTGCACCTGGCAGGAAAGAGGGTGGGAAGGGGACTACTGTGCTTTGAACACCTCATAGGCACCAGGCACCGTTCTAGGTGTTTCCTTGTGTTGTGTACATTGATCATCTCATGGCATCCTCAGCCTTTCCTTTTGGGTAAAGACTACAACCTCCCTTCTACACAGGAGGAAAGGGATTGAGTAACTCACTGGAGGGTGCACGATTTGATCTAAGATCTGCCCTCACTGATCCAGGCAAGTCATGGACTCCACCTGTGGCTACGCTCTCAGCTTGTGGGTAAATCTTACCTCCTGCATCTGGCCAGCATACCTGTTGGCCAGAACCTTCCTACTTTCCTTTCCTTCCCTCTGTCTCTGCCCTGGCTCAGGGCCCCAGTGGTCAAGTGTGGATGTTTGTAACTGAATTCCCCATCTCAAGGCACTCCCCACTTTAATTTCCTGTAGATTGTGCCAGACTCATTTATCTAAAACAGCTCCAATTCTCTTACTCTTCTACTTGAAAACCTATATATCTTCCTGTCCAAGCTTCTGTGACCCCCACTGCTTGTCACCCACCTGCATGTCAGAGGTCCAGCCTCTCTGAGGACACAGGCCCCCCAGCTCAGCCCTCCAGCCCTGCATTCTGCCTGGCCCCTCACGCTATGAGTCTCCAGGATCCCAGCTAAATTGAAATACCAAGGAAGGGGCTCCCACTTGAGAAATGGTGGGGTCCTACCTCCGCCGCAGCTCTCACATCGCAAACCTCCCTCCAAGAACAGCCTCCCTCTTGAGGGGCAATTACGCTGGAGCGCATTGCACAGCAGAGTGGGCGATGGTCCTGAGGAGGGGCCGGAGGCTTTCTGGGAAACAAGCTGTGTGTGTACTTACCACTGACCCGCCACCCAGGACTCACTTGGGGTGTTTGTCTTGGGGGTTCTCACTAGAATTCTGTCTCCCAGCAGCCCCTGGGACTGTGCTCAGGCGTTCTTGATTACTTTTCCTGCTATTGGTCAACCAAGGTCCCCGTGACTGGCTCGTATCCCATAACTTCTTGGCAAGCCCCCTGCAACTGAGGACCTAATTATACTGTCTCCTTAGACCCCATGGTCATTGTAGCATCTACCTCCACCAGTCCATCCAGCCTTCTTTTTCCTCCTCAATGCTGGGCCCGGCCACCCAAGCCTCGGGGCTTTTCTCTGGTCTGGACCTGCTCGCCCCACGTTTGCTCTCTCAGCTCTTGTCCTCTGCTTCTTCTCGTTGTGTGGCTTGTACACTTTACATAGGGGAAATCCGTTCGCAGATGTTATCTTGACGGCTTACCCAGGAGGACAGTGGGGTAGTAAGTCCCGAGGCAGCTCTGGATCCACAATTTCTTCATAGATTTAGTGGCTCGAGGGACATTGTGATTGGATGGTTGACTCACTTGACCTGCTTTGCCCTGTTGGTGCCTCTGTGAGTCTTGTTAGGAAAAGTAGGCCAAAGAGTGGGTCCAGGAGCAGTGGGTGTTGGTTCAGGGGTCCTCCCCCTCCACTGGGTCTCTCTTCCTCAGGGCCACTCTCTGACATCCCCAGTGCCTCCCCTCAACCAAGTTTTTCTGCTTTGAGCCCCCTTCCAGAAGTTTCCTCCCTCACCATCCCCCACCCTGAAGGCTCCAGAGGTCTTGGGAGCACGAAGGGTGGAAGGGAAGGCATACAGGAAGAGACTCTCACCAGGGAGTTGGATTGTCTTTCTGCTTAACTGGGGCTTCCCTGGTAGCTCAGGTGGTAAAGTGTCTGCTTACAGTGTGGGAGACCTGGGTTCGATCCCTGGGTCGGGAAGATCCCCTGGAGAAGAAAATGGTGACCCACTCCAGTACTCTTGCCTGGAAAATCCCATGGACCAAGTAGCCTGGTAGGCTACAGTCCATGGGATCCAAAAGAGTCGGACATGACTGAACAACTTCACTTCACTTCACTTCACTTCTGCTTAACTACTCATATCTCCCATCAGACTGAGAGTGCACTGGGGGTGAAGGAGCTGAACTTGGGTGTGCCCTCAGTGGCTGGTTGGACTTGAGGGGCCAGCACGATGCTGAGACCGGCTTATGACCCACTCTCATCACTGCATCCACAAGTCACATCAAATCCTGATGCTTCTCAGGTCTTCCCAGCAGGAATCCCAGATGCCAAATGTTGCTTCAGGCAGGATTATACCTATAATCACATGGGTGTCTTACACGCTTTGTGGTTTCTGATAACAGTGAAGATGGTTAGATACCTTTGATTCATTCTTAAAGATCTGTAAGTGGATGAATTCTCTACCTTGGTCCTTCTGCTAACTTGCCAGCCTTCCCCACTGTGATCATTCAATTCTCTCTATTTCGTCCTACCTGCCCCCAAAGAGCACAGAATTTATCCATGCTTTTCTACCAGAAACAGAATCCCTTTACAGCGATTTCTCATGATAGAGGCACCAGCTTTTTGAAAAGTTGTATGTACCTAAAGCCATATTTTAAATGCTTTAGATGAGCATACAATAAGAATGTCTTATTTAATCTTTATGATTAAAGCTCTTCTGGGTCTTCCCCCAGATATACCAGGCTTGGGAGAGGAAATTACATTTTAAATATCATTCACAGAATCCATCCTTCTTAAACCCCATGAAGTTTTATCCGGTAGGATCATCTGAGGCCTTGTATGGACCTGAACCACACTGTTGGCCTTAAGTGCCCCTGTCACGGCTGGGGAGCTGGTCTCCTCCATGAGCTGGGCAGGGTCAAGGACACCTTGACTGACTGCTTCATTGCCTCAATGAGGCTGTGGACCTCTCCACCCGATGGAAAGATCATGGGCTTAAGAGATAGGAGTTCATCAAAGGAACCAATGAATCCTTTTCTAAACTGAAGAATGCTTTCCTAAAATTAATAGCCTCTGAATATATTTATTTTACTAAGTTGAGTTTTTATTCAGTCACAGTTTGATGACCCAGAAATCATAGGCAATAGTTTCAAAATCTTAGGATTTTTCCCAAGAGGAATTGGTTCATTTTCTTTGCATTAAAAAGTAGTTTTCTTTTTCTTTTTCTTTTTTTTTTACTTCTGGATCAGACTTCTAAACTGCTCCCCCACCATGTCTAAACCTTTCCTAGTTAGATGTGGGTGTCCAGCCCAGTGCTTTCCTGAAACGCTAAATAAAAAACGTATTTGAAGATTGACTCTTGGGGCTTAGGGTCTTAAAGGATCTCTGTGTGTGTGTCTGTGTTTGTGTGTGTGTATCAGCTAGTTTAGGCTAAGTTATGTCACAGTAACAAATAACCCCCAATTTAAGTGACTACCGCAGCAGCGTAAACTTGTTTCCAGCTCATGTTCAAGTGCTCCCTGGTTTGGCTGCAGCTATGCTCTGTTCACTTCTTTCAGACAGAGGCTGAAGACATGCCCAGATCCCTCTCAGATGTTAATATTGTGGCTTGGAAGTGGCACATGTCACTGCCCCTCCCATTTTATTGGCTAAACCAAAGGGAATGGTGTGGAGACTATTTTCTCACCACAGGAAGAGGCCAGGCGCATATATGTTCCTGGAGGGAGGAACAGAGAATATTCTGTCAATAATGCAGTTTACTTTAAGGATTATTATTGTGAACATCACCTTGAGTCAAGACATATCTACCTGACCTATCTGTAATATGCTAGGTGTTTCTTGAATTAAAGAGCACATGGTTATCTTCTTACTTAATATTGGAGAAGATGTATGAAAAATATAGGATGTGGCTGATTTTATGTCATCGAGTTCAGAAATAGTGTTGGAGATTTTTAAAAATAAAATGCTCTACCAGCTTGTTTTCCTGTGGTTTGCTTTTTCTTCTGAAACTGAAATCAGAATCACTCAGTCCCTTCCATTAGTGAGGTCTGTAGTTGTTTGTATTTCCCTGCATCCAGTTTTCCTCAAGAGTGAGGGTACTTTTCTACTTAAATACAAAGATTAGACTGTGCTCAGTGGATGTCCTCTGGAATAACTAAATTATCCAAATTCATTAAATCATTTCTCGTAACTACAATTAAATGGAATCTTCCAAATTAATTTTCCCCATGTAATTTACTCCACCCATCCACAAATTCCCCCATCTCCCCTCCGTCTTCTTCTTTTTTGACTATGAATTCTAAAAAATTCACTCTGGACACAGTCAGGACCACTGGCCCTTGAAATTCATCCTCCAGGCAAGGAACCTAATTTGGGAATTCTAGTTCCAAAGCTGGCTACTGATTTAGGGCCAGGTTCCCTGTCAGGCTTCCCCACCATCTCCTCCTCTTTGGAAAAGGCAGAAGGGCAGAGCTGGAATCCTGCATGGAGGAGGCAATCCTGCAGCCTGGCTTGAAAAACACTGATTTTTTTTCAGCCTTCCAACTCATTCTGTGGATAGCCATTTTTTTGGCTGACATGTCTTAAACTTACATCATATTGACGATGCCTGAGGAGTCCTTGAACATCCATAACTGGATGGCACACGGAATACTTAAATGACATGTATTTTCATGGCTGAGTTAGTGGCAGCCACCGGGTGGATCTTGGAAATCAAAGAAAGCTTACAGAGAGTTGCCCTGTTGCAGATGTGCTAGAAGAAGCCCTCTGGTCCTTTCTAAGCTCTTCACCTTCGATTTTCAGGTGGATATGCGATACACTCACATGTGTGTGACTGTGGACCCTCTGCCACACATACACACACATTCATGTCATACACATGCACATGCACCTAATTCCATACATACCTGTGTGCACGCATACATTCTGATGTGTACACGTGCATGCACACTTAGGAGCCAGACCCGTCTCTTAAAAAAAAAATTGAAGTATAGTAGATTTACAATGTTGAAATAATTTCTGCTCTATAGCAAAGTGGCTCAGCTACACACATATATGCATTCTTTTTCTCAGATTCTTTTTCATTATGATCAGTCCCAGGGGATTGGATATAATTCCCCATGCTATACAGTAGGACCTTGTTGTTTATCCATTCTAATGTAATAGTTTGCATCTACTAACCCCAAACTCCCAGTCCTTACCTGTTCCTCCCCTCCTCCCCCTTGGCAGTCACGTGTCTGTTCTCTCCATCTGTGATTCTGTTTCTGCATTGAAGATTGGTTCATTTGTGCCATATTTTAGATTCTAGACCCTTCTCTTTGCACTCAAGCCTGGGGCAGGTCCTCCTGTGCTCTGCCCTCTTGGACTGAGCCCACTCCCTCGCATTCTCTCTGGGAAATTAGCAGCACACCATCTAATCAGTTTACCTCTGACTCGCCCACTTTGGCTTTGAGATGATGACAGAGTGCAGCTATTTAGCTGTCAAACGCTCTGACTATTGCCCAGATGGACAGCGCCTCAAACATCAGAGTGGTGTCTTGCTCCCTCATGGGTGGGAGGGGGGTAATGAGTCTCCCAGTTGCTTTTTTAAGTGCTTCATGCATCTGCCTTTAATTTTAATGCCTCTTGCCTGCTGACCTCGCTTCCCGGCAGCCAGCCTAAGTGTGATTCCCATAATTAACTTAGTGATAATTTAATCTCTCTGCTTTAAATTTGATTGTTTTTGAGGGACTGGGGTCTGGGGACAGGAGAAAGGGGAACTTTGCGCCTCGTTTGACCTTTGTTTTTGTCTGGACTCTTTCTTTGACAGCAGCAAGATCAGAGGGATATAGCTGGGTCGGGTGAGGGGACACAGAGAGAGAGAGGCTCAGGGCATCATGGGTAGATTCAAGAAAGGATGCTAAAACAGAACTCTCTCTCCATTCCTTTTCTTGTAAGAAGTCATCTTTCTTTGTCCCCATTTCTCCCCCCAAAAGGTGCAAACATGTGAGTGAGAGTACACAAATGCTTTAAGATGCTTTGATGGGGAGTAGCTTGAAAATGAAAAAATAATAAACTTCCTTTGTGGTCATGGCAACCATTCTCTTAAGCCAGAAGAAGGCGAGAAGGCGTAAGAGGCACCATTGGATGCTGCCCTGCTACTCCCCATGTTCGCTTCTAGGCCCACAGCCTTTGTGCCCACGTGTCTGCCCAGGTCTGTGTCAGGGGTTTCCCATGCTTCTAAGCTGCTGAAACCAAGACCAGCAGATTGCCTGAAGAGGTGGAACCGACAGCTGGGAAATCTCGACTTTGTTGCTGGCTGCACTCCTGATTTTGGACAAATTGTTTATCTGTACATATTTCACCTTGTGAGCAACTAGCCTGCTAATATATCACCCTCCGTCTCTCATATGAATAAGCTGAGAATAAAAGGTCTTCACATCTGGAGAACATTTCTTGATTCCATAGGAGAAACAAACGAATAAAAATTAAGACAATGATGAGGACCAAATGATTTTCTGTGCTTAGTAAACTTCTAAGGAGAGTCTTCACACCCCATTGATGTAAACACCTATATGAATCTAGGCAGAGTATTAGAGCAGAGGGTGGAAGGTCCCCAGGGAAAACCTCAGAGGTTCCAAATAGATGCACTAACCAGTCCCTGTGGGATTTGTGTGTGTGTGTGTGTGTGTGTGTGTGTGTGTGTGTGCGCGCGCGCATGTACACGCTCAAGATCTCTTTGGGAGAACTTCAGGAAGCCACCCTTGGTTCCTCTCTAGATTGCTACTGCACTGAGGAGCATATGGTGGGTGAAGGAAGGGGGACACAGGGCAATACTCAGTTCTGAAAAGCTTGGGATTCTTCCTACCACCTCCTGCAGCCTGGAAACAAGGTCTTTGATTTATGAGCTAACTTTTAATTAAAAGAACAGCAGAGAAAAAAAAATCTCATTTTGCCTCTCCAGGATAAATGGTTCACAGTCTGAACTAATTTTGTTTCTTCTCCGAATGCCCCGGTGCTGCAGGGGTGTGTGAATACCTGTGTGTGTGTGCACACGTGTGTGTGTGTGCATCTGTGTGTGTCATGGGATGTTGGCTGAGTGCTCTGTGTCAGACCCCCCCTCTAAAGATTATTTGCTCCTGCAGCTGACCCTGCCTCTACCCTCTGGGTCCTGGTGTGTAGCCCTAATGCTAGCTTCTTGCTCTGTATCACAGTTTCTCCCTGCAGTTTTCTTCTGACATCTTTACTTGAAGAGACGCTGCTGTCAGTTTCATTCTGACTCGCTTGTAGAACTTTCCTTCCTTCAGCCACAATGATGTCTCTGCTGTCTTTGGTGGAAGAGATTTTATTTTGTTGGTCACCCCAAATTCTCAATATGTTTTGATTTGTTTCTCTGACAGCCCCTCATTACCTCCCATTGGCACTTCCCAGAATGGAATTTATCAGACCCACTAGCCCTTCTTCTCCAGGAGTTGATCTTCCCTAATATGACTGAATCTGACATGCAACTCACCCCTGGTGGGTTGGGATATAAACCTGGCCTTTCTTATATGACAACTTTTATTCTCCATCACTATCCATCACCTTTAGCAGTGTGATGGGGACCACTCTTTTCTGTGAGTCCTGCCTTCTAGGAGTACCAATGTTTATTTGGTAGTTAGAGGTGGATTTCTTTACGTGAGAGAGGTATCAAGTCCACTCTGTTAGACTTTTCATTCCTCCCTTCATCAGAAAGGACTGTGGAGCCCAATCCATTAATTGCAGAAGCCAGAGCCAGGGGTCCTCGTCTCATACCAAGAACCTGTGCCCTCCACTGCCCTGCTGGGACTTTGGGGGCAGCGTTGGAGGAGCTGCTGTGGCTTCTTTGCTCTGGAGGGAGAATCTGTCCATGAAACACACTGAAAAACCTCAGGAGAACTGACCAGCCAAAGTCCCTAGTTAAGATAAGCCAAAAAACCAACTGCGAGGCCACAGAGAGGTGGCCTGGGCCAGCGGCAGAAATTTGGGTTTGCACTCGATGACAAATTCTCAGCCTTCTCTGCTGCTGACTCACTTCAAGGGGCAAGGGACAGTCATCACCAACCTGGCCCTTTTCAGGGCTTTGGTCTTATTTGTAGTAAACAGCAGAGGGAATGAGCTCTAGGCCTCCCCTACCTTCTGCCACTGCTCCATTTATAAACACTCTATCACAGCGTGTCCTGGTATGAGCAGGAGCGGGGCTTCACAGGGACATAAGGCACCAGCTCACAGTTAGGATAGTCTCATCACAGCAAAGCATGTTGGTATATACGGACTCACCTTAAAGCGCCAGCTCACTGTACCTGGGCTCTCTGGGCTGGGGGAGAGCAGGGTGGCAGCAGCCCAGGCCTCACCCAGTGTCCCATCTGCTCCCATCCCCTGACCATCACCCGCACCTGCTCCTCCTGGGTGAGCCAAGGGAGGGACCCCTGGGCGCTCCACCTACCTGATGGTACCAGCAGTGACGTCCACTTTCCAACTTGCCGAAGTGATGTTTCCCAGAGCACTCTGACGCCCTGGGGCTGTTCTGCAAGATGAGATCATTGGTTCTAAATTTGTCTTTGCTGACAGCCCAGAACTGGGTTTCAGGGCCCCTGGCAGGCTCGGGAGGTAGACTGCTGGAGGAGACTCCCACATATGCCCCAGCTCCTGCCACCACCACTGTCCGACAAGAGGGGCTTCCTTCTCCTCCGACAGTTCTCACTTGCATCTTCAGCTTCCCTGGGTTCCCTGTTCTGAAGATTAGCTTTTGTGCCTAGGACCTCAACTTAGGAAGGAGCCAGCATAAAAACCAGCCTAGAGAGTGCACCCAGACTCAGAAAAAAGGGCCAGCTTCTTCCTTGCTTTTCCTTGCTTGTGGACAGTTGTCCTGCATCACAAGCACTGGTGCTTGATGTCTTTCAAGTCCACCTGCGGGTACTGGAGCATCCTCCCCCTCCCTCGTGTCTGCAGTCCATCATCTGACAAATTAGCTTGGAACTCGAAGGGTCCTAGGAACAAGCCTTGGGAGTGTCTTTAAGGAAGCAGAGCTGTTTGAAACTGAAAAAGAGGACAGACTGCTCTTCTGGTGAGGGCCTAGGGCCAGAGCTCCACAGAAGTAACAGGTGAGGCCGGTGAGCTTCTCTGCTGGGAGGACTCAGCCAGCAGCACCTTTGGAAGAATCAAGCCCTGGGGGAACGTGGGGTGGAGTGGCAGACCCCTTGCTGGGGACCAGCAGTGTAGTGTGTTTCTCCTATCACTGCTGTGACAGATTATGAAAATTACTGACTTAAATCGGCACAAACTTACTGCCTTACAATTCTGTAGGTCAGATGCTCACTCAGCTGAAACCAAGGTGCCAGCAAAGCTTTACTCCTTCCTGGTAGCTGACACGGTAAAGAGTCCACCTACAATGCAGGAGACCTGGGTTCGATTCCTGGGTCAGGAAGATCCCCTGGAGGAGGGAATGGCAACCCACTCCAGTATTCTTACTTGGAAAACCCCATGGACAGAGGAACCTGGTGGGCTACAGTACATGGGGTCGCAAAGACGTAGACACAACTGAGAGGCTTACATGTTCACAAAAGTTCTGGGGGACAATCTGTTCCCTCCCCTTTTCCAGTTTCCAGTGGTTGTCCACTTTCCTTGGCTCATGGCCCCCTCCCACCATGCTCAAAACCAGTGGCATGGCATCTCTCTGCCACTTCCTCTAGTGCATCTCCTACTAATCACAGCTGGAAGAGGGTCTCTATTCTTAAGGATTTCTGGGATTGGATTGGGCCCACCTGGCTAATCCAGGATAATCTCCCCAGCTCCTTAATTTGTATGTTAGTCACTCATCTGACTCTTTGCAACGCCATGGAGCCCATTAGGCTCCTCTGTGCATGGGATTCTCCAGGCAAGATTACTGGAGTGGGTTGCCATTTCCTCCTCCAGGGGATCTTCCCGACCCAAGGATTGGACCCACATCTCCTGCATTGCAGGCAGATTCTTTACCTCTCAGCCACCAGCTGCTACTGCTGCTGCTGCTGCTAAGTCGCTTCAGTCATGTCCGACTCTGTGTGACCCTATAGACAGGGGCCCACCAAGCTATCCTGTCCCTAGGATTCTCCAGACAAGAACACTGGAGTGGGTTGCCATGTCCTTCTCCAATGCGTGAAAGTGAAGTCGCTCAGTCGTGTTTGACTCTTAGCAACCCCATGGACTGCAGCTCACCAGGCTCCTCTGTCCATGGGAGTTTCCAGGCAAGAATACCGGAGTGGGGTGCCACTGCCTTCTCTGCTCAGCCACCAGGGAACATGCCAAATCTCCTTTTCCTTGTGAAGTAACATAATCTCTAATTCTGGAGGTTAAGATGTGGACATCTTTCTTTGGTGGGGCCGTGATTCTGTCTACCACAGCAGAGATGGCTCTATATAGCTGCAAAGTTGTTGGGGGAGACGTGTGAGGGTGGAAGTTTGGGGAGGCATTTTGGGACCAGAAAGGACCCGTGGGAGGCCCACCCCTAGAAGGTTAAGATGGGAAGGGATGGGAGAGAGGCTCAAGAGGGTGGGGATATATGTATACTTATGGTTGATCAATGTTGTTATATGGCAAAAACCAACACAGAAGTGTAAAGCAATTATCCTCCAATTTAAAAAAAAAGAGAGAGAGAAGTAAAATGTTTAAAAAGACTGAAAATCCCACCAGACTTTGGCATAGTTCCCAAGCAGAGCACTTCAGCTCCTCCCACCCCAGCCAGAAGGCGTGAGGATGGTCTCCCAAGTTTCTGAACCCAGGAAGCTCCACTGATCAAGACAGCTTTGGGCTTTCCTTCTTGGACATTGGAACGAAAGGGGCCTTTCATGAACTTAATCAGTTTCAATGACTTTATTTGGAATTTCATTATCTGTAAGTTTGCTTTCCCTTGGTTTCAGAAGAGCTTTTTCTGGGGGAATAAAAGGCTTTGGGAAAGCTCCTGTTTCTCCTGACTTTACAAGGCAAAGGAGGCTTCATTTCCTCCACCATGTGCAGCAGCTACCAAAGCCCAGTGGGAAGAACTGGAAGGAAACCTGTCGGCACGAGGGTCAGTTGTGACAGCTGTGAACAATGTCCCCTCCCCTGAAAGGGAGTCACCATTGACCTTGATGATTTACCGGTTGGGAAACTGTGATTGGCCAGGCTCATGTTTATGTGTCTACTTTTGTTTCCTTCCTGTAATTTCCCAGCACTATGGCCAGCTTCTCCTAAGGTTTACTGTTGAGCAAGATGCAATTTTAGGCATTGTGAGATGACCAAACAAGAGGAAAAAAAAAAGGCCCTATGGCCTTGGTGAGCTTAGGTGGGCAGAGCGAGTGAGAAAGGGCCAATCGGTTTGTTAGACCAGACTGAAGCCCGTCTTCAATCTCAGGTGTACGAAATAGAACTTTCAGCCCCTGGGAGAATTGTCAGTGAGAGCTGCTTCTGCTTCTAAGGTGGGAAAAATGACTGGGTCTTCATTAATGGCTGGGGAGGAAAGAGAGAAGCCGGAGGTGAGAAAAAAGTGAGCAGCTACTGTGTGCTGTGTCTTTTGTGGCTCAGGCCTTACAGTGACTGTCTTCTTCCCCGGCAGCAACCCTGCATGGGGAGGATTTTTGCTGCAATTTTGCCCTTGGAGAGATTTGTATTCAGAAAGGCAGAATGCTAGCTGGCACATAGACTCCAAAATCTATGCCCTTATAATCCATTGTGCAATCTCCACCTTTTATGAATATAAATGACTTTTTTGTTCCTTTTGCCTATGTGCATTTTATTTTATTACTTTTATTTTTTAAAGATTTTCTTTGGATGGGATCATTTTTTTAAAGTCTTTAATTGAATTTGTTACAATAGTGCTTCTGTTTTATGATTTGGTTTTTTGGCCTCGAGGTATGTGGGATCTTGGCTCTCTGACCAGGGACTGAACCTGCTCTTGTGCATTGGAAGGCAAAGTATTAACCACTGGAAGACCAGGGAAGTCCCCCTGAGTGCGTTTTCCAACTCAGTTTTGCTTCCCCATCAAATATCCAGTTTTGTATAAGGATGTGTTGTTGTTGCTATTTAGTCACTAAGTTGTATACGACTCTTTGTGACCCCATGGACTGTAGCCCACTGGGCTCCTCTGTCCATGGAATTTTCCAGGCAAAAATACTGGAGTGGGTTGCCGTTCCCTTCCCCAGAGGATCTTCCTGACCCAGGAATCGAACCCAGGTCTTCCACATTGCAGGCAGTTTCTTTTATTGTCTGAGCCACCAGGGAAGCCCAAGTATACTGGAATGGGTAGCCTATCCCTTCTCCAGCGGATCTTCCCAGCCCAGGGATCTAACCCATACCTCCTGCATTGCAGGCAGATTCTTTACCATTGAGCCTCCAGGGAAGCCTGGGTAGAGATGAGGCTGGGGCATATGGGGAGTTTGAGGCTCCAGAAGGAAGCATTTAGGACTAGCGTTTTTGGGTGGCTCTGCATGCTGGAAGCTTCTAGGCATTTCAGGGCCTGCGTTCTGAGCCTGCGAGAGAGTGGGCCTTTTCCCTTACTGCCGGTAGCAATCCCTGGACGCTCACCACAGGCTTCTCTATTGCAGGATTGCTCTCAACTGGGCTTGTGAAAATGAACAGCTGATGTGTTCTGTAATTCCTTGTCTCTTCATATGTGTGTGTAACAGTATGAACATAAATATAGTTGTGTGTGTGGGGGGGTGGTGGGAGTGGGGTTGTTCCTGGAAAAGCTGAAGAGGACCTGTTTGCCATTTTGATGACTTATTCTAAAGCTTGGCCCTGCCTTTCTTCTCATCTCTTTCTGCTTCTCCTCATCCCGCGGGAAGAAGGAGAAAAGTAGTGGGACGGCAGGCGTAGAAAGGGACCCCGGGACTCTGTGTGGGCCTGTGACTGTCTCTCCTACTTTCTCACCACGAGTCAAGACTTCCCCATCTGACCTCAGTCTTTGGGTTCCCAAGATGAGGATTTTCTTTTTTTTCCCTTTGCAGTTCATGGGGATTGAGTGTGCCAACTAACACTGTTAGGAAAATGTGTTTGTGTAAAATATATGTGGTGTATGTGTAAACATTCACTTACAAAATGACAAATGGGGGCAGTTTCTAAATAGAGTTTTTAAAATATGAATTATAAGTTTTCAACAGTATCCTATGTGTGTGTATCAGTCATTTAAAGCCTGGCAAGTTGGACGTAAAGATTTCCCTGACTCTGGGACATCCCTGGTAATCCAATGGTGAAGACTCTGCACCTCCACTGCAGGAGACATGGGTTCAATCCCCGGTAGGGGAACTAAGATCCTGCATGCCATGTGGTGTAGCAAAAAATTAAAGCTTAAGTTGTTTAAAAAAAGATTTTCCTGGGCTTGCCTGGTGGTCCAGTGGTTAAGACTCTGCACTTCCATAGCAGGGGAGTGGGTTTTGATCCCTGGTAGGGGAACTAAGGCTTCCCTGGTGGCTCAGACGGTAAAGAATCCATCCCCAATGAAGGAGACTCAGGTTTAATCCCTAGGTCAGGAAGATCCCTTGGAGAAAGGAAAGGTAACCCACTCCAGGATTCTTGCTTGGAGAATTCCATGGACAGAGGAGTCTGGTAGGCTATACAGTCCATGGGGTCACAGAGAGTTGGACACGGCTGAGTGGCTAACACACTTACAGGAGAACTAAGATCCCACATCCTGTGTGACATGGCAAAAAGAAAAAATAAAGTTGTTTAGAAAAAAAGAGATTTCCCTGGGTTTCCCTGGTGGCTCAGTGGTAAAGAATCCGCCTGCCAGTGCAGAAGACAAGGGTTCAGCCCCTGATCTGGGAAGATCCCACATGCAGTGGAGCAACTAAACCCTGAGTATTGAGCCTGTGTTCTCGGGTCTAGGAAGTGCAACTACTGAACCCAGGCGCCACAGCTGAAGCCTGAGTGCCCTGGAGCCCGTGCTCCGCAACAAGAGAAGCCATCGCAAAGAGAGGCCCGTGCACAATAATTAGAGAGTAACCCCTCTTCGCTATAGCTAGAGAAAAGCCCACACAGCAATAAAGACCAAGCAGAGCCAAAGATAAATAAATAAAATAAAAAATAAAGATTTTCCTAACTCTGTCATAATTACTTCAAACTTATCTAAGCCCAGTTGATACCAGACTACAGAATTTTATGCCAGTTTTCCTAGAGAATGAAGAAGGAGGGGCTCTTCCAACTCGGTCATGCCAGGATTGACAGGGAACACACCCAGGTATATACCCAGGGAAGCAGCCGACGAGGCAGTTGGAGGCTGGGTACGTATGATTGTGTGAGAGCCATGTGTAATTACTTCTGATGGTGTTAGAGAGGACAGGTGTTTCATTAAGTTTGAGAGATTTGGAACATTTCAGTTATGCCGTGGTGGGATGCCGGCATTCCAAAATGAGCTAGCAAGGATCCCACTGCCAAGAAGCTGTATTTCTCAGCAGCACTGTCATCCACGCATGTCACATGTTACCACTTGGAGACCACTGCCCTAGATGATGAGCTTATTTGAAATATTAGAATGACTTGGAAACAAGGTCCTTCCACACCACCTATGGGAGTGCTCTCTTTGGCCATCATGGGAGTAGACGGAAAGACTGATCCCTGGTTCACTGCTTTGACATGTTGTGATCATGGGCAGTAACCTTGGCCTCCCTGTGTATTCATTTCCCCACTGTCTACTGCAGGCCAGAAAACGTGCTTGTGAAGCAGACCTTTGAGGAAGCCCTTGATGAGAGCAGCCTGGGAGTGGACCAGTTTTCAGAGCCTAGGATTGGTGGGCCAAGTTGGCCACAGCAGGTAGTAATGAGGCCAAAGTCTTTCACATGCCCGCCTCTCCCCCCACCCCCACCGCCCCTTGCAGGGGGACAGCAAACAATTCTGGCTGGTGGCCTCAGGCAGAACCCTGAGCTCTTGCCTAATGGGTCACCTTGACCACAAAAGAGTGTGGCTGTTGCAGCTCTGGAAGAAGAATGCAGGCTCCACACCATCCCCACTGGGGGCGGTGAGCCTCACACCTCTTTTGGCCCCAGACCAGCCACTCTGCGAAGCTCAGGGGAGGACTCCAGGGCAGGCAGACTGGGAGTTCCTTCTCTTATTTGATTACTTGATTAAGTGAGGAGACAGGCAAGCTGGTAGGAAGATCAGAGCCTGTGGGACCTCAATCCCTTCCCCACCAGGAACCTCTCTGGCTGTCTTGAAGCTTTCCCATGTGTGAAACAAGTGGTGAGCGATATTACCTGACGGAGCTGTTTAGGGAGTTGCTAATGACTATGATGGCCAGTTACGGTTGGAGGATGACAGTGTGAGTTTCTCTAACAGGCTAAAACACATTCCAGGCAGGTGATAACCCTCCCGCCCCCAAGGTACTTTTATTTGTGAGTTGATGACTGCATCCATGACCATACTCATTGAGGCTTCTTGAGAGTTGGCTTGGTGATCTGACTTTATGAAAAGAGCACAGAGTAGGAACTTAGAAAATGTTTACAAAACTTCCAAAGAAGGGAAATGGAGGGGTTGGGGAAAAGAAAAGATGGAAGAGATGGAAGAGGGGTGAATGCTCCACAGGAGGGCGTTGTGCCTAGAGACAATTGCTGTTCACATCCTGCGACCACCTTGAGAGCCTGAATGATCCACCTCATGCCCATCAGTTAGTGGGGCTGAACCCAGTGGGGCTCATTACAGTTGGGGGTATTTATCTGGGACTTGTCTGACCAATATTTAGTGCATGGTTGCTAAGCATGGGCACTACTCTGGGTGATGTAATTTATTAATTAATTTATTCGATCCTCAGGACTGCCCTGCAAAGTAGTAGCTGTTGTGGTTTCATCACTAAGTCATGTCCATCTCTTTTATGACCCCATGGACTGTAGCCCACCAGACTCCTCTGTCTATGGGATTTCTCAGGCAAGAATACTGGAGCGAGTTGCCAATTCCTTCTCCAGGAGATCTTTCCGACCTGGGGATCGAATGTGCATCTCCTGCATTGGCAGGTGGATTCTTCACCATCTGAGCCTCCAGGGAAGCCCTGCAAAGTAGACATGCTTGTTATTGTCAAGGACACTTGAGGAAACAGGCCCAGAGAGGTTCAGTGGCTAAGGCAAGATTATATGATTACAGCCGTGGAGGCAGGATCTCAGTGCAGGGCACTCAGAGCCCATGCTTGTGCTCATTGTGTTTTCCTGGTCTTGGGCTGAGCCCATCATCCATGAGGCCCACAGCCTCCCAGAAGTATCAGATGGTACCCTCTGCTTTCTGTTTCTCCCATGGACTCAAACGGGCCCTCTCTCTTCATCCTCTTTGCCTTGAGATCTTTGGTAGCCAAGCCCTGAAGTGTGAATCCTCCCTGCCTATCTGGATGATGGCTTCAATCTTCTCATGTCTCCAGGGAACAAGCTGAGGCAAGTGTCTCTCCCACTGGCTGACCTCCTGATGGTCCCCAAGTTGGGACAGAGCCCCTGGCCGTGTGGGTACCGGGGAGAGCAGGCTGTTGTTGCTCGAGTGCTTTCTGCTCCTTTTGAAGGGATGCTCTCCTGCTCTAAGTGGGCATCTCTCCTTCCCGAGCCTCCTCCTCCTTTTCCAAAAATGTGCATTTCAGAAGAAGCAGATGGGCTCACGGGTGCTCTTCTAGCCCCTCTCTCCTCCAGCTCCACAGGGAGTTGCCTCCTCTTGGTCTTTCTGCTTTCTTTCCTTCCCCCAAACCTTCTGTCCATGTCCCTTCCAACTCGCTGAGAGCGCTTTGCTCATTTGGGCTCATTGGGCTGAACTGACACCCCTGGTGCCCATGGTCCTGGTACTGCTGCCCACGAGAGAGGAAGAGCTATTTCTGTGAATGAGACGATTACTTGTCCTCGGGCTCAGTAGCAACAAGTCCAGGGAAATCCTAGATGGTGTTCCTATTGGACTGCGTTTTCTCACTTAGAAAACATTGTCATTATTTGGGTAGGGAAGAGGCCCTTAGGTAACTCTGTTGCAGTCCAGGGCCCAAGATCCTCTTTCCGTAGACTTATTACAAGCTTCTAGAGCAAAGATTTTTGAAGCTCTTCGGAGAACTTTTTCTTCAAAGAAAACCTTACGAGGAAAGTGAGAAGTGAAAGTGTTAGTCGTTAAGTGATGTCTGATTCTTTGAGACCTCATGGACTGTAGCCCACCAGACTCCTCTGTCCATGGAACTCTCCAGGCAAGAATACTGGAGTGGTAGCCATTCCCTTCTCCAGAGGATCTTCCCAACCCAGGGGTCGAACCTGGGTTTCCTAAATAGCAGACAGATTCTTTACCATCTGAACCACCAAGACACCAAGCCGCTAAGCCCCCCAGACCTTCTGAGACACTTTCACACTATGAGTAAGTCAAACATAAAATATAAAATTCAGTCTAGGTTGGTGTTGGTGGGATAGGTGAGGGGAAGAGGGACACAGTTTCAGAGCTTCCCTCTCTGTCTTCCCAATGGCCCCCAAGATGGATTGTAGGAAGCATTATGGAGCACAAGAGGACACCTCATGGATTGTAGGAAGCATTATGGAGCACAAGAGGGTGTCTCCACCCTACATTGTTGCCTTGTGGGTGGTCTAGACTGGATGATGAACTCATCCTGGCGTCTGGGCTGTGTCCTGTGTCCCCTGGGTGGGGTGCTGGAGAATGAAGGCGGTAACTGTAAGGGGATGGAAAAAGAGAAAAGACCTTCCGTTGACTGACTGTCTCACCATCACAGAAGATGTCACTTGGGTTCCCTGGGGCTATGTCAGGTTCTGAGTGATGGTTCTTACAGGGAAGCTAGCCCTGGAGAAATGCCTTGAGTGTGATTGGGCATCTGCTCTCTCAGTTGAATATCTCAGGGCTATGAGGACAGTGGCTGTTGGCCAGGCCACCTTTGTCTTGAGGATGAGATATTTCCATTTGAGAAACATCCTTGAAGAGAGGTGCGGACCCATGTGCTAGATCAGAAATGATGTCTACTGAGCTTGTGCAACAAAGTTATCTGAGCTACTAGTGTTATTTTAACCCCGCTGAGAAGAGTGAGGCTAACTCAGGATAAATTTCATTTTGCTAACCAATGAAGGTTGCGTTGGGCTTCCCTGGTGGCTCAGCAGTAAAGAATCCACCTACAATGCAGGAGACCCCCAACAGTGCAGGAGACATGGGTTTAATCTCTGGGTCTGGAAGATCCCCTGAAGAAGGAAATGGCAACCCACTCTACTATTCTTGCCTGGGAAATTCCACAAACAGAGGAACCTGGTAGTCTAGAGTCCAGGGGATCACATGAGTTGGACATGACTTAAACCACCACCAGCAGGGTTGTGTTGGCAAATGTCACCTGCTTCATCGCCACCACCAGATATAATACCTAGGGACCTCCTCTAACATTTGAGTCCCACATTACAATTTACAAAGCTCTTCTGTATGTTACCGCCTTTAAGTGGCACACACCCCCGTGAAGTAGGGGCTGCCAGTCCTGACTCTCATCTTGCAGATAAGGAATCGGCTTAGAGAGGTCACCTGACTCAAGCAAGGTCACAAAGCCAGTTAGGATCAGGGTGGAGACTTAACCATCCCATCTCTGACTGCGAGTTCAAGGCCATCTTCACTCTTCCATAGGTTTCTTTAGTGCGTACATCAGGGGGCTCAGGTCAGAAGAGGGGCAAGATGTAGAAAGGTGAGAAGAATGAAGGCATTCTAGCAGGTTCTCTGCAGTCCCCTCCAAATCTCCCCTCATATTCCTGCCTGCCTCCCCTGCCCTCCTAGGTGAGACGGAGCTGAGCTCTTCCCCAGCACATCCCCATTGTTATTTTCCACATCTTGCACCACGTGTATTGCTATTTTTATCCTGTACTAGAAACTACTGAGTGGGGGAGAAATGTTAATTGGTATTATTACAGCAAACTGTGTCCTAGTAACATTGCAATTCAGAGGTAAGCTCTCCATTCCCCTCCCCTGCCTTTTTGGAGAAGATAGGGATTTTATTCATTTGGCTGACGCCAGCTTGGGTTTCTGATAGCTGCTGCCGAGCCTGTGGGGAGATGGATTCAGGACTCTGTCATCCATTGGCCAGACTGCTGGGCCTCCACCGTATGCTTAGTTTCTGAGCGAAGGACGTGGGGGTGGGTGGAGTTGTGATGAATTTGGTTCGGTTTCGTTCTGCTGAAACTAGACTGGGGGGATAGCCTGTCTGCTCAGGAAGCTCTCATGGGGTGCAGCTTGCAGGGTCTTTGTGCAAGAAGCTGGGGCATTTGTATTCACGGTCCAGCTGAAAGTAAGAGATAGCAACCCTCACAGTGTGTCCTCCTAAGCCAGCGCAAAGTAGGGACAGGTTAGAAAAGAATAGCAATGAAGTCAGACAAGTTTTGCTTAACTTCCAGAAGAGAGAAAAGAAAGGGGATTTGAAAAACAATCTGTCCACTGGCTGCCAGTTCAAATCCTGACAGTGTTCCTTCCCAGCTGTGTGACCTCAAACACGTCTCTCCTCCTCTCTGGCCTCAGTTTCCTCATCTGTAAAAGGGGCTAGTGAAATCTGCCTCTCTGGGCTGCTGTGAGGATTAAAGCATGTGGCACAAAGTGCAGAGTAAAGACTGGGAAAAGTAGAGCTTTCATGGTAAATTATTTCTCGGAGGGTCCTGAGACTCCTGAGGGCTGAAAGTGCAGAGGCAGCGGGAGATGGAAAACCCAGATACCAGCTGATAGTGTCCCCTGATTGCTCGAACCCAAGCCACACTGATAATATCTTCCAAATCCTCTTGGTCCTCCATTCTGAACTGAGGGAAGAATCCTCAGTTTGATTTCATGGCACCCTAAAGCTTATTTTTATAGTGCTTGTTGCTTTCTGAACTTATTATAGCAATAGCTTTGGGCTTCCCTGGTGGCTCAGATGGTAAACAATCTGCCGGCAATGCAGGATACCCGGGTTTGATCCCTGGGTCAGGAAGATCCCTTGGAGAAGGGCATCACTACCCACTCCAGTATTCTTGCCTGGAGAATTCCATGGGCAGAGAAGCCTGGCGGGCTACAGTCCATGGGATCACACACATTTGGATATGACTGAGCGACTAACACACACATAGCAATATGTATTGTTTGTAGAAAATGTTCAGAAAGAATGTATAATAAAATGAAAAATCACCTGAAATCCTACCACCTTCAGAAAATGACAATTGACACAAGCATGAATTTTTTTTCTTAAAAATGTAACTTAAATATATGCATGTTATTGCTGCTGCTGTTTAGTCACTAAGTTGTGTCCAGCTCTTTTCAACCCCGTGGGGAGCCTGCCTGGCTCCTCTGTCTATGGGATTTTCCAGGTAAGAATACTGGAGTGGGTTGTCATTTCCTCCACCAGGGAACTTTCTGACTCATGGATCAAACCCATGGCTCCTGCTTGGCAGGCAGATTCTGTACCACTGAGCCACCTGGGAAGCCCAAATATATGCATAGATGATCTAAAAACCTTTCATCTAAAGATGGGAATCTTTCTTTAGCTCAGGGTAAAATTTTCTTCTGTTATTTCTCATGAATGTTTCACTTCTGTTTGCTTGGCTTTTTCTTCCTGGAAATCCCATTTTATTTATCTCAAACAGGTGCTGTCCCACAGACATAGAATTCAAGCCCACATGGACAATTTAAAATTTTCCAGTAGCCACTTTAAAAATAGAAGTAAAATTTTAGTATTTATCCAAATATATCCAAAATATTATTGTTTTAAAATCTAATCTAAGAAGTATAACTGATTTACTTTGCTGTATACCTGAAACTGACACAACATTGTAAATCAACTCGACTCCAATGGCAATTTAAAATTAAAATGTAAAATATAGATATACATGTAATTGAGATAATGTAACATCTATAATATTTACATAGTTTTATATTGTGCCTTTGCCCCAGTTTTCATTTTGAGCATATTCCCATATGATTAAATATCCTTCTAACATGATTTTTAATGACAGACTATTATTTTATAAGGCAACCTTTGCCCTTCTGTATCTTTAGGCTTTCTAGCTTCCTTTTTAATGCATTTATTTCCTATTTCCTTTTTATCTGTTAATTTTTGCTCTGTGGCTTGAATTTTCTCTGCCTTCCTTCCCTCTGGTGATTTGGCAAATATTCACCCTATTTGAACTTAATAGAGATCATCCTTAAGTTTTTAAAAGTAGGTTTAAATTCATAAGCATCAAAGTTAAGGATTAAACACTATGGTTTTATGTCCTTTCCCTCCTCCAACTTTCCTGTTTTCCTTATTATGACATAAGTTTCTAAACTCATACTAATATTTTTGCATTATGATCATTTCAGTATTCATCCATTTCAAACATTGTGTTTTTGCATTTCCACTATTTTGAATAGCTATTCATTGCTCAACGGTTTGTCAGCCTACAAATTTCTCACATATGGATTCTTAATTTTAAATTGTCTTTTGGTAGATCAGCATTTGCCTTTAAGACATTCTTTTTTTCCATGAAGGGAATATTGGTAATGTGATTTTTAAGCCCTTGAATGTTTGAGAATGTCATTCTCTTGACCTTACATGTAAATGGCTACTTGGTTTAGTATTTTTCTTTCCTCAAAGTTGTTGAAATTACTCCATTGTCTCTGAGCAATGAATACAGGAGAGAAGCCCAAGGCCAATTGGATTTTAGTTCTTTTGTATGTTTCTCCCTTTTACTTGTCTGAAGGTTTATAGAATGTTCTCTAGATACCAAGGAAGTGTTTCATGATGTGTATACTTGTTGATTTAATTTCTTTTGCCCTATATTTCAATATGCTCTTTCAATCTGTAGCCTCAAATGTGCAGCTCAGAAAAGATGATGATGATTATATATATATATAATATTATATTATATTATATTATATTATATTATATTATATTATATAATGGAGGCAGGGCATGGCAACCCACTCCAGTATTCTTGCCTGGAGAATTCCCAAGGACAGAGGGGCCTAGCGGGCTGCAGTCCATAGGGTCACACTGACCGACTAAGCATAGCACATGTATATATATGTGTGTGTGTGTGTTAGGTCCCCTGGTTTTGTCATCCAGGTTTCATTTTTTTTTTTTTCCTCGCTATCATCCAGGTTCTGAGAGCTTTTCAAGTGTATCTCTACTTCTTTAACTTGATTTTTTGCAGTATGCTTTCTGCTGCGCTCAGTGAGGTTTTGACTCGGGCCACTTGTCTAGACGTGCCTGACATGAGCTCTTCCTTCTAGATCAGATGTGTCAGACAGCATGTGGCTATGGTCTAGATCTGGTCCCACCCATCCCCTGCCTCTTGTCCACTGGAGCCAAGCTGAGCACTTGCGAAAGTTGAGTGATTGCCAAAGACATCATGTGGCCCTCAAAACTGGTAATGTTTACTCTCTGGTCTGGTAAAGGAAAAGTTAGCTGACCTCTGCTCTAGATACTGTTTACTTTGGTTTTTTTCAGACCAAAGTCCTCTTGAATCTTCCTGAAAATCGAATAAGAAAATTTCCCAAGCGTTCTCTTTCTCTCTTTTCCTTCATGGTAAATCTCTCTCATAGGAAGATGTTTGCCAGCTGTCTTTTTTACTTTTTGGATATCCTTATGTTAATTTTTATTGTGTGTCCAGACTTACTAAGGGGGGTGTGGTGGGTTCACAAAAGAGCAATGTGGACTTTGCTCCGGAATGTTTAGATTTCCAGTACCTCTTTGCCTTTCTCAATCTCTCCCTTTTTATGTCTCTCTCTGTGTTTGTATTTCACTGAAAAGCCAAATTCATCCTCTCAGGGAGTGATATGTGCGATTAGCAGAGGTTAAGATTCGTTCTTCCCATTTTATGCAGTAAAGGAAGAACAGAGAGAACCTGCGGGGCAGGGAGGCTGTGACAATATACAGTTTTGGCTTGAAACACTGACTTCTTGCTTTGAAGCACTCAGTCCACTTCTCAGCTGGAAGCCCACCTCCAAGTGTGTTGATTTGACTTGGTTCCACCGTAGTGAAACCTTACCTGGGACCCTTTGACACCTGCAGCCCTTGAAGTCTACAGTGCTGTCATGCTAGGGATGGACTCAGTGGAGCCCCAGGAGGGAGGGGTAGCCATGCAGCTATTCTTGAAAATATTTGGAGAATTTATGATTTGAATTCTTTTTATGTTGTACATGTATTGTACATAGTCATAAGTATTCTTGCCACTGGTTGCCATCTTGTAATTTCCATACCTGGACTTTTGGAAGCAGAAGGTGTGAATGTTTACCTGCAGCAAAGCTGGGTATATTCGCTAACTTAACATAAAATATTGTTTGAGACTGGTACTCCTTCACCATGCATGTCCTCACAGGCTGGCAGGGTGATGTATTGCCAGCGTGTGTGTAAGTGTGATCCTTGGAGGGGGAAAGGAATAGAGAAGGGGCCAGGTGTGGGCTCACTTCTTTGTACAGATGTGAATTTGAAAATTAGGCATATTTGCAGTTTCATCAATTCCAGTTATCTGTACTTCTGGAAGGGAGATGTGATATGGATAATTGAAACCAGCAGATGATTGAAAGATGATTTCCACTTTGTTCTGGGATTGTTGTTGTTTAGTTACTTCAGTCGTGTCCAACTCTTTTGCGACCCCGTGGACTATAGCCCTCCAGGCTCCTCTGTCCATGGGGTTCTCTAGGCAAGAATACTGGAGCAGGTTGCCATTTCCTCCTCTAGGGAATCTTCCTGACCCAGGGATCGAAACCGAGGCTCTTGCATTGGCAGGCAGGTTTTTTGTTTTTACTGCTGAGGCATCAGGGATAGTTTGCATTAAATGCAGAGGAGTCTCCCATTTCACATCAGGCCCCTCACCCCCCACCCCTACTCCCCTGGGTTTACCCTCTGGTCAGTGCTTACTTGGGCTGACAAACCCAGATTCTCCAACATGCTGACCATTGGCCTGAATGTCTGGAGGAGTGGGACTATGGATTGGAAATTCTCAAGGGGAATAAACCCCCACAAAATCTCAGGACTGGACCTCCCTCCATCTTCTTGTCACAGCATCACTAACACCCTCTTGTGCTTCATCTGAAAGAATCTTACAAAATCAAATTTACTCCAGCCCACTTCTCTTCTGTCCCTGGCATTCCTCTCTGTACTGTCAAGGAAATATGATCATTCCACTTAACATTTGCTGCCATGCGTTCTCAGCATCTCTAGAATGATAGATTATGACCAAGGGATTGAATTTCAAATAGGAAAAGAAGATAAGGGGTCTTTTCCTGAACAAAAAATCTTATTGGTGTTAAAAACAAGATCTTAGTTAAAATCTTACCCTGTGCTAAAAGTTCATGCAATTTTTAAATTAGGGATTCTGTCCCAGAAAAATTGCCCCCAAAGTTGCTGTCTTTGTTCAGGCGAGCAACCCAACGTGACCAAGAGCTTCATGGCTGGATGGGAGGAGGCATGTGGAGGCTGGGCCGCGCTCTGCATCGGTCACGCCGTGTGAGTGGACCTGCCTCACCCAGGCTCTCGGAAATGTATGCATTTATGCTCACTAAGCTGCATGTTTCAGGGCTGTAATTGCATCCCATGTCCCCACAACATTATAGACATGAAAGGAAAATGAGGGCTTTGCACGTTCCCAGCGATGTAATTATGGTAATAGGCAGACCTTGTTGGCTGTATTTGTCCCGTTCGGCATTTAGCCCAGCTCTCCGCTGCAGTGGCTTGGGAGTGGTTGGGCTTAGTGGAGGAACTGTTTCCCAACTTTGATTTCTTGGATGACTTCTTACTGAACTGTCATATTCATACAGGGAAGGGCACACCTCCCAAGTGTACGCCTCAGTGAGTTTTCACCTGCAGGACTTGTCCATGTAACCTGTACCCAAATCAAGAATCACAACAGTCCCCACCATGCGCCACCCTCCTGCACCCGCCAGCCCCATTCTGGTCATTACCCCTACCCTCCCTAGGGTGGCCACCCTCTGAATCTCTCACAGTACAGATTAGATTCTCTGGTTTTGTACACTATACAAATGGAATCACATATCCACTGACTCGTGTCTATTCATTTTTCTGTCTTTTATTCAAGACTTGGATTTCTATCACTGCACAGAGTTGCAGCTTTTTCATTTTTGTGTTTGTATAGCACTCCATTGTGGACTATACTAAAATTTACTTTTCTATTTCATTGTTGATGAGCATTTGAATGGTTTCCCATTTTTGCCTTTTATAAACAGATGTTTAATCACTGAGTCATGTCCCGACTCTTTGTAACCTCATAGACTGCAGCACACCAGGCTTACCTGTCCCTTACCATCTTCGGGAGTTTGCTCAAACTCATGTCCATTGAGTCAGTGATGCCATCCAACCATCTCATTCTCTGTTGCCCACTTCTCCTCCTGCCTTCAATCTTCCTTATTATCAGGGTCTTTTCCAATGAGTTGGCTTTTCACATCAGGTGGCCAAATTATTGGAGCTTCAGCTTCAGCATCAGTCCTTCAATGAATAGTCAAGGTTGATTTCCTTTAGGATTGACTGGTTTGATCTTCTTGTTGTCCAAAGGACTCTCAAGAGTCTTCTTTAGAACCACAATTTGAAAGCATCAATTCTTTGGCACTCAGCCTTCTTTATGGTCCAACTCTCACATCTGTACATGACTGCTGGGAAAACCATAGCTTTGACTATACAGACCTTTGTTGGCAAAATGATGTCTTTGCTTTTTAATATGCTGTCTAGGTTTGTCATAGCTTTTCTTCCAAGGATCAAGCATCTTTTAATTGTGTGACTGCCATCACTGTCCACAATGATTTTGGAATCCAAAAAAATAAAGTCTGTCACTGCTCCCACCTTTTCCCCTTCTATTTGCCATGAAGTGATGGGGCCAGATGCCATGATTTTAGTTTTTTGAATGTTGCATATTAAGCCAGCTTTTTCACTGTCCTCTTTCACCTTCATCAAGAGGCTCTTTAATACCTCTTCACTTTCTGCCATTAGGGTGGTGTCATCTGCGTAGTCATTTCCTGTGGCGGCTGTAATAAATGTCCACAGAGTTGGTGCTTATACCAACACAGACTTATTCTCTTACAGTTCTGGTGATCAGAAGTACAAAATGTGTCTCAGTGGGTCAAAATCAAGGTGTTAGCAACACCATGCTCCTTCCAGAGGCTCTAGAGGGGAGTCCATTTCTATCTCCTTGCCTTCTCAAGCTTCTAGAGCTGCATTCCTTGGCTCGTGGCTCCCTCTTGCATCTTTAGGGACAGATCAGCATAGCAGCTTTCAATCTCGGCTGTCTTCCCATTGCCTTCTCCTCTGTGTGGCCGAAGCTCCCTCTGCCACCCTCCTATAAGGACACTGGTTATTGCACGTAGGACCCTCCCGCCCACATGGCCCAGGAGAATCTCCTCATCACAAGACCTTTAACTTAATCACATCTGCAAAGTCTCTTTTTCTGTGTAAGGTAAATCATAGGTTCCAGGGATTAGCGCCTGGATGTCTCTGGGAGCCGTTACTCAGCCTTGTATCTTGATTTTCACCATGTTATCCATAATACCCACCTTCGTAAAGCTTCGTCATCCTACATCACAAGGTTGCCGAATTGTTCCGCCACTCTCTATGCTTCTCATTGCATTGTGTGAAAAAGTCACTGAGTGGGACCAGAGAAATATATTTAAAGGATAGATGATGAATTGTTTCATCAAATTATTAATTCACTTTGTTACTTTGGTAACAAAACTCTCAAATGGATAGGAAGGAAAATTTCAAAATATAAGTCACCCTGAGAGCAATGTGGGATCTCGGATTGAGTCCTGGAACAGAAAATGGATGTTAATAGAAAAACTGGTGAAATCCAAACAAAGCCTATAGTTTAGTTAACTTTGTCTTGGGAATTATACCTTGGTGATGTATGATATTAACATTAGGGGAAGGATATATGGGAGCTTGATCTGCCTGCAGTGCCGGAGACCTGGATTTGATCCCTGGGTTGAGAAGATCCCCTGGAGGAGGGAATGGCAAGCCACTCCAATATTCTTGCATGGAGAATCCCCATGGACAGAGGAGCCTGGAGGGCTACAGTGCATAGGATTGCAAGGAATCGGACACAACTGAGCAACTAAGCACAGCACATATGGGAGCTTTCTGTATTATCTTTGCAAGTCTTCTGCAAATCTAGAATTGCTTCAAAGTAGAAAGTTTAAAGAAATGCAGGGCCCTCAGGTACTGGTGGGAAAGTTCCAAACTCCAACTGTTTTGTGACATGGGAGAAAGGATCCAGAGTTGGCAGAATGTGTTCAGAAGATCCAAACAGAAATGATGAGGTTTACAACACATAGAAGCATTTAAGTGTAAGTAGAAGTATGAGACAAGATGGTGTTTTTTATCTTGCTGGGAACATGTGGGTCATCTCCAGACCCACCCAGGGCTCCCCCTGGGGAGCAGGGATTGGGAGCTGGGCTGAGGGTGGTCCTCCCGTGTGAAAGGAGGAGTCCCGCCCTCAGTCTCTGATTGATTCATCAGCTCCTCCCGCCCCTCCCCTCTCTTCCGGGCCCCATCAGGGCTCAGGCTAAGGGCTCCCGGGTGGCCAGCCGCCTCACAGCTGAGTTGTTATCTTCCCGTCACACACTTATCTGGGCACGGTTAGAGCTTCCTAATAACATTTGTCACTGACTGTAATCCCATCACTGTCCAGACCCGCTTGATTAGCCCCTCTGGTTGTTTTGGCTTTGCTCTGCCCCTCAGCCTCTTCCGAGGAAATTGGTAGAGAGACGAGTGCAGAGAGAGCTCCTGGTCTTGGAAAAAGAGAACAGGGACGAAGTAAACCAGGACCACCAAACTACTTCTCCAGCAATTAGATCCAAGTGACTTAGCCTCCCTCCTGCTCCCCGATCAACCCTATTTCAGGCCCAGAAGTAGGAAAGGGGTCGTCTTCTCTGGTGGTACGTCAAGCTACAGAGTCCAGCCTCGCCTCCGTTGTTCTCCTGACAGCTCCACTTGTTCCCGGCGCCCATCCTGGGTCTCCTGAGAGGGGAGAGGGGACCAGGGGTCAGGGAGGCGGAAACTGCAAGCCCGCTTACTGGGAGCCATGCACCCACAGCCCACACTAGCTGTGAAGAGTCTGGGCTGCATTCCCCTCCCCTCTACCAGGCTCCAGGGAGTGTCCTGGCAGGCCCTGTGGTTGTGTAACTCTCTTCACAGCTGTGTGCTGGAGGGCCAGTTCTGCAGCCCAGAACAACAAAGTATGTGGTGAATGCAAAGGGGGGAATCCTCTAAGGGGCACCCTCACTCAGCAGCTAGCTTGTGCGTGCACCCCAAAGATGTGTAGACTGTTCCTGGTGTGGGAGTGCGGGTGGACGTGTGAGGGCAATGGGATCTGCTGTGTCTGAAAATGTTAAGTGCAAGCAGTCCCCCCAAGTTGTGTGTGAGTGTGTGTGTGTGTGTGTGTGTGTGTGTACATGTGTACGTGTGTGGTGTAGACGCTGGCATACTTGGCTGTGAGCTGGCCCTTTCTCCCTCCTATTCAGTTCTGCTTCCCACACAGCTGCTACCCACCCCTGCCTGTCCCCTCTGCACAGAGTGGGAGCCAGCTGCCCCTCCCCGCTCTCTCTTGAAGGTATCCTGTTCTCGTGAATCTCCCTTTATCTCTGGGCTTTTCCTTCCTCCATGGTCAGGGCTTTGTGCTCTGTCTCTCTCTCTGGGCACCTGCCAGACAGGAGGGAAACCCCGGAATGGCTGAAGTGAGCACTAGCCGTGTGTGTGCATAGGAAGCCCAGGGAGGCAGGGCCCTGGAGGCCATGCTGCCCTCCAGAACCTCCTGTCTCCCTGCGGTCCTGGCCCCTCTGTAGGCAGGACGGGGCACCTCTGCAGCCTCCAGCCCCTGCCCAGGGCCAGGATACGGGGTGCCTGCCCCGCTGGCCAGAATCAGGCCCAGAGGGGGCGCGGCAGGCGCAGTGAGAAGGTGGACTGCTCACAGAGGGGACAGGAGGGGGCAGCCATAACGGAGGCCCACAGACTAGGTGGCTTACAGCAGAGGTTTATCGTCTCATAGCTCTGGAGGCTGGAAGTCCAAGGTCCAGGAGTCGGCAGGGAGGGATCCTGCTAAGACTTGTCTCCTCAGCTGCAGATGGCTGTCTTTGTCTTCACATGGCCTTCCCTCTGCACCTGTCTGTGGCCACATTTCCCCTTCTTATAAGGATGTCAGCCATACTGGATTAAGGCCCACCGTAATGATCTCATTTTACTTTACTTACCTTTGAAAGACCTTATCTCCAAATATTGGGTTGGCCAAAAAATTTGTTCAGGTTTTTCTATAACATTTTATGGAAACATCTCAAACAATCATTTTGGCCAACCCAGTACATCTTGAGGTGCTATGGTGAGGAGGCCAGTGTACGAATTTTAGAGGACACGGTTCAGTCGATGACAAGGTCATCTCCACCTGCTCTCTGTAGGGCCATTTTCCAGCCAGCTCTGGCCAGAGCCGTGGCATGCCCCTCACAGAACTCGAGCTCTTTGTCCTGCACGGCTGATAAGGCAGCTCTGGGTGTCATGGCTTGCAAATTAACTGCAAAGAAAATGGAGGATTTGGGTTGAGGGGCTATTCTTTTAATAATTTTAGAGAAAAAGGCAACGCAACGTAGTGGCACAAACGGGAGACAATAGTTGTGTGGCCTCCATCAAATTACTTCACCCCTCTGCATGTGTTTTCCTGTGCACACCATCAGGCTCCGTGGGGATTAAGTGGGATCCCATGTGTGAAATGCCCAGGGCAGTGGCTGGTACATAGTAGGTGCTCAATACTTGCTTCCTTTACTTTCAGTTTCAGTCCTGATACCACTGCCACCCCTGCAGACAGGACAGTGTGGTGATGACAGGTACCCTTCACCCGATGGGCTACTTGTCACATACCTGCTGTTCATGCAAGGGAGCTGAGGCAAGGGTATGCTGAGTGCGCCACGCAAACCGCATTCTGCTGCTTCTGAAAGAACCACACTCAAATGTCATTTCTGCTGATGTGGTCAAAGGCAAAATCTCTGTCTATAAAATGATATATTTTCATGGAAAGCAATGTCCAGTCTCAAGGGGTGTTTTAAATACAAGATTTGAAGAAACTCACTAGCGGCAAAGGATGGAACCCCAAAGTAGAATCCCCTTTCCCTACAGAGTGGTTCTCAGACTTAAATGTGATACAGAATCACCTGGTGGGGTGGGGTGGGGTCTGGTCAACACACAGATTGCCAGGCCCCAGCCCCAGTTTCTGATTCAATACACCCGAAGTGCATGCGTGGATGCGTGCTAAGTCGCTTCAGTTGTGTCCGACTCATTGCAACCCTATGGACTGTAGCCTACCAGGCTCCTCTGTCCATGGGATTCTCCAGGCAGAAATACTGGTGTCGGTTGCTATTTCCTTTACCAAGGTATCTTCCTGACCCAAGGATCGAACACAAGTCTCATATGTCTCCTGCACTGGCGGGTGGATTCTTTACCACTGTGCCACCTGGAAAGCCCCCAGAGTAGGACCTGAGAAGTTGCATTTTTAGCAAGCTTCCAGGCGATGCTGCTGTTCCTGATCCAGGGCCACACTCACAGAAGCACAGAATCCAGCCCTGGCTAGGGTCTGTGTCACCTTCTCTCTCCCACCTGTCCTGTCTTTGCTATTGTCCTACCTGCCTGAACTGATTTTTCTGCTCTCATCCTGGGGGTTGTAGGGCAGTTTGTTGAATCTGCTCCATCTTCTCTCTGATTTATGTAGGCTTCCCATCTGTTAATGGGCAACTGTTTCTTTGACCTTCTCTCTTTTTCTCTTTCATTCCCTTTTCATATTTGGGCCTCCAGATACTTCATCAAGAACGGAGAGTAGACCCAGGTGAGGGTACAGCTCCCTCACTGAGGCCTGTGCTGACCCCAATTAGGAAGAGTCAGATGCGAAAAGAGCATCTTTCCCATCACCGGCCTCATCTTCTGTACCCCCGTGTCCCTGTACCCCAGCGCATCAGTTCCCTGGCCCCAATTCCCTAATCACTTTGGCAGAGTAAATAATTGCTGGTGTGTGGTGACCCCAGGTCATAGCCAATGGAGGAATGTAATTAGGGCCTTCATTTCCGGCCATCTTGGGAGCCGTCTTCCAGCTGATACTTGTTCCCCTGGCCCCCCTCGCTGGTGTTCCTATCCCCCCGACCCTTCCCTGCTTGAGACCAGAGAGCTTGGGTTGGATTGAGTTGCTCATGAGCAGATGTGGGTGTTGCCTTCCTTTGTGCCTTTCCCTACAAACATCCTCTTCCTAGGGGCTGGGTGCCTGCCCCTCATGCCTCTCACGCCTCATAGTGTGTGCATGTGTGTTCAGTTGCTCAGTCATATCTGACTCTTTGTGACCCCGGGACTGTAGCCCGCCAGGCTCCTCTGTCCATGGGATTCTCCTGGCAAGAATACTGGAGTGGGTTCCCATGCCCTTCTCCAGGGATTCTTCCCCACCCAGGGATCAAACCCATGTCTCAAGCGGCTCCTGCATTGCAGGTGGATTTTTTTGCCGCTGAGCCACCAGGGAAGCCCATAGTGTGTGAATGCTCTTTAGTGACCATTTCCCGGAGAGAGCTGAGCCTAGAAGCTTGCTCTGTGCCACGTCTTTTTGGACTCTGCAGCACACATGGCCACCATTGCTTTTCCAGTATTAAGACCATCTCATGATCTTTTCCCCTTGGTGTTGGAGCCCTACTCATTTCTGCTTTCTGGGAATGGGCCTGGACGAGCTTCCTTGGGTTGAGAAGGCCTGAAGGACTTGGTGGCAGGTGGGACCCTAATATGGGAAGCAGAAGCCTTGCCTTTTCTTCCTGCCTCTTCCACCTCTTGATCCTGGATTAATTTCCCTTTGTCTTAGACACATGGTCCTGGAGTGCTCCACTGGGGAGATGATGACGGATAACTGTTTTTGAGTTCTTTTGGAAACGTTCCCCCCCCCCTCCCCAGTCAAAGCAGGGGAGGAAAACATCTTGCCTTTTCTCTAACTCTTAAAGCTCAGCCAGATTTGAGGCAAAAATAAACCCATGACTACTCCAAGAGAAAGGCCAAGAATCACTTGTATGTCCTTCCAGAGTGCCTTTTTGGAATGGGGAGGGGACTTTGAGGGAAGAAAAAGGGCAGTAAATGTGATGTAATGTTTTGGTGTCTGATGCCTTGAGCCTCATTTTGGAAGACTGTCCAATCTAACCCTGAGGGAAGCAGAAATTTTATTGATTTAAGAAAAGGAGGCTCATTGGCCATCATCTCCAGGAGGATCATTGCTGCAATAAACTTGCACAGCCCCCACACACCACCCCTGTGCCTGGGGACCCCAGCCTGGTATGCCCGGTCTGTTCTGGGCTGCTAGGGCAGCCAAAGGGTGCAAGCTTGCTCTCTCCGAGTGGGCCTGGCATGGCCTTCCCTACCTGGCATCCCACTGGGTCCAGAGATCAAGCTCTTACCTCCTTCTTCTCCTAGAAAACTCTCCACAGGCAAAAAAGAGTCTTGACAGCTCACCCCACTGCTGTCTCCCCTCTGGACCCAGCAGACACAGCCTACAACAAAATGCAAGGGGGCCACGAAAGAAACATTTCTTTCCTTGCTGGAAATCAGTGTAAGAGAACCCTATCCAAAATTTTTACTTGGGAGTAGGTGTCTCCATCGCTTAATGCTTGTGTTTAATGTCTATTCCCATATGTTGGTAAATTTCCCCCACTGTCTGAGGACCAGAGCTGTCTCCACCCTACCTCCTCCTGAGGTGTTCAGCACATCAGCTCATAGTGGTGGAGGTGATGCTAGTTGGAAGGTCACTGCCACTGCCTCCGGCTCCTTTTCTGTGGAAACCCCTAGAAGCCTTAGGATGGGGGTGCAGTGAAGAGGGAGCCGAAAGCAGACCTCAGCCAGAGGACATGGAGGCAGAAAACAGCTGTCTTCCCCACTGCTCACTGGGTGAGCACTCTTGGCCAGCGTGGATAATGCTTTGGCCGTGAAGGGTGAGCCCTCATTCACTGTGGTCTGGGCTCACTCCACCTGGTCTCTCACTTTCTATCAGCACACCGTCTCCTGTAGGTGTAGGAGAAAATTATCACTTAAAAGGAAGGGGCAGGTGGGTCTTGGTAGCTAGGAGCTTATCCCGAATTAGCAATCAGGAAACTTTGAGTTTATATAATCCCTGTTTGGAGGGATGGATACAGAAAAGAGTGTTATCCAGGAATCGTCCTCAGGCTTGAATCACCTTCTTTCTGAGATCTCTAGGATTTGGCTCCTGCCTGGGGTCCTGAGCTGTGAAGCAAGAGGCCTGGGCACAGATTTACCAACTTGGGCCTTTCTGGAGCTCTAGCTTGCCCAGAGCACCTCGAGGTCAGAATGGAACAGAGTCTTCACTTACGGACATGCAGAGATGGTTCTGGAGGGGAGGGCAAGGTCCTAACTCCCATCCCTGCAGCTGCCTGGTGGGGAACAGCCCACTCCAGCTGCCGAGTGGTTGGAGAAGTTAAGGAGGGGGTGTGAGATGAATGTGTCCACTTGCTGGAGCAGGGTTAAAATTAACAGGCTCTTATTACTCCCCCATTAATGCTGGAGTCAGTGCTGTGTCCATTTCCAGTGTCAGTCCTCTAGATGTCAGCTCAGGATGGACAGAGATGCTCTGCCTAGTCTGTTTAGAGACTTCCTTCCCTTTCAGAAGGCACTTCCTCCCCTTCTGAAATCTTTTGGTGGGAACTCCTAGCTGAGGAGATGTTGAAGGCCAAGGTTTTGATGTGGTTGTTTCTGAGATCTGCGGAAACTGCATCGGGTAGCAGCATCATGTAGCTGCTTTGAGTACCAGAGAGAGCCCCTCAGATATGCATCCCAACCCCAGCTCTCTTAGTAACTTATTATGTGAGCCTGAGCCTCTTCCACAGCCTCTCTGATGTCAGTCTGTAATGTGGAGGGATCCCATTCAGTAGTCCTCTTCCTTCCTGGAGACAGGGAGGGATTCCAGAGATGAAAAATAGAAGCTGGTGTCCAGGAAGGAAATGGACAGTGTGACTCGGAAAGGCGTTTCATCTAGTGTCCTCAATCTGGAGTCACTGGCCTGGGAGTCACTGAGCTTTTGGAGCCTTATGAACCCTCTGAAGTCATCTATAAAAACAGTGGATGAGTGAGCACTCTTCAGAGTCTTCAAGAAGATTCTCAGAGAGGTCTTGGCACCCACGAACACCCACTGGCAGCTTTCGGTGAGAGCAATCACGAGACTGGGGAGAATTGACCTCCTCTCTAGAGGCAGCATTTGAATCAGCATCTTGGCCTCTAGTCCAGGGGACCAAGAGCACGTTGATCCTGATTCTGGGGAATTTGGGGGAAGGAAGAGAAGCATGAGAGATGGAGGCTGCTATGTGTGACGGAGAAGTCGGAGAAAGACAAGTTTCCAAATGAGGTGCATCTCACCCTTTGTGGACGCAGAGCTGGGGCTCAGAGACCAGGATATGTCTCTTCAAATCCTTGGGCACTGGTTTTTCTGCAGTGGATCAACTGTGGGAAAAGCACTGATAAGGCAGGAGGTTTAGGGGAGATGGTTCCTCTAGCTTCTGAGCCACTTTGGAGGTGGCTCCCTTTGTTGTCTTGGCCTGACTAATTTGGGTTGCCCTCATCTGGGGGTGTCTCAGGTAAACAGTTGAATATTATCAGTGACCAAGTTAGCAGCTTACTAAGAACCACAATCTCAAATAGAATCATTCTTAACAGGAGATCAGGGTCCTGGGAAACTGGGAAGAAGGAAGATAGCCTGCTGGGAAAATGAGAATGAGGTGGAGCCTTAGGCATGAGCTCAAGTAAGTTCCAAGATCAAGATCATGTATGACCTAGTATCTGTCTGCCTAGCCAACAGCTAAGTTTCACCTCGTTAGAAAAAAAAGGGGCTCTGATGAAAAGTCAGTGGGTGGTTTGTCATCAGTTCAATTCAGTTCAGTTAATAAACCAAATGTATGGATATGAGAGTTGGACCATAAAGTAAGCTGAGCACCGAAGAATTGATGCTTTTGAACTGTGGTGTTGGAGAAGTCCCTTGGACAGCAAGGAGATCAAACCAGTCAATCCTAAAGGAAATCAGTCCTGAATATTCATTGGAAGTACTGATGCTGAAGATGAAGCTCCAATACTTTGTCCACCTGACGCAAGGAACTGACTCATTGGAAAAGACCCTGATGCTGGGAAAGATTGAAGATGGGAGGAGAAGGGGATGATAGAGGATGAGATGGTTGGATGGCATCACCGACTCAATGGACATGAGTTTGAGCAAGCTCTGGGAGTTGATGATGGACAGGGAAGCCTGGCATGCTACAGTCCATGGAGTCACAAAGAGTCGGACATGACTGAGCTGATCTGAACTGAATAAACCAAATATTTGTGGGTTATCTGTTTGTCTTTGGTACCTTATCAGACACTGTCAAGAATGTATAAGAAATAAAAGGTACAGTCTCTGATTTTGATGAGCTCATCAGTTGACTGGGTAGAATAAACATTTATACAAGGAATAGCTGGAGGCAACCATGGCTAACGTATAAGTGTACATCTAGAATTCAGCCTCTGGTCAAGTGCTCTTAGCTGGTTCTTTTATCTCCAATTTATAGCTTTTGAGAAATGATAGAATCCCAAGATTCACCTGTCTCTTCAACCTTTCCCATTTTAGGTATGAAAGTGTGACCAGTGATAGTTTTTCTGGGAGGAAGTGACATAGATGAAGAGAGAATGAGGTTGTACCAGGCAAGGAGATGAGGAGGAGGGGTGATTATGAAATTAAAGTTTGTTCCTTCCAAGAGATATAAGAGTGCGGATTCCTCGACTTGCCTCCGTTCCTTCCATCTTTTACTCCACCCGTTCTTTGCCTTCTGCCTCTATTTAAGCTTATCACCTGACTGGGCACTCATTTCGATAAACCCCTCATTCTCCAGGAAAAAAAAATGTCCTGATTTATAGCATTTTATAATGCCCTGATGTATGCCAGTTTCTGTGGTGTAACTATTCCCTCCATGATGAGCTCAAACTACCAATGATTTAATGGCCAGATCCCAGAATCCCTAAAATTTTAACACTCGGCTGTCCTGAGCTGGCCTGCCACTACAAGTCTTCTCTCTGTTGAGCTGGTCATCCACCAACCACTTAACAGAGCAGTGGGTCCAGATATTATTGGCAGAGTGGTGGCTTCCATAAAATTCCAGCTTGGGTATCACTGGGCAGCATCCACTGGGGATGGAAAGTTCAGGAAGGAAAATGTAGCTCTATTTGGTACCTGGTACCCCAACAGAATGATCAGAGACAAAAGCTGATAGTTGAGAGAGAGAGCGCGCATCTATGCAGTTGACTTCTTACACTCAGGACAGAAGCTCATCTTTTTGAGATATGCCGTGTGGCCTGGACAGAGGACTGGTTTAGATGACCTCTGAGGATTATTAAGCCATTTTAAAAAAACTTCTCTGAAGGCTTCTCAATGGGTTAGAGATCAGGACCCCTCTGTTTTCAAGACTGTATCCCACTGCCTTTCCACCCTGCTCGTTGAGTCCATCTTCCTCATAGCTTCTGACCTGTTTTGCTCCAGGATAATCCCCTTCGTCATCTACAAGATGTCGAATTACCCAGGTCTGGTTGAGAACGTCAGTACTTAAGAGGTCAAGGCTTACTGGTCCTACCTTATAAGGATATGCATTTCTTGCAATTTTCCCCTGCTCCCCTGCACGTTGAGATCCCTGATGGATTGAGGAGTGTATGCCCATCCACAAGGTACATTGGGAACAGAATCCAGGGGGCGTTGAGTCTTGGCATCCGTGAGCAGGTAAGCGTTGGGGTGGGGAGGTTCAATTCAGCTTTTCAGGTCAGTGGTCCTCAACCTTTTTGGCACCAGAGACTGTTTTGTGAAAGACAATTTTTCCATGGACTGTAATTTGGGGAATGGTTTCAGGATGATTCTAGTGTATTAGATTTATTGTGTATTTTATTTCTAATATAATACCACTACCCACTGATCTGACAGGAGGTATCAGTCCCCGGCACAGAGGTTGGGGGTCCCTGATCCAGGTGATGTGCTATTCCAACCCGACTCCTGTGGGAGCCTGGAAAGTCTACTGAAGGCCTCTAAGGTGAAATCAACCAGAAGTGTCAATCAGGCAGTGGAGCGGGGCCAGAAAAATCAATGCTGAATTCCAGATGCCAGGAGGGCAGGAGAGGGGGGAACAAGAGGACAGAATGAGAGCATTTGTTTGCAATTCTAATATAACAAATCAACAGATCACTGGGCAAAGATGCCTAATGAAAATGCACATGGTGGATGTATGTGGGGAGAGACAGAGAGAGGAATGGAAAGTCCAGGCATGGGGCCTGCTGAGAAATTCAAAGGTATTCACATCCATGCCAACCATGCTGCCAAGGGCAAGGGTGCCCAGGGCAGCTAGCCTTGGGCTGAAACCTTAAATTTGCCATTTATTCATCGTGCAGCCTTAGACCAGTTACCTCACTTTCTTGCTCTTCCATTTCTACATAATAGGGGCTTTGTGAGAATAAAAAGGGATAACCAGAATAGTTACTACCCACTATATGGAAACAGCCATTATTTTATATTCTTATTTAAAATGCTAATTATGGTGACTGAGGATAAAGTTAATTTCCTTTCCTTTCTGGGGGCAGTTTGAAGGCCTTCACCTGGTTTCCTGTCTGGGCCCCTTGGAAGGAACCAGAAAATTCCACTCTTCCATAATTTTGCTTCCCAGACTCTAACTGTGTGATGTGGGGCAGATTTCACTGGCCTGAGGTTTGCCCTTCCTCATGTGCAAAGGGATGGTCACGGTGCCTTGCTGCCTGAGCTGCTGTGAGGTTGAAATGCAGGGTTTTATGGAGATGTTGTTTGTCCTGACCTCACCTTTACTGCTGAACATGACGGGCAGTCTCTGTTCTAAGGCTGCCATATGTAATATCTCATTTAATCACAACATCTGAAGCACCTCGTGTGTGTTTGGGCTCAGTCACTCAGCCATGTCCAACTCTTTGCAACCCCATGGATTGTAGCCCGCCAGGCTCCTCGGTCCATGGGATTCTCCAGGCAAGAATATTGGAGCGGGTTGCCATTTCCTTCTCCAGGGGATTTTCCTGACCCAGGGATGGAACCCATGTCTCCTGCATTGGTAGGTGAATTCTTTACCACTGAGCCACCGGGGAAGCCCAAGCACCTAGGACCATTATTCATTTATGACTCAAGGAGAAGGGAAGTCAGACTTGGTTATGTCCAAGAACAAACCTGGTATCTCAGCCTTGGTACACTGGCTACCCTGCCTCCATCTGGCGTGGTGTGCTCTCACTAGCATGACTCAGGACTGAGTTGAATCCATTAGGTAGATGTCAGCTCAGCTTTTAGAGTGGGGCAAACAATCCCCTTCATCAAGGACTTGTGATTTTAACCCTTTAACTATGGCCTTGATTTTATTACCTTATCCTGTGAGCCCAAGAGGCTGTGAACAATGTGGGTGTGAAAATGCCATCATCTGTTCAGAAGTGAGTGTCATAGTCATGCAGGGGTGACTGTGTGCTATAGACAGAATATGGGTGTCCCTCAAATTCACATGTTGGAACCTAATCCCCAGGGTCATGGTGTTAGGAGGTGGGACCTTTCAGAGGAGCTTAGGTCATGAGGGTGGGGCCCTCATGGATGGGATTTGCATCTTTATAAAGGAGGCCCCAGAGAGTTCCCTCACCCCTTCTGCCATGTGAGGACAATTGGCTGTAAACCAGGAAGAGGGACCTCACCAGATCAGAATCTGCCGGCTCCTTGATTTTGGACTCAGCCTCCAAAGCTGTAAGAAATAGATTTCTGTTGTTTACAAGCCACCCAGTCTGTGGTATCCTGTCATAGCAGCAGTTCATATCTTATGAACGAAGATAATGCAATAATTTCTGGTTTGCACCAAGGAGATGGTCACTCAAGCACCACCCCCTCGGCAGGTGGATGCATCTCTGTGTCTGTGAGGTGCCTGCCGTGGGCATGCTGAGGGTTGAGAGAATGGACTCCACAGCAGGCACGCCCACCCAGCTCCAGGGAGGAGAGGCTGTGAAGAACATCAAGATGCTATGCATGTGAGCTACTCCAGACAAAACTCTGCTCATCTGCTCCATAGATAACAGGGAAGAAGGAGCAGGTGGCAAGTGTTGAGAGCAGCTGTGGGTGTCCGGGTGGTGGTGGGGAGGTGGTCTGTCTGGCCAGATCAGGAAGTTAATGAAAACCCAGCTTGAGGAGATGCCCCTGGAGGGGCTCAAAGGTACCCTTATTCACTCTGGGAGTGGGAATGGCAACTGTCAGCTTCCTCTGAACCTTAAAAAAAACGATGCAGCGTGGGTGCACTGCAGGTGTGTCCAGCCGAGTCCTTGTTGTGTGTGGTTGGGGGCTGCACATCCACGGATAGGCACACCCTCACTCAGACCTCACAGTCCCTCCCACCCTACACTAGCACCCACCTCAGCAAACCTGGGCCCCAGGCTGCCTGGTGTGGGGGGGAAGGGGCTGGAACATTCATCCCTTTGGATGTCACCACCAGTCAGCATACTGCAAGTACAAAACGTGGTCCTCTGTGTCCAGAAGGGAGGTGATTGCTGATGACAACACCCAAGAGAAAGGCATGGCTAAGTGGGTGAGAAGATGCATGTTTGGTGTGCTTTACTCATTTGAAGGAGAGCAGTACGTGTGGGAGAGGATTTCAAAACAAAACTGTCAGATTCTGGAAAAGAATAATAATGAAGACTGAAATTCAGCAAGATGACGCTCTTAAGTGCATCTGAATGTTTTCGATCAGGCTCAGTTTTATAAGCAGGGTATTTCGAGAGAGAGAGAATAAGGTAGGGGTTCCCCCAAGGTCACGGAGGGGTATGTGGCCCTGTCGACACCTGTTGTAGTATATGCCGACCTGTATTGAAGCTGATGGGGTCCCTGATCCTCTCTACCCATTGATAGGATCGACCTGTTAATTGTGTTTCTGGACTGGAGGCACACAGCTTTTAAAATGAAGCTCTGCCAGAGACGTTTTAATCTGAGAGAAGTGCCAATTTAGAAAACGAAGGGGAACCCTGGAGATGCCGGTCTCAGGAAATTCTCTCTGCTGAGTCCTTCCGTGACAATATTTTCCCTTCCATGTAATAAAGAAAGGGTACAGACATGAGGTTAATTAAGAGGGATGTATCCAAGGGAAGCTGAGCGCAGAGCAATCCAGGGGGAACGCGGCCGTGACCACCTGCGGCATGGTCGTCACCGCCCTTGATTCCTATCGACTGAGAAAACAGACCATGCGCCCACTGGCAGCCGCAAATTGATTCTGGAAACGTCGAAGGTGAGAGGGCATGGAAGGCGCGATCATGAAACCGTCAGTGTCTCTTATCACTGTTCAGAAGGAGGAAAAGAGACAGTCTGCAGGGTGTCAGAGGAACCGGGTCCTGGGAAGAAAATGGCTTGGTTGGCTTTACCTTCAGGGAGCATGGCTCCTCTTTGTGAAGTCTTGGAGCTTTAAGATGCCACTGGGAGCAGCCTGAAGATGGAAGTCTCCCCTCAAAGAGAACAGGGTGGGAAGAAAATGATGCCACTGGTGGGATTCGCCTTTGCTGTGCAAAGAAGGCTACAGAGACTGGAGAGGCTCTGAGCATTGTGGAGGAAGGTCTTCCAACTGGGGCAAAACGTTCTGTTTCTACACGGAACTCAAGGGCGCTGGGCCTCGGGGTGGGAGGGAATGCTGGGTGTGTGAACTGTGGTGGAGAAGACTGCTTTCCTTGGACCCTCAGCCTTCTCCTTGATGAAGCACCAGTGGTCAGGGGCACAGCTGGGGCAGCACAGACACTGCCACTCAGAACCGGCCCTGCTTGCAAGCAGCCCATCGGACCCCATCAGTGCCACCCTGCTCAGCGTTGCCAGCCTTAGGCTCACATAGGGGTTTGGCTTCTCAGAGCCATGCCAGTCCCAACAACCCATAGCCTGATGACTATCAGATCAGGACAAGGGGAGGCCTCCAAAAGCCTCCAAGAAGAAGCCAGACAGAAAATTAGGAGGCAGAAGAACTTCCGTGGTGGTCCAGTTTTTAAGACTGAGCTTCCACTGCAGGGGGTGCAGGTTTGATCCCTGGTCTGGGAACTAAGATCCCACATGGCCATAAACCTAAAAAAGAAAGAAAGAAAAGTCAAGAGGCAGAAGGTATTGCTTTTAGGGGCAGCATGGTTCCTTGTTAAAAGCTGTGTGTGTGTGTGTGTTAGTTGCTCAGTCGTGTCAGACTCTTTGCGACCCCATGGACTGCAGCCCCCCAGGCTCCTCTGTCCATGGGATTCTCCAGGTAAGAATACTCGAGTGGGTTGCCATGCCCTCCTCCAGGAGATCTTTCCAACCCAGGGATCGAACCCAGGTCTCCTGCATTGTAGGCAGACTCTTTACCTTCTGAACCACCAGAGAAGCCCTCTTTCACAGTAAATTATAAGCTCAGGATGCCTGGGACAGTTTTCTGTTTCAGCCACTGTTTTGTGCACACTGGTGCTTAGCCCAGGGCCTGGAGCATAGGGTATGCTTCACGAGTGCTACCTAAATGCATGAAATGAGTTTGCAAACGGGGACTTTTCTGAGTGACAACTTGGAGAGGACAGAGGTCAGCATTTAAAAGAAAAAAGAAAAAGAACAGGAAGAATCCTAGAGAAGGAGCAGATTGGAATCCAGAAAGCGAGCGTAGGTAGTGGAGTCAGCTGCCCACTGCGGAGAAATGAGGTCCTGAGGCATTCCCAAGAGATGGGGTGGGAGGGACATCTGCGAAAACTTCTGAAAAAGGAGTGGGTGCTGGAAGGATGCCTCATTCCCATCTTTCCAGGATTTTCCCCCTTTGTTTCTTGTTTCCCTGCTTGCTTACCTGCAGTCTTATATACACCCTGCAGGCTCCCCCCAGCTGCTGGAATCTGGGACCTCTGGGGCTCTGGAACCCCAAAATCCAGGCTGGTGACATCAAGTGTTTTCCTTTCATCACCAGCTCTTTGCTCCTGACTGGTGACTTTTCTCCATCCCTTCAGAAATGTCCCAGCTGTGTCGTCACTTTTGCCCCTGGGTCTCCCAGGCCAGACCCAAAGGCAAGTGTGACTCTTCAGGGCTGGGGCTTCTCCTCAGATAGGATGAACCAATGACCCCCCAGTCTCAGCAGATCTAGGGCTTCCTTTCAGCGGATGGAGTGGTGACTCAAGGCCAGAAATGTCATTCTTGTGTGCATATTTTCATTGAGAGTGCTGGTGACGTGCTACTTTGCAAAACGGTTGGCACTCCTTTCCCCGAAGGGTCCCTTTCCAAACACAGCCCAGTTTAAACCTCTGGCCTCATTAAGCTGGGTCTGCCTTTGGGAATCTTCCATCTCTGACTTTCAGCCTTGACTGGCCTGGGGCAAATCGTTCTTTGAGAGGCCTTCATTTCCCTGACTGGTGGCCTAGCAGTCGGATTATCATATGACTGAATAGGTTGTTTAAATGTGGTAGATTCAGAATATCTTTATCTTTGAGCTTAAAAAAAAATAATTCCATTCATTACTATCTAGAAAGGCAGAGCTGAGTAGAATAAGCACGTGGACACACCGCTGTTCTGCCGCGTTGGGATCTGTGGGCAGTGTCCTGTTCTTTCAAGCATGTGTCCCTCACTTGGAGACATCAGTGGGAGGTAAATGAATTCTGTTGTTCTCAGTTCAGTTCAGTGAGCAGGTATGGAGGACACAGACTAGCCCAGGCACTGCGCTGGGCACTGCAGACCCTGAAAGAATGAACCACGGCCTGAGGAGCTCCCAGGCTTATAGCTCAGTCTTCCAGGATGCTGTAAGAAGGAGCATCTTGTCCAGCATCTCACAACAAGTTCAGTGACAGAGCCAAGTTTAGAAATCCCTTTTAGACAAAATTTGCATTTTGTTGCAGTGCAGGCCAGGTGCAGTCTCATGGGGCAGAAGCAAGAGGGGGCAGGCAGGACGGCACCTGGGACCAAGTCAGGAGACGTGGGCGCTAGCTCTGACCCTGATGGAAACTCACCACGTGATCGTAGACAAGCCACAGTGTTGGGGTTTACACTGGAAGGAACCCAGGGTCCTCTGTTCCTAGGGTGTGATTAAGGAGGCTGAGTGAGTCTTTACCACTCCAAGCCTCTGATTTTTCTGTGTACTGTATAAAATAGAAATAATAATAAGATGATGCACTTCCTTACTTTACATTGATTTTTAAGAAATAAAATGTGAGAACAGCCAGCTGTCAGAATATTTAGGAAAAGCCCAAAGTCCATAGGCATCTGGATTCTGCTTTTAGAAGTGTCATCCTGTGTATCAACCTTCTTTGGTCTTGATTCCCTTTGGGACCAGGTGTCCCAGTGAAACCCTATAGAGCCCAACTCAGTTGTGGCAAAAAGAGTCAAAGACAATTTTGGAAAACATTCCACTTACGGGCAAAAATGCCTCTGCAGCATCTGGGCCCTGACCTCTGTAGAGTTGGCTCTTGCCACAAACCCGTGCCTGATCATCACCCTTCTTGATGAACTATTTGATTTATTCGATGGAGGCTCATTGGAGGGTCTTTCTAAGAGGAAACTGTAATAACATTTACCAACAGCTTCAGGGACAGAGTGGAAGGAGCAGAGAGAATTATGACCACACACCCCTGGAATTGTTATCATATTAAACCTGTGTTCCCTGAGTGGATGGATTTTCTGATGCAGTTGGTATGCACTGCCTCTGGACAGTGAAATTGCTATCCTCTGCCACAGAATAAATTACCTGTCAGGCTCTTTTAAGCAGTTTCAGGATGGTTAGTTTGAAGACAGCAGCACACGCTGGGGAAGGCAGGCGGGGCCCCAGGGTGGGGAGAGCATACTTTCAAAAGTTGCCGGTTGCATGTCATAGTGTTATTTGCTGTGTCGTGTTGATCTGGTGCAATGTGACAGCTCCTCGTGAGAGGCAGAACCTCAAAGACTTGCAAACTGCCTGCCAGGTGTTTGTCTGTGCACCTACGTCTGTGGAAGGCATAGAGAAGGTAAAACAAGGCTCCCTTTTTAAATACAAGGATCCTGGCGTTTTCCTGAGGTCGAAGCGCAAAAACTTTTATGGTGGCCTCTTGTGGGGAAATGGAAGGATGTAACTGAATCCTGTAAAAATATAAGTGTGTCCTATGGCAGCAATGCACAACCTCTTGCAGACTCACGCACGTGCGCGCGCGCACACACACACACAGAGACCACGTACACATACATGGAGTAAGATTTTCCAATTACCTTGTCAGAGCATGTTATCCTAATCTCATAAGCTTCAGAAGGTACATGCTGTTAACTTATATTTAGGACATTTTCTGGGGTCAAGAACCAGGTGCTTTTCACCCTGGTAATCCCCCAGCCAGCAAAGCCTGGAGGACTATACATTAAAAGGTGACAGTATTAAAACTTGTGCAACTGGCTTTAGAGAAAGGGAAAGGAAGAGAGAGCAGAGAGGATCTCTCCCATGGACTGTGGTTGATCATCTATCACCTGATCTGAGTTCAGGTCTTGCCCCTTTAACCAGGGGTTTACAAATGTCTTTGGCCACCTGATGTGAAGAGCTGACTCACTGGAAAAGACCCTGATGCTGGGAAAGATTGAGGGCAGGAGGAGAAGGGGATGACAGAGGACAAGATGGTTGGATGGCATCACCGACTCAATGGACATGAGTTTGGGTAAACTCCAGGAGTTGGTGATGGATAGGGAGGCCTGGCGTGCTGCAGTTCATGGGGTCAGAAAGACTTGGAAACAACTGCGTGACTGAACTGAACTTATAAATACTTGGATTCCTGAAGCTGTTTGAGCCCCAGAAAATGCTCTTCTTTCTCCCACTAACATCCCTGGCAGTCGTGTCACTTGAGATGAATAGGAAGTGTGGTTGTTTAGTCGCTAAGTTGTGTCTGACCCTTTGCAACCTCATGGATTGTAGTCTGCCAGGCTCCTCTGTCCATGGGATTCTCCAGGGAAGAATGCTGGAGTGGGTTTTAATTTCCTTCTCCAGGGGATCTTCCCGACCAGGGATCAAACCCGCATCTTCTGCACTGGCAGGTGGATTCTTTACCACAGAGTCATCAGGGAAGCCTGAATAGGAAGTGTAGTCACGCACTGATATATGCATATGCATGGATCTATGCATATGTATGTCTATGTACTGTATATGTATGTGTGTGTGGATGTGTATATATGTGTGTCATCATATAGTATGTGTTCATGCATGTTAAGTTGCTCAGTTGTGTCTGACTCTGCAACCCCGGGACTATAGCCCGCCAGGCTCATCTGTCCATGAGATTCTCCAGGCAAGAATACTAGAGTGGGATGCCATGACCTCCTCCAGAGGATCTTCCCGACCCAGGGATTAAACCCATGTCTCTGATGTCTCCTGCATTGGCAAGCGGGTTCTTTACCACTAGTGCCACATGAGAAGCCCCAATCATATATTATATGGATAAACATTATTTATTCATGTGTTCTGAAGAGTGGATGGTCACCCCTTCTGGGAGACCTGTCTGCAGACAGCCAGGAGGATCTTGTGAGGCACCCACGGATGATTTCTTTCACAAGGGCTGGCCTCCTTAACTGCCAAGCCTGGGCAAAGCGGGCCACTGCGTCTGTGGTCCTTGTGTCTGAAACTCCGACACCTGCCAGCTGAGATGCGAGCTTCAGGGCAGCTGGATCTGGCAGAGATGATTTTCTGCTTCTCAATTCCCTCCAGGCTCGAGATAAAATGAGAAGTGCAGTTTGTGAATGAACCAGGGACAGTTAACATTCTGGCTGAGAGTAAAGCACGTTGTATGTTATGCGTGGTGATAATGGTGAGTTCATGCTTGCTGCCTGGGATAGAGAGTTTAAAAGGGATGTGGCAATTTGTCTCAATGGTGGTGGAAGAATTAGTATGTCCATATGCTTCATAGAATCGTGGCCTGTTGAACCTTCCATGTGCCTGCATGCTCAGTGGTGTCCGACTCTGCAAACCCATGTACTGTAGCCTGCCAGTCTCCTCTTTCCATGGGATTTCCCAGGCAAGAATACTGGAGTGGTTGCCATTTCCTCCTCCAGAGGATCTTCCTGTTCCAGTGATCAAATCCGGGTCTTCTGTGTCTCCTGCACTGGCAGGCAGATTCTTTACCACTGAGTCACCTGGGAAGCCCAAACCTTCCACACCTTCCTGTAAAAGTCTTTTTAATGACTTACTATCCAGCAGTAGCCAGCCGATATGAAACAGAATTTTTTGTTTTGATATGCTGACAAATAATCATACAAGAGATTGAAAAGAAAAAAAAAAAAAAAAACAACCATGAGATCCGGAATAGAATTGTCAATATAAAACACATTTAAAACGACACAGGATTATACATTTTAAAAACATTTATTGGGCTGTTAGTAGCTGCTGATTTGGGCTAAGCCAGGCTAATTGCTAGCAAGAGGTAAATATGGGATAATACCACAGTCTAGTATCAGAGTCTTTGCTTTACCATTATGCTATATGACTCCTTTAAATGTGTGTAAGACTAATATCGAGATTATCTAGCTAGGATGATCGTCTTATTCTTATATTTACTGTGTGATTAGGAAGAGAGCCTTTCCATGCTGGGTAATGTGAACAATAGCTGTGCTGCAAATCATAACATTATGTATCGAACACCCCTTTATTTTTGCTGTCATTTTGGACCTTAGATGGTGGGAGCCTGGAAAATAACAATAAAAGAGATGAATGTTTATTGAGTGCTTACTACATGCCAGGCACTGAGCCCAGTGCTTTTTTCATGGATTTTGTCATAAAAGCAACCAACCATCACTTAATATCATCTGCATCTCATAGATGAGAAAATTGAAGCTCCAAGTGGGCACATTTTAACCAGAGTCCTAGCCTTTAACCTCAAGTTACCATCATGTGCTTTGGGGTTGTTATGTGCAAACCCATTTATATGTTTTCTTATCAGTAAGCTGTGCTGAGACTTTCCTGCAGATACTGTAGCCAAGAGGAGCTTCTTAAAACCATGCTCAGTTCCCCCACAGATGACCCCCCTTCTCCCACCAGTACAACCACATGATGGATGTGGCTCCTGCCACTTCCCTCGGGCTGGCCTCCAGCCTTCCCCCCCAAGAGCCCTTGGCTTTCTCCTGGCTCTTGCTAACCCCACTTCACCCTCCCACCCTCTCCTTCAGCTCCCGTCCTAAGCCTGCTGGCCCTGCACTAGTGACAGTACATGCCCTCATCATTGTGGTCCCCTCCTCTGGGTCTTCTTGTATCTTCCAGGTCATGGGCACTTAGTGACTTGCATCAACCTGGGGAGGATGAAATGAGGGAGGTCTCTGCTTGATTGGCACTGGGCCAGGTGATAGAAGGAGGAGCTGAAAGAATGAGTGAAGGCATAGGAGGCTAAGGAGCTCTTGGTTTAGAGGTTCTGATTCAGCAGGTTTTTTGGCATCAAGTGCTCTCCATCCATTCCTGATCCTGAGATACACATAGTCACCACACTCACACCGCATACCACCAATTATTGTGGCTTCATTTCCTGAGAATGTGTGCGTCTGCGTGCACTCACACACTGTGGCCACACCCCTCCGTGATAGATTTCTGCCCCTCACAAGTCAATTTCATCAGGGTCTTTAATGATTTTAGCTCAGGCAAGGAGATCCAACCAGTCAACCCAGATCTTCATCAAAAGGATGGATGCTGAAGCTGAAGCTCCAATACTTTGGCCACCTGATGCGGAGAGTCAACTCATTGGAAAAGATCCAGATACTGGGAAAGACTCGGGGCAGGAGGAGAAGGAGGCAGCAGAGAATGAGATGCTTGGATGGCATCATTGACTCAATGGACATGAGTCTGAGCAAACTCTGGGAGATAGCAAAGGACAGGGAAGCCTGGCATGCTGCAGTCCTGGAGTCACAAAGAATTGGACACCACTGAGCGACTGAACAGCGGCATCAGTGGAGTATGGTGACCAGGAAGCCACTGCGGGGACTCCATCCTTGCTTGAGAGAGGGACTGGGGATTTCAATAGTCATTCTTAGCCAGCGGCAGACACCCTTTAGCCAGTCCCTTCCCTCTCCTGTTCAATGACCTTCTCACTAATTTCTATCCTGTGCTGATTTCAGATCTCCCAATGTCTTTGGGCGATCAGCTGTGAACTGATTCAAGACCCCAATTCTCCATGTAGCAGCTTGGAGGGGAGGTTGGAATGGGAGCTTTTCTCTAGGACTCCCTAAGGGTTGGGAATTGCAGGGAAGACAGCCTTGCTTCCTCTGGGACCTTCCACCTCTCTGGCTCCTTCAGCTTTGTTTCCAGGGGAGGGTGGCAGTGCTCACAGCATGGGTGCAGGTGGAGAACTGGCACTCCTGGAGCGACTGGCTCTGTCCCTGCTGCTCACCATCCTTGGGGCAGACCTTTCCCTGTGCCTCTCTCCCCTGGCTCCAGTGCAGAGTGGCGGTGTGATTATCCTGGACCGCTGCACAGTGTTCATTGCCATGGCCTTACCTCATCGGTCCCCTGTTTTCCACTCTAGCCGCTTAAAATATAAACCAGATCCCCTGCCCCTACCCCCGCTCCAAGCCCAGACTCCCTTCCGAGTGGGACGGAGTGTGGTGCGTCATGTGTCCTCTGATTTGTGGTGTGTTTGGGTGATGCCAGATGGGCGTAGAGGGAAGGAGAGGGTGGCTCAGTTCATTCAGAGGGAAGGGAGTTCAGTTTTCTGGGGACCCCAGACCCAGAAGGTGACCTTGCTTGATGTGTGGTTTACCTCTGAAGCCCCATCTGCAGGTCGGAGGCAAACCTGTAAGTCACCGACCATTTTCTGGGAACTTAGAGGAGTCTGGGGTCCGTGTGGAGTCCCTAAGCCATAAACCCTTCACTGCAGCGTGACTCTGGAGAACGTCAGGGGCCACAGCTGTCTTCAGTCCCAACTCGCCCAGCTGGGGTTGGGGGTGTTTCCTGCTGGGCATCCACCCAACCCCCACCTCGCCTCCGCCTCCCAGGGCTTATCCTGGGACGTCAGAGCTTTGTGAGAGAGGAGAGAGAGAAGACACAAGAGGCAGGGCATCAGAAAGGGGAGGGAGGCGTGGGCAGGTTCAGCTGGCGTGCCCACGGCAGTCCTGCTTGTGCATGGGCCACTGTCGTCATTGTCCCTCCAGTGCCCGGGGCTCGCTGGTGCCCAGATAAGCATCCCCGACATGGGCAGTCCCAGCACACACACACAATGATGACTCCCACACTTCTGCCCGGAGCGATTCTCAGTCTTCCTGCCCCTTTCCACTTTCTCAAACGCCCTTCATCTTCCTTCCCTCCCCAGCAAACCCCACCTTGTAAGCTCAGGCCCTTTCTCCCTTACAGGAAATGGGGTCACAGGAGGGGGGGTGGTTCATGGTCCTTCTGAAGGAATAGAGCTGGGGGCCACCACAGACAGGGTTGAAGTGTCCATCGACAGCACAGATTAGAAAGGCTGCCGTAATACAGAGCGTTGTCACGGAAACCAGTTCTTGATGTTGTCCAGATTTCAGAATCCCTCCCCTCTCCCCACCTTCGTTGTTCTCCCTCCTTCCTGGTGTTTAGCCCCAAGGCTATGGCTGCATGTTTGGCAGGAGTTTGTGGGCCCACAACCGAGAATGAGGACCTCAGATATCAGCCATTCCTCACCACGCCACGCGCTGCCCTTCTAAATGAAGACCTGGCCCTGCATGACCAGAAAGCCTGAGGCAGGGCCCACACTCTTGTGCTCTGATCCTGAAGGTATAGGCGGTGTGTCTGGATGCCAGAAGCAGAGCCTGAGCCCCTGAGACGTGCCCTCTGTGTGTGGAGAGGGGTCGGGGGCTGGGAAGCTGGGAACAGAGAAGCTGTGAGGGGCGGCAGACTTGGGATGCTCACTGCAGGTGAAGAACCAGAGCGCAGACTTTGCTTGTCACCACCCGCAGGGCCAGAATTCAGGCGTGGCTCACGCGTTCCGCCTGCACGGGGCACATCCTCTAACCCCTCCACCTACAGCCAGTCAGGGTCGCGCTTGACTGGCCGAGGGTGATGAGAACAAGATGTGGTGGCATTTAGACTCAGTACGGTGTCCTTCAGTGCTGTGTGCCGCTGTGTCCCCAAAATGCAAAGTGGGGCTCACGTCCTCAGGTCTGACTGCATCCATTCCAAGGTTGAGATCAGGCTAAAGAGAGACAGCGGAGAGCAGACTCTGGAACCGAACAAGTCACACACACAGGAAAGATGCCATCATTGTCCGGAATTTACTTGTGAGGTGGACTTGGAACCACAGGACTTACTAAGAGCACCGCACTGGCCCCTTGTCTCAGAGAACCTGCACGTCTGAGTCTGAGTTTTGCTTAATTTCTGGGAGAGATGCTGTTGTTCTTGCTTAGTTGCTTCATTGTGTCCAACTCTGCAACCCCATGGACTGCAGCGTGCCAGGCTCCCCTGTCCTTTACTATCTACCTGAGTTTGCTCAGATTCATGTCCATTGAGTTGGTGATCCTATCTAACCATCTCACGCTGCACACTGCCTAGAGCACATTACCCACCTTCCCTTCCTCTTTGATCACCCCCGTGGGCATTGGCATGGGCGTGGCAGAGATGCCACCAGTCTGGCCCGTGTGAGCTGGGCCCCAGCTACAAGTGAGGTGGACACCCAGCGTGGCTGGGGACCATGCCAGCTAGGGGTTAGGTGCAAACTGTGGCCAAAGGGAGCATTAAAATTCAGTGCCGGAAGTGCCAGGTCTGGTGCCAACGAGGAGACTGGGGATGAGGAGGGGAGACAGGAGCACAACGTCCGGAGCTGAGCAGACGTGGGAACAGAAGGGGAGGTGAGACTGAAGGCCGACAGTGGGCGGCCAGCTGTTAACTGGCCGTTGCAGTCGTTAGACTGAAGTGCTGAGCCCTCTTTGGTTGGTTAACATGGGTCACTGTCAGTCCCTAGGGATCTGGATTCTCGGTGTTTCTCTCTGTGTACCCTTAGTCTGAGTTCTGGCACGGGAAGCATTTTGTTTCTCATTTTCCTCCTCTGTCTACTCAATTGAGTATAATGAGGGTATGGAAGGAATTCTCAATGTGAGTTCTTTCCAGAATCCAGGGAGATGTTAGATGAGTTATCAGGAGGGATGCCCCAGGTCCCTTTATCTGACTTTTCAGGAGGTCCGCGGTACACCAAGGGGCTCTTCTGTCTGGGGGCCCCTCCTAGCAGGGACTAAAACGTGCCTCACCCTAAGTTCTGCTGTGCCTAATTGCTCAGTCGTGTCCAGCTCTTTGCAACCCAATGGACTGTATGTAGCCCGCCAGGCTTCTCTGTCCATGGGGATTCTCCAGGCAAGAATACTGGAGTGGGTTAACTATGCCCTCCTCCAGGGGATCTTCCCAACCCAGGAATCGAACCAGGGACTCCTACATTGCAGGTGGCTTCTTTACCATCTGAGCCACCAGGGAAGCCCATGGATACTAGAATGGATTGCCATGCCCTCCTCCAAGGGATCTTCCCAACCTAGGAATCAACCAGGGTCTCCTGCATTGCAGGTGGATTCTTTACCAGATGAGCTACCAGGGAAGCCCCACTCTAAGTTAGGAAGATGGTAAAAGCTGGGGTGGAATACGGCTGACTCTCTGTTCTGAGAATTGAGAAGCAACTTTACACACAAGGCAGCCACGCTCTTCTTTCGGTGGTGTCCCAGAAAAAGATCCTGTCTAGCATGGCCCTGCTCATGGTCACTTGTGTCCTCTCCCAGGGGTGTTTTGTTTGCTGTCCTTTTCCTTCTAGCTCTCTGTTTAGCACTGACAAGTGAGGTGGGCACCTAAGTCTTTGCTGGTGTTTATTTTAGGACGGAAGGTGTTGAGAATGTGCCTCGGCCGCTTTTAGGGACCTGAAGGCATGTTTCCAGTATCACTTTGACTGTTACGATAAAAGGGTGACATCAAACCAGTTACTGGGATAACAGGCACCATCACATAGTTGCCAAAGTGAGGAATGACTTTCACAGTCAAAAATATTGATTTTTTTTCCAAAAATTTTACTTGGGTAAGGGGATATCCCTCGAATTTTGGAAGTAAAATATAGCTCCTGAAGTTGTCAACCCAGTTGAATGCTTTAATCTTGTCATTTATCCCTGTTGCCAGTTGAGTACTCGCACCAAGCAGAATTCGAGAGGAGAATTACCTACATGAGAGCAAATAGAATGATGAGCATTTACAGTGGGGTGATGGCAAAGCATAGAAAAGACACGATCACCCTAGGAGCATGTTATAATTCTTTGCAGAGATGTTATAGGGGAAAAAAAAACACATTGACAGGGAACTCAAAAGCCCAAATTCAAGTTTCAGCAATGCCATTTCTAGCTATATGACTATGGACAAATCACTTAATCTTCCGAGTCTCATCTGTAAGAGAATGAAATGAGCCTGCCTCCCAGGGATGGTGTGAGAAATAGATGGAGAATATCTGTGAAAGCCCCATCACCTGCCAATCACTGTTAACAATACTCTCTTCTCACTGTGGGCAATGCTTCACAGCCTTCCTTTCTTGCGCCTCCCCTCAGTTTTTCCATCTGTTAAATAGAGGCATCGGTTCCATCCTGCCCCACCCCACCCACTGCTGCACACCTCCTCCGGCGTCTCCCCCAAGTTAGTGCAGAAAGAATAATGTGAAAAGCTTTAAGTTCCTTGAAACCAAGGAGGTGGGATAAATACTCTACTATATTGATTATGATGATTATATCTGGGACCAGGAAAATATGATTGCCTGGTTGCCAATGGCAACCAGATGGCAACGCAGAAGGAGGACTGTGTGCAGAGGTGCCCTGGGAAATGAAAGATGTTTCTTTTCTTCTCTTTAAAAAAAAGCAAAAAACCGCATTCCTTCTGCCGTGGTCTGGCATTCCTGCTCTTAGGAGATGTGGTCAGTCATAAATGGGATTTGAAGGGAGTGGCAAAGCGGGCTGACTCAGGGCGTCCACAGGAATGGCTCACAAGTGGCTGGTGCCTTCCTTCAGAGTCACGTTTCCTTCAGACGCAGAGATGGGAGGTCCAGCTGGTTGGCAGGGAGGACCAGGGCGGAGGAGAGGTGGGACCATGTGGAGCACCACAGCCCCCAGGAGGATAAGGGGCCGCCTGAGAGGGTAGAGCCCACGACTGAGGCCCCGGGTTGGGGGTGGTGGGGGGAGCCTGGGTTAAAGCCACTTCCTTCTCCCAGGTCTGAGGCCGATGTGGACTGAGGGAGGAGAAGCCTCATCCTCCTCCCAGGAGGTGAGCAAAACCTCAGCGTTTTTAGTTCAATGGCACTGACTTCCAGAGTCCTCTGCCTTCACGCCAGAGGTCCCAGGGCTGGGCTACAGTGTGGGCTGGACACACTGATCTCACGAACCCTCCCTTGACTGCTGTCCTTGTTTACGTAGTTACATAGCCAGGGAGTGGGGACATTCAGATCAGAACCCCAGCATCATCCGCACCCCTGCTCTGCCTTCCACGATGCTGACCATTTTCCGGGCAGGTCAGCCTGACAAGCAACTGATCGCTAGTCTCAAGCGTGAGGGATCTGAAAAGACAGGCTTGGCCTATGAGACGACCCTTAGACTTGTCTGCTAGCCAGAGGCCTTGGCTCGAATCCCTCTGTGACGCCTCTGTGTTCTGAGATAGAAGGCCTTTGGCCTGTGGGTCAGGACTCCCTCCCTCCCACAGTGCTGGGGGCTGGGAGCTTTCTGTAGAGCACAATGACTTTTCTTGACTAAGGTCCCGTGTGGGGCCACACATTTCTGGCTGCTGGCAGCCACTAGTTGACTCTGGGGAATGACTGGGAGGGTATGTCTGCTTCCTGAGGATATGGTGGTTCCATGGTCCTGGGTGTGGAAGATGAGAAAGAAAGCAGTGGGGAATATAGAGTGTTCTCGGCTATCCCGACGCTCTGCTGAAAAGAACCTGAAAGAAAGTGAAAGTGTTAATAGCTTAGTCATGACCCCATGGACTGCAGCCGACCAGGTTCCTCTGCCCATGGGATTCTCCAGGCAAGAATCCTGGAGCAGGTTGCCATTCCCTTCTCCAGGGGATCTTCCCTACCCAGAGATCGAACTCCAGTTGCTTGCATTGCTGGAGGGTTCTTTTACCTTCTGAGCCACCAGGGAAGCTCTGGCCCAAGTGTGACTCCTGAACAATGGAAGCAATTTGACTGCTGGCTGCCTAGAACTGTGTACTATTTATCACAGCCCTCCAAATAGCATTTGTGCGAGTGACTCTGTCATTGTGGCGTTTTCCTGAACACTGACAGCTAATGTATACTGAGCATATATAGGCATGTACATGTGTGACCTCACCTAAACATCACAGTGACCCTATGAGAGAAACCATATGAGTTCTGAGTGACCATATCAGAGAAAACTGATATGAGGTGATTGTCTCATTTTATTACATTTATCCTATTTCACGGGTGGGGAGGCTGGGCCCTGGTGAGGACTGATCATGTACAGTGACTAAGCCCTGGGGCTGGACTTGAGCCCAGCTTCTCTGACTCCTGGGTGTGCACTCATAATCACTGATCGTGTCATGAGTCCCACATCATCGCAGGCCACACTTCTCTTCCTACCAGGGGAATGGCCCAGCTTGCCTGCTTTAGTCCTTCTTGCTGACTCCTGTCTTGATGTTCTCAGCTGCCATATTAATTTTAGTAATCTCATTGCCACTCGACAACCTCTGTTCAGAAGACTCAACACCTACACAAGTTTAAACTTCTTTGCCTGACATCCTGGGCCCTCTGGTGACCTAGATAAAGCTCACCTCCTGGCTTCTAACTCTCATTGTCATTCCTCTAGTTGCATGTAAGAATCAGCAGGGTAACCTGTTGGTGTTCTTACAGACGTCATCACTCCTGAGGCCCTTGAGGGCTATCCCTTCTGGCTGTAATTTCTTTTCTCTCCCTCTAGGCCCCAGTGGTACACGCCCAAATCTCACCCATCTTGTCAGCCTTAGCTCAGTCGCCTCCATTGTCACTGGGCCTTTCTTGATTTTCTCAGAAGGGCACAAATTCTCCCTCCTCTCAGCAGGCATAGGATTTGATCCACCTTACACCATTAACCATTTCCGTCTCATGCCTTCATTCTTTTACTCATCCGTGCAATGTTCTCTGAGCCTCTCCCACGCAGGGCCAGGTGCTGGGGTTGAAAGAGGAATCATGGTCCCAGCCCTGAAGCCGCTAACTGCATGGAGACTTGGACCAGGGTGTGCCTGACCTCCTGTGCCCAATGGTCTCCCGGCATAGTGCCTTGGAGGACACGCAACACAATCGCTTTGAGTGAGTGGAGGTGCTTGATGTTCCCCAATGCTAAAAGGAGAGACCGCAGGAGAACACAGGGGTAGGTTGGCATGTGCTGCGTCCAGAGCCAGGAGGTTGGTCCTCAACTAGTTTATATGCCAGGAGACCTTCTGTCTTGTCCAGAAAGAGGCAAACTGGAACACAGCCCCTCTTCCATCCTCTTCTGGGAAGGGACTGTTTGCCCGACTAGGGAAACCTCTCCTCTGCCTGCCTAGCTTCTCCCGGGGTCCAGGTGCTCACAGATGGCATGCCTGCATGCTAAGTCACTTCAGTACTGACTCTTTGCGTCCCTGTGGACTGTAGCCCACCAGGCTCCTCTGTCTCCAGGCAAGAATACTGGAGTGGGTTGCCATGCCGTCCTCCAGGGGATATCCCCAACCCAGGGCTTGAACCCTGGGTTGCAGGCATAATGGTGGCAAGGATGTCTTTTCTTTTCTTTTTAAAATTTGGCTCCACCAGGTCTAAGTTGCAGCGTGCAGTATCTTTAGTTGATGTTGTTGTGCTCGGTTGTGTCTGACTCTTTGCAATCTCATGAACTGTAGCCTGCCAGGCTCCTCTCTTCATGGGATTTTCCAGGCAAGAATACTGGAGTGGGTTGCCATTTCCTTCTCCAGGGGATCTTCCTGACCCAGGGATTGAACCTGCATCTCCTACATTGGCAGGTGGATTCTTTACCACTGAGTCACCTGGGAGGCCCAGAAGGGATGTCTTGAGTAAGACTAGTAGGGTGACTTCCTGAGGGCATCCCATGGTTAACATGTCAGCATGACCTAGCAAACACTGACCACCAAGACTTTCCAAATGCTGTGCTGAGTCCACAGAGTCCTGTTTAGGGTCTGGGTATGGAGCAGTCAGAGAAACACCAAGTATTTTAGCAACGTTCTGGAGCAGGGGTCAGCAAGCACCATCCACCATCTGGCTGGCCACCTGTTTTTGTAGAGCCCGCGAGAAAAGAATGGTTCTTCCATTTTTAAGTGCTTGGGGGAAAAAATATCAAAAGAAGAATAATATTTCATGACATGTGAAAATGATATGAAATTCAAATTGCACTGTCCATAAATAAAGTTTGGCTGGAACTCAGCCCTGCTCATTTGTTTACATCTTGTCTGTGGTTGCTTATGCAGTGGAACGGCAGAGTTACAACAGAGAGCACATCGCCCACGAAGCCTAAATATTTATTCTCTCGCACTTTAGAGGATAAGTTTGTGATCTTGTGCGAGAGATTAAAGTTCTTTCTATACCTATCCTTCTTGGTCAAGAATGAAGGACTTGGGGCTTCCCTAGTGGTCCAGTGGTTAAGAGCCCACCTACCAATGCAGGGGACATGGGTTTGATCCCTGGTCAGGAAGATTCCACATGCCGCAGGACAAAGTAAGACTTTGCTCTGCAACAAGAGAAGTCACCACAGTGAGAAGCCTGAGCGCTGCTCCTGGAGAGTAGAGAAACAAAAACCCAGTGCAGCAAAAAATAAATAAATAAATAAATTTTAAATTAATTAAGTAAATATTTTTTTAAAAAAGAAGGAAGAACTTCCTAGTGTGGAGAGCAGGTCAGCTGCTGGCTTTGAGAACAAAGCCAGGTGTTCAGGGTGTTGCAGATGGATGAATCCTTGCCTTGGGGTTCTGTATCCTGAGTTCTGTGTGGTTTGGAGATGAGACCTTCTCTTCTCCGGATCTCTGATCCTCGTAAGTTTGGGCTGCATGCTCTCTAAGGCCCCGTCTTCTTCACAGGTGGGCACACTTCTTTGGTCTATGAGGCTTGTTCTACACACTAGCATAAGGATGACTTTGGGCCTCCCAGGCTTGTGCTTTGCGGTTTTGGCCTGGGCAGCCATGAAGGCCCCAGCTTAGCCAGCTGGTGGACACAGAATCTCCTTGGCTGCCCCCATCTCCCTGGGCCCCAGCCCTTGCACCCCCGCCACTCACCAGGACCACCGTCTTCTCCCTCGCATTGATCCCTTTGGATTTGAATCCTGGTTTTGGACTCAGTTCAGCAGTGTTTTTGAAGCACCCCGAGATTTAGGCGGACTGTAATTATGTAATTCATCCTTGTTATCATTTCTAATTGTTCTCAGAGCTGTTTCCTAAACTGATTGGAAACAATTGCAGACAGGGAATGGAGTGGGAAATAGGTGAGGACCTGGCGGCTAGCCGGGGCCTGACTGTATGCTGGAGGCCACGTCAGAGTGGGTGGGCGCAGGGTGGGGGCAGAGAGGGCCCCCCCTCGTGTTTCCTTGCATCTGGGTGGGTAGTGAGGGTGACAAGAAGAAGCACGCTGAGGTGCTGGGAGCTTTGGTTTAATCATTCATAACTAACAAACCTCCCTCCTGCTCCCAGCCCCACAGGCCGACTGTTTTCCCTTTCTCAGTGGCCTCCATGACGCTGGTGGAGCTCCCAGCGGAGCCTGCCAGCGGGCAACAGGGAGCCTGGCCCTTCCCTCCTGGCTTCAAATTGTTTGTGCTTCCTTGACACAGAAAGAATGCACCTCTTGAGCCATACCTCACCCCCAGAAAGCCAAGGAGAGTTCATGGAGGGAGAATGGGGTGGGTAGCTTCCTCCTGATTTGGGCCTGAGCAGGTGAAATGGGGCTCCAGCTCATGTCCCCTGGGGAGAGCAGCCAGAACCCCAGAAAAGGGACCCAAATAAGTGTTCGCCGCAGGGCCCTGCTGTTAGGAACAGCCCCTGCAGTTCCTAACTGCACAGTGCTCTGTGCCCCGTGGGGCCAGGCAGAGAACGGCTCATTTGGGGGGGGTGTGTACCTGGAACATCTTACCCCCGACACCCCCACCACCACCAGGTGTGTGACCTGGTCTGCGACCCTGTCGTCCTCCTCTCCCTCATTCCTCTCCCCACCTAATTGCAGAAATGAAATGAGACGACTTCCAAGAAAACCACTGAATTTCTAGAAAGGGCAGAGAAGCCAGAATGGGGTGGAGACCCCAGGCTATTTGGTACTGGAAGAGATGCTCACCCTGGCAGGTCATCAGTGATGCCTCTGTACACATTCACCAAGGCCCTCTGAGGGCGAAGAGACCATGATGCCCATGTATCTACTGGGAAGCGAAGGATTACATGATTCCAGAGACAAGTTGAAGCACCCGAACGTGGCATGTACTGGAGGAGGCGTGGGGCACGGAAGGTGTAGGCTGGTAGAGCCAGGCCTGGGACCTTGACTTCCCAGGTTCCCATGATGTTGACGCCGTCCCACGTGTGTCTGACTCCAAGCTCTTCCCACAGGCCAAAACTGCCCACTGAGGCAGAGATTGGTCAGGCGGAAGCCACACGACTTGCCTGGAAGACTCAGCCCAGGGTCGCTTCTGGTGGGGTGAGGTGGGCTTCACTGGTGCGTGTTTAAGTGGGAGTCAGGGGGCACAGGTGTCCATTGTGCTGGTGTTTTTTTTCCCTCTCTCACTCTTCATTTCTAGTCTCTGGAGCCAGAGAAGCAGGAAAAGGAAGTATGAGGGGTACCTGAAGAGTTCAGGGACTCAGAGTTCTTCCCTCGTGCCCAGTCCTTCTCCCCAAGCACCCTGGCTCCACGGACCATGTTCAAGGACCTGCATCCTCTCAGCCCCACCCTCCATTCCTGCCCCAGGAGTCCGCCTGGCCAGTCCACCGGCTACCCCATCTCACAGGGCTTGAGGTCTGCGGTGAGGGGTGTGAAGAGCTCTGTGTTTTGTGTTCTGGAAGCTCTTTCCTGGGACCTGCAAGGATACACAGCATTGTGGCACAGTTGCCTACACTGGTGCTGTTTCCACCCCCAAGACTGCTGGACTCTCCCACCACCTCTAACGCTTAGAATTGTCTTTGTCAGGATGTCTAGGGGTTACCCACTAAGACAGAGCCCGCTCCTGTGCTCCATGTCCCCTTCAGTCAGCTGAGGTCAATCCCCATGGGCAGGACATCAGCGGGTCCAGCCTGGATGGCCATGGAGATGGACCCTGGGGTCTAGCATTTCTCAACCCTTTTCTCATTATCACTTTCCTCCACTAGGAGAAAAAAGCAACTAAATTTAAATTCTTTCAAATGTGAAACTATGCTGAGCTATGAGAATTTGGGCTTTGGAGGGTCCAAACAGACCACCATCATGTCCAAGAGGGTTTTTTGCCCTCCACTTTCACCCTCTTGGGGGTGCTCATGCCCCCTTGAGAATGCATGCTGTAGGCTTTCCAGAACGTTTCCAAACTGGGTATAGTTTCTCTGTAGTCTCCTTCACTATATAGAACCAAAGGTCTTCACGAATGAAGAATGTGGTCTCAGGGACTGAGGCAGACATACACATCTGCTACTGGAGTGAATGGTTTCTCATGTCTGAGGTTCACTTGTTTATAAAACTCAAACCCTCGCTTCTGCTCACCTAGCATGGAGGCCACACCGAGGAAGGGGCACGCATAACACTGGCCATTGTCTGTGGGCCTCGCAGGGGTTGGGGGCCATGATCTTCCCTTAGCTTCTGCCCCACGACCCAGTCCGAGGCGTGGAGCCCCCGGAGTGGGGACAGAAAGGGGGCACCCACTCTTGCCTCCTTGGCTGGCAGCTCTCCTGGTTGTAACTGTGGGCAGCAGAGGGCTGGTGATGGACTGGCGAGTGGGGTCTGCAGGAGGGTTGGGGGACACTCCAGAGGTCACTCTTCTCCCTGGCCTCCCTTCTTTCTGCAGCCTCCTCTGGCGGGGAGGTCTTCTCATCTCTTCACCCGGAACCAACACCCCACGGTACAGCCATCCCCCTGAATGAGGCCCCTCAGAACCTCTCCCTTGCATGTTAGGATGTGTGTTCTCAGTTTTGGGACCAGGCAGTTCTCAGTTTTGGGGTCCACTGGGCAGGGTGTGCCTGGAGGAAGCCACAGGGCTACAGAAGCCCCCGGGCCTCCGTTTGGAACCGGCTAGGCCAGGGAGCACTTTCACATGTAGCCCCCTGGAGTCCCACCCTGCACGTGGTGGGTAGTTGAACGGGAGGCCTAAATGAGAAACAGGTTCCTGGAATCTAGCCATGGCTCCCGTCTTCTCTGTTCCCTCCAGCAGCCCTCTCCTCTTGCTCTTTTTCTCTTCCTTTTTCTCTTCTTGTATCTGTACCAGGCTGAGTGTCCACCTGCTGTCCAGCTTCACATTTGTGCAAGGCAGGTGCCCCTGATCAAGGCAGGACATGAGATGGGGGTGGAGGGGGAGAGGGAGGAGGAAGCAGAAGGGGAGGGGGAATAAGGAGGGTCCCATCCATTCCTATAAATAGAAATTAACCCTCCCAGCCCAGGTCAACCACCACCCCCCCACCCCCACCCAGTTCCCTCCGCTTTCCCACCAAGGTCATAAAATCCGCTTATAACTCTTACCAATTCCCCTGTTAGGACCAGAAACACACAATTAGCTTTCAAAGTGTCTCCAAGCTGTGGCCAGTTAGAAATTTATGACTTTTTTTTTTTTAAGGTTTCCTTTAAAGTGGCTAATTAGGTATATTTCTCCAATGGTAATTTTAAAAATGCTAATTGGTCTGCTCTCTGGAAGGAGGAGGAGAAATCTCCCCCCTTATTATCTCAGCACTGGGGAGGCACAGAAGAGACCATCCTGGCCCGAGCAGCCTCCAAGGACAGGGCCCCGGCGCCAATCCTGTTACGGGTTTGGCAGCGAGCAAGTTGGGGATCTGGGAGAAAGGTTCTCTGTGTCCCACACACCTCCTTGGGAAGGGGAAGTGGCAGCATGTCTGGAGATGGTGGCCGTGGTAAGGCAGGGGTCATCACGGTTCACCCCACTGGTGCAGTGGGGCCACGATACCCAGTCCCAGGGCGGACCTGGAAGACACCTTCACAGTAGCTTCCAGGGAGGATGGACGAGCAGGGAGGGTGTGGAGGGCTGACCTCAAAGAGGACTTGCCTCCCAGTCAGGATGTAACAGCCCTAGCACAGAGCTTGACAGCTAGTAAACTGCATGCTAGCAGAATATGCCATTTGGGGGAGGGTGTTTATTAAAAGTGCAATTCCAAATTGAACCTAAAGGGGGCAGAATTCAGGGGTATGGTGGCCTCTGAAACCCTTGTGGGGTGCTCAGTCGTGTCCAGTGCTTTCCCACCCCACGGACTGTAGCCCGCCAGGCTCCTCTGTCCATGGGATTCTCCAGGCAAGAGTACTGGAGCGGGTTGCCATTTCCTCCTCCAGGAGATCTTCCAGACCCTGGGATTGAACCTGCATCTCCTGCATTGGCAGGCAGATTCTTTACCACTCTACCACCTGGAAAGCCCCACAAACCCTTGGTTCCTTGGCTAAAGGGCTTGCTCAGGAGATGGTCTGGGGCAGCTCTGGCCAGCGGGGCGGGGGGGTGTGGTTGGCCTGGATGTCACTCCACCTGGCCCAGGGAGCCCCGGGGGTGAGCCATATATCATCCTGGAGGGATGTCCAGTCTTCCCCTTGGCACAGGTGCTGCTGGCTCCTGCCCTTCCATCCCTGTGCGTTGCTATGTGAATAACACAATTATGAAGACACAGGACAGGGATAAGCAAACAACATTCTGCAGCAGAGAGAGCGGGAGGGAGAGTCAGTCACAATCAGATATTTTGTTATTGACTCATTTCAGGGAAGAGTCGAATTCTTTAAAACCCAGCGCTATTGCAGAAGGGAGGTGTGATGAACGATTAAACAGATTGCTCAGTTTTACTTTTCAACATTAGCTTTTATCAAGGATCTCTACCAGCTCACCTCCTCTCTTGGGCTCCGTCACCATCTCTAGGAAAGCCAGATAGAAGTGTGACTGGGACTCCATAGTCCCGAGTCTGCAACCACGGCCCTGCCCTGCTCATGGACTCAGCTTCCTCATCAGTTAAATGGGAGATGGGGCTGTCCCTGCAGTATGTCTGGGGCAGAGGACATATTGGTTAGAGTGAGCGGAGCATGGTCTGAATCCTGGCTTTTACACTTCTCAACTGGGTGAGGTTGGGAGGATTACTTTACTTTATAAGCTTTGGCCTACTGGGAACAATCAAATGAAATAATGCACAAATTGTGCAAAGTGGAAATAAAGACTTGATGTTATTGTCCTAAAAATGAATTGAGATGATGGATGCAACGTATCTAGCACAGCGTTGGAGATGTGGAGCCCCCTGGAGGACAGATTTTTACTTGATGACCAGCCCTTCTTGGATAATTGTGCCCTGTTCATGTGGGAGGCTAGAGAGGATGAACACAGCTTGTGACCTGTGTAACCATTTCCGAGCCACCTCAAGGGGATGGAGGGACAGGGATGATAAATGATCCATTTTCCTCTCCCCTGTGTCTCTGAGGCTGATGAGGCGAAGAGACTTGGTGGCCTCAGCTATGGGAGAGTTTGTCTGAGGTTCCCAAGTTGCTATGGACCACCTCGTCCATTCACCTCCTTCTGGGTTGTCTAGAGTTACCTAACCTTTCTGATCCTCTGTCCAGTGGGGAAATTACCCCCTTTCCAAGGTTATTATGAAAACTAAGAGAGCTAATGTATTCCAGGAGTTCCTGGAATAGGGCTGGGGTCTTAGAAAGCACTCAGTGAAGGCTACTTTCCTTCCCTCTATGAAGCCAGTGGCCAGAAAATTGGCAATTGGATGTTGGACTAAGACCATCACTAATTAGCTTGAGCCATAAGGGGGAGAGAAAGGAAAGAAGAGCCAGGCCTTTAGGTAGGACCAATGCGAGTCCATCTCTGGATGGATTTATGATGGATATTTAGGATTGGGTTTTATTAGAATGGCTGCGTAGAAAAGTAGATTTATAGAATTTGGAGGCAGACAAAACTATTTTTGATCTCAGCTTTATGAGATACCAGCTGTGTGGCATTAGACTAATTACGTATCCTCACTGTGCTTCTTTCTATGTGCTCACATATGGGAAGGATTAAACCCCATTGTGGGTGTGGAATACTTGGTAATACACAGTAGATCCCCAGTAGATGTTAACTTTCTCCTCTCTGAGGTGGGTGATCAGTTTGGTCTGCATAAGACACCCATTGTTCTCTCCAAGTCACAGTCTCTGGGTCACACATGTGCACAGTCATGCATGGTGATGGGTAATGAGGTCACTAGTTCATCCTTGTTTCCTGGCCTCTCGGATGGGTCTTGGCATCAGGTGAAGACTCAAAGCATTCAGGGAGCAACTGGGTGTTTTAGTTCCCAAGGTATTAGCATTTGTTGTAACCACATGTATATATTTGACAATGACTTCCCTGTGAAAAGCTCTGAGCCCTTTGAAGCCCTTGCCTCATTCTGAGCAAGATTTTAGAGGCATTATTTGCTGAACTTCACAGAGGAGGAGGCTAGGGGATAGAAAGACGCTGGCTTGCCAAGGTCACAGGAAAGCAGTGCCATATTTGACATCTTCCCAGGCTCTGACTGTGGTTCTTTTTGTAGTAACTCAGTTGGCATCTCAAAAAGAGGTTCTGGGATTTTCCTGGGGGAATCTCCAGGGTTCCTTTGGGATACTAGGAACCAGACTGTGACCCTGGAAATGATTAATTGGGTGAAAAACAGTTAAAATTTTGAGGACTAAGTTCTAAGCTTTGTGTTAGACAATTTGCTTTTCATCTCATTTTACTTTTACAACACCATTACATGTAAAGTGGGTGTTTCCATGTTATAGATGAAGTTCTGGTCAAAACCTTTAGCTCATACAGTGAAGAAGCAGCTAAGATTTAAATCTGGGAATGTCAGCCCCAAATGAAACCTGCTTCCTCCTTCGGACACCACACTAAAGAGTGGAAGGGTAAACTGAACCAGGGAATGTTCTAAGAACAGGGTAATGACAAGGAGATGGAGTGGCATCTAAACTCTATATTTGTGGGGGAAAATATGAAGAGAGTTTGTCTTGAAATCTGTATTAAATTTGGGAAAGGCCCAGTTATATTCTCACTTTCTAGGAATGTCTGGGGAACCCACCTGTTAAAAGAAAGTGATCTACTCAACTTTAAGAAGGAAGCAACTGACACGTACTATGACAAGAGTGAACCTTGAGGACATTATGCTCAATGAAATAAGCCAGTCACCAAAGACTTCCCAAGTGGCACTAGTAGTAAAGAACCCACCTGTCAATGCAGGAAACATAAGAGGCGCAAGTTCGATCCCTGGGTCGGGAAGATCCCTTAGAGGAGGGCATGGCAACCCACTCCAGTATTCTTGCCTGGAGAATTCCGTGGACAGAAGAACCTGGCAGGCTACAGTCCATAGGATCACAAAGAGTCGGACACGACTGAATCGACTTAGAACAGCACAGCAAGGGACAAGTACTGTTTGAGTCCGCTTACAGGACACCTAGAAGAGTCAGCACACAGAGACAGGAGTTAGAATGGTGGTTTCCGGGCCCTGTGGCTTTAGATTAGCTGATGGGGCTATGTTCAGCCGGACCCAAGAGAGGAGGCCCAGGGAATGAGCTCCCGAGTAGATGGTGTCCATGAGCCAAGAAAAGGCTTGGAAAGAGCAGACGCTTTCCCATCTTCTGCTGGACCAGTAGTTTCTGGGCTCTATTGCCTCACATTCTCATGGAGACCATAAGCAAGCAAAGTGATATTTAAAGACAGTAGGAGAAACTCATGTCAGAGAAAGCACACTCTCTCTGAACAAACTGTTAATTGAATATGTTAGAACTCAGATTCTAACACACAGGCATGAGATCAACATGGGCTTGACCCTGATTAAGGGCACCTGTGAGGAGGAGGCGTTGCTAGGACTTTCCACAGCCCTGTCTGTTCATGGATACTGAACCCTTGAGAGAAGGATTAGCAGCACACCCCAAGCACGGTGGTGGACATGGTGTGGGCCGGGGGCTGGCAAGCCTATGGCTGGACCACATCCTGACTTTGTACAGCCCAGGAGCTAAGAATGGTTTCCATGTTATTTAATGACATTTTTTTTAAAAATCAAAAGACGAACAGTATTTCATGACACGTGGACATTATATGAAATGTGATTTATCATGTACCTCAGGGAAGTTGTATTTGAACACAGCCACACTTATGTGTTTACTCATCATTTGTGGCTGTTTCCTGTTGCAACAGCAAAACTAAGCAGTTGTGACAGATAATATGGCCCGCAAAGCTGCACATATTTCTCACCTGGCTTTTACCGATAGGTTTGCTGACCCTGGTCTAGTCTGATATTTTTTTTCAAACTCTGGGTCACAACCCTCAAGTCAGTCATGAATCAATTTAGTGGAACCTGATGATCGCATTCAAGATGGGGGGGAAAAAAAAACCCAGAAAGATGGCAGAAAATATCAGAGTACATCATTTGTTGTAAGGCAGTTTTTCTCTTTAAAGATTTTTATAAAATTTCACTTAAGTAAGCATATGTGCACTCAATCATGATGTGAACTGTTTCTTTGATTTATGGGTCTTTGTTCAAAATGTAAAGAAAGCTTACCAGTCTAGATGAACCTAGGAAATTTACTGTTGTGTACCTGGATATTGTGGATAACATTTGGACACATGCCGCTCAGCTACCTCTGCTCAGGGCCTGGTTGTCTGTGCCCAAAGCCCAGCTTCAAGCCAGGTGGGTGTGGATTCCCCACTGCATCTCCCACCCCCAGAGCACTGCGGTCCAGGATGGTCAAGATGCAATGCCTGATCCCAGGTAGGGCCATTTCCTCATTTCTGCCCAATTTTTCTCCCATTTGAAGAGGGAGGTTTCAATTTTCCCAGAGGGCAGTGAATAAGGAATGTTTGCTCTTGAGCAAAGAGAAAAACAAGCAAGACCCAGGACCAAGGCCACAGAGCTCCCTTCCTGACCCCTTCGATTGGCAGGTGACACGGGAGTGACAAAGGATGGCTCTCGCGCAAGGTGACAAGAGGCAAGATCCACGGAGGCTTTGTGTTTACAAACATATTGCCCAAAGTGTCATGGATATCATTGAAAAACATCAATTATTGATCGAGGGCGACAGATCACGGGTCCCAGCCATTAAAAAAATAACAGAAATTCAGGCGTGGAGGAAGAAAAGGGGAAGAATGTGCAGAGGGTGGAAACACTGGTGTAACATCCCCACTACTTCTCCCCTCCCCGTCCCGACCTTGCTCTATCTCCTTTTTCCCTTCCCTCTGCATCTCCACCTGCTCGTCACTGCCGGTTCTTCTTTATGCAATGGAAGGAAAGTCATTGATTTGTTCAAGAGCATTCGCCCCAGTCTTACAGGCTACCTGGTTTCCCTTTCTTTTCTCTCAACTGTGCCTGGCATGACTATGAGCTAGACAAAATAATGACTCCATGATTTAGTGCTTAGCCAAGCTTCCTATTCTCAAAGCTGTTTAATCATCAGCATCCTCCATAAAGACCTTTAACAACCAGATAACAAAAGCCTTTACAATACAGTTTGCTCAGTTGGGAGCAGACTATTCCAGGCCTTAAGAACTAAGCTGGGTTCAGTCCATCTTGATTCTGGGAGTTTGGGAAGGTGAAGGGGTCATGTTCATCAGGAGGCTTTGACCCTCATATCGTAGTACAGAACAGATCGCACCATCCTGTAAGGAAGAGCTATCCACAGGTAAGGCTCCCAAGAATTGAAGGTGAATATGCCTTTTCAGTCCAAGGGACCAGGGTAGACATCTGGGATGGAGAACCTTGGGGAAGAATGAATGAACCCTGATAGAGAGTGAGGATAACCTTTATTAAGTTCAGGTCACGTTAGGATGTGAGAATGAGTGTGATGATAAAATAAAATAAGATAAAATACTATAATAAAGTAAAATAAAAAATAAAATAAAACCGACAGCAGCAGTGGGATGGCTTGGTATGGGTGATGGGGCTGCCAAGGGGTCTAGGGAGACCCAATCATCTAGAGGACAGAGTTGGCTGGGTGCTTGGTGGTAGATGATCACTAAGACTTTTTCAGTGCCCAGCATCTCTTATTGCAAATCAGCTCAAAAAAATCTTAAACACAAAAACATTGGATTAGGGGAATTTGATCCTAGTAAACCAAAATGAGAGGGCTTCCCAGGTGGGTAAAGATATGCCTGCCAATGCAGCAGACACAGTTGTGATTCCTGGGTCAGGAAAATCCCTTGGGGGAGGAAACGGCAATCCACTCCAATGTTCTTGCCTGGAAAAGCCCATGGACAGAGAGGTGCCTGGACGTCTACAGTCCATGAGATCTCAAAGAGTCGAACATGACTTAGCAATTGAGCAGGCACACACACAAACCAAAGTGACCTAGGACAAGAAGCTTTAGAGGGTGAGAATCAAGCGGTTACAGAGAAAGCAGTTTCACCACAGAACTGAAGGAGGTAAATGGGGACCTAGTAAGAAAGAGAAGAGACCCAAAGACCAAGGGGCAGGCCAGCCTTCCTGGGGATGAAACAGGAGCTGGCTGGGTACCAGCTGAAGTACCAGGGGTAGTGCTGGCGGGGTCTCCCTCAGTCTCTCTCCCTCTTTCTCACTCATTTACTTATTCACCCTTTATATTGGTGGTTTATTATTTGCCAAGCATTTCTCTGCATGTTGGAAATTCAGATTTAAAAGATACAGAAATAAAATCTCTGCCCTCAAGGAATTTGTGAGCTAAAGCATTATCTCATTCCTTATCTACCAGGCAGTGTCTATATCCCAAGATTTCTCATTTTGTCTCAAAACAGTTTAATCATTTAAACGGCTGAATGTGTAGTTGGTGGGAACGTCGTGGAACCTGAGTCCAGAAAGAGGGAGAAACGAAGGAGGCAGCCCCCATCCCTAGCCCGGGCCTTGTGAGGAGGGCAGCAAACCTGCTTGTCTAAGGCATGGAGAAAATGGTGCCCGAGAGCCCTCAGATGAGGCACCCCTCCTGCCATTTCATTTCTGGTTGTCAGAGGCTCCCCAGTAGTCCTTTTCGGTAAGTGAGGTGTTAGGAGGATGGGTTGGCCTTGCAGTGAGATGGGTAATGATCTTTGAGGCTGAAAGGGAAGCAGGAATCCCTGTAGAGTGGTCGCATGCTTGGCTTAAAGTCTGTGGATTTCTAGAGCAGGCAAAGTGGCATCCAACAACATTCCTCTGCAGAGACACAAACCCCTTTGTCCTGATATCATCAGTAGGACTACACTCACTCTCTAATATTGGGCTCAGATCGCAGTCGATCTGTTCTACATTCTGAGACACTTCCCCCTTTCTGTAGTATGTGAAGAAGCACCCATGCTTGCATCAATAGCAGTGGGGGGTAAGAGTGGAGGGGTTGGGGTACCAGCCCATGAAGTGGTTAAAGAACTTCTATACAGGTGTCTTCTGTCCATCCACCCATCCATTTATCAATCCATCCTTCCACCCACCCATCCATCCATCCATCCATGCATCTATCCAATCAACCAACCACCCACCCACTCACCCCACCCCACCATCCACTGGTTTACTTGAGAAGTATCTACTGACATCCCATAATGTGCCCTAAGCCACGCCCTAGGGACAGAGTAGAAAACAGTCCTACTTCACAGCTTCCCAAGACCCAGGTGTGCCATTTATCTTTCCAGTGGCTTCCCTTTTACAAAGGCCCGACTTTTCATTCTTGAGCAGCCTTGCATCATTACAAGAAGGGAAGAGGCAACTAGTGGGATGAAGGCAGTTTATTGCTTCCAAGCAAAACTTACCCGATAGGAGTCAGAGTAGTCTGAGGTCATGGTGAGAATCACCTCTTGAGTACACATCTCAAGAGGCATCAGGAATGAGGACAATAGAAAGGACCCAGGATGACAGGCTGGGTGGGATGGGGAGAGCCCTGGACTTAATTAACTGTGTGCCCCCAGGGCAGGGGCTTCCCCAGTGGTCACTGGCCACCTCTTAATGGGAAGGGGTTGGACGTGTGAATCCTCAAGGTCCCCTCCTTCTGCAATATTGAGTGAATCTATTGATCTGTCTCTCACTGCCTCCACTCTCTTCTTTCCTGTTTTGTTTCGTGTCCTTTCTAGATCTAACCAGCTCACAAGTCAATGCAATCCTTCCTCCAGATGTTTTTTTTTTTTTTTTTGCTTCTGAAAAGCATTCCATTTTGCCAGCATCTTAAATTATCGTCTCACCTGCTCTTGTCCAATAGATCTTCCAGCGATGATGGCAGTAGTCATTTCTGCACTGGTCATTCTGGTAGCCACCAGCCCCATTGACAAGTGAGCACTTGAAATGTGGCCAGTTTGACTGAGAAACTGGACCTTAAATTCTATTTAATTTTAACCTATCATATGAATCTAGTAACTGCCTTATTGTACAACAGCTCTAACCTCTTTTCCCAATGCTCTTTAGTCATTATTGTGTTTATCTATTTATTCTTCTTAAACAGATAGGTTGAGAGCTTGGTATCTGTATTCACATGTCCTTCACTTGAATTCTGCATAACGACTCATTAGCCATGGGACCTTCGGCAATTAACTTTTTCAAGCATCAGTTTCCTCACCTGTAAAATGAGAGTACTGATCATCCTCCCTGCTAGGATTGTTGTAGGTATTAACTGAGCTGATGAACATAGAACATTTAGCATAGTGCCTGGCACTTTGTAATTGGTAGGTGAGTGTGGGTGCGTGCTTAGTCACTTTAGTCATGTCCGACTCTTTGTGACGCTACGGACTGTAGCCCACCAGACTCCTATGTCCATGGAGATTCTCCAGGCAAGAATACTGGAGTGGGTTGCCAGGCCCTCCTCCAAGGGATTGTCCCCACCCAGGGATAGAACCTTGGTCTCCTGCATCTTCTGCATCATAGGCAGATTCTTTACCACTGGGCCACTGGGGAAGCCCCAATTGTTAGATGAGACTGGGGAAGAAGGAGGGGAAAAGGAGAGGGAAGAGAGAAAGAAGAGGGTAAGCAGGAGAGGAGATGTACTTCATCATTTCTCTTCTATTAGAGTGAACTCTTGGGGACTAAGACAATGTAACCTTTAGTTATTACCAGTTAGCGTGTGAAGACCATACTGTCTCCCAGGGTTCAGGTAGGTATCCTTTTATTTGATCCTCAGTCTCCGCCCAGTTACCAGCCCTCCCGTGTAGGTGCCCAGATACCCCAGTCCTCTGCCCAGGGGCAGATACCCACCGGCTACAGGGCCCATCCTGAGGAGGTAGGTGAGGAGAGCAGGCAAAATGGCATCCAACAGCCTTCCTTTGCAGAGACACAAACCCCTTCTTTGTCCTGATGTCATCACTCTCTAATATTGGGCTCAGCTTGCAGTCGAGTTTGTTCTACATTCTGAGACACTTTCCCCTTTTTGTAGTATATGAAGAAGCACCCATGCTTGCGTGAATAGCAGTGGGGGGTGAGAGCTGAATGACGGTCACCCCATCTTCACACACACATACATGTGCACAAATGCTCAGTTCTTATGGAATGGATGGACCCACGATTTCATTCCTTCAGACACATCTGTGTCTCCTGTCGCTTGCTCCTGCTCCTCTGAGTGATGGGGAACAGGGAGATGACCCCATTAACTCCAGGCAGGTCCTTGTTGCTCAGCAGGTCCCCGACCCCCTTCAGACCTCCCCTCTGGCCAACCTGATCTCCCAAGTGACATCTCTCAATCCTGCCCCAGGAATCAGATGTCTAAATAGCAAATGAAAGATTAATGCCAGTGACCAAGATTGGGGCGTGAATAATTTAAAGGGCAGAAAAAGAGCCGGCTCCGCTTACCCCAGGGCTGCCTGGGCAGAGGTCAGGGAGAGGGTAAGGGCCAACTCCGGGCCAAGGATAGGAGGTGGCAGATTCTAATGAATTGGTCTGGGAGAGGGTTTGCTGTCCTTGGTGTTGGGAGGAATTTGCAGTTGCAACCAGGAAATGGGTTCTTTGGCAGTCTTATCAACCCAGAGCTTGTGGGTTTCATGAGGAGTGTGGGCAGTTTTCAAGTGGGTGCCACATTTCTGTGGATATTGTAAGGCCAGGGACTGCCCATCAGATGGGTATCCTGTGCCCTTGACCATGAGGACCACCTCTCACCAGGGTCTCTGTCCTTGTTGCCGCCTTGAACCTGTCGGGCTCCAGGAGTCCACGTGACTCAGGTATTTGGTGGAAGGCTGCCTGGGGGCATGGGATTTGAGGTGAGGAGGGAAAAGCAGCCTGATGTTTGTGAATCGCGCATATATCTTACAGTCAATGTGGCTCTTGTCCAGGCAGGAAACCTCCATGTGGATATTTTCTTCCTCTCTTCCTACCACCTCGGTCACCTCCCTGCTATCCTGGCTTCCTATTAGGTTTACCGCAGCCTCTCTTCTGATGGTTTGGGGGTTTGATAAATATTTTCCCCTCCGGAAGTCTTTAGCAGTGCAGCAAGAAGGTTACATGATAGATTCTCCCCATCACTTAATTGAAGCCATAAAAAATGGAAAGAGAGTCTCCAATAAACCAAACCATTACTCACTGGTGGATAGAGAGGGGATCCGAGAACCTGGCCCCCGGGAGGCGCAGCTGGGAAGCCCTCCAGCTGACTGTCTATTATGATTATTAATCACAGCGGCAACAGGGTTCATCTGCACGGAGCTTCTTAATGAACTTGGACTCATGTCCTTACGAGGTTGTAGCCATTATAGCAGCCAGGGCCTTTTGGTTTCAAATCCCTGAAGGCTTAGTTGACTGGGATGGATGTCCGAGTGGGCACGTTTGTCCTGGTGCTCCCCCAGGGTATGAGATATGTGTGGTTGTGTTTAGGCCCCAGCAGTGGAAGGGAGGAAGTTCATCTGCTGTGGTTGGGAGACTCGGGTGGGGACTAGGAGTAAAAGAGTATGCCAGCTGGTGGCTGGTGTATTATTGTGCCTAGTATTGATGTGTATGTGTAATGCAACCATTGTAGGTTAATGGTTGCATGATGTGTGGGAGGTGGTGGGTGGTGGACATGGGGGTCAGAGTAAGGCATTTTAATAGTTGTGGGTGGATATACTTTAAAATAGGCTTCCCTTATAGCTCAGTCAGTAAATCATCTGCTTGCAGGAGACCTGGGTTTGATTCCTGAGTTGGGAAGATCCCCTGGAGAAGTCAATGGCAACCCACTCCAGTATTCTTGCCTGGAGAATCCCATGGACAGAGGAGCCGGTGGACTGCAGTCCATGGGGTTGCAAGAGTTGGACACGACTGAGTGACTAAAACCACCACACTTTAAAATAGTATCATCTCTATGAGGATTCCACACATTTGAGTATCCAGGTGCATCACAAGTAGGAAGACTCCAGAATTTCTTGCCCAAACTTTTAAAGTAAAAGGGGGCATTATTAATAGTTTGCCTCGACCACTCACATAAAAGAGGATTGCTCCAGGCGATCAGAGATGTGTGGGAAGTCTGTTTGTAAGTCACCCCTGAGTGGCTGAGATATGTTTTCCACTGTATTGGGTGAGTTTATGCTGAGAGTGAGTCTGTCCGAGTTAGAACTTAGAGGCATGGACGAAGGGTTGCCTCTTGGTGGCCTCATAATTGCTCACGTAGGCCCCGATTACTGCCATGTGCTGGGAAAAGCAGTCCATGGACCCTGCCCTGGCTCACTGCTCCTGTTTCACAGATGTCCCCTTGATACCTGGGGAGCTTTGGCACACACTCTAGGTGTGTGTGCTCGGTCGCTTCAGTTGTGTCTGACTCTTTGCAATCACATGGACTGTAGCCCACCAGGATCCTCTTTCCAAGGGATTCTCCAGGCAAGAATACTGGAATAGGTTGCCACTCCCTCCTCCAGGGGATCTTCCCGACCTAGGGATCGAACCCATGTCTACTTCATCCTGCACAGTAGGTGGATTCTTTACCCACGGAGCCACCTAGGAAGTTTCCGCATACACTCTTGGAGCCCTAATTCACTCAAGATGGAAAGTGTAGCCAGTGAGCCAGTAGGCTAGCAAGCTCACTGCTCTGGGAGAAGGTGAAGCTGCCTCTGTCCGGAGAGTCTTTAGAGTTATATCTGGGGGTTTGCTGTGTGTGCCCTGTGTCACGGTGCACGGTGAGTCAGGAGGCAGACTCTGTTTTATTGTAGTTGGGTCTGTCCTGGACTGTTCCCAGGCCTCAGTTTATTTCTACGTGAAACTCAGGGAAGAAGAGTATTTACTAACAAGTGTGTGGAGGTTTGAGATAGCGACTAAGATGAGCTAAGAGGAAAACACCCTTTTCTATTTCCCTCCATCATTGTTTAATCCTGCAGCCCTGCCGTTCTCTTACGTGTCAGGTCACCTTGTTTCTAAAACCCTAAATTTTGTTCCTGGGAGTTCTTCCACTTCAGCAGTGGCAGCCCTGAGGTTTGGGAGGGAAGGAGTGGAGCCTCATCCAAATCTTGGCCTGTGTTTTCTGAGTGGAGGTCCCGCCCCAGGGGCCCTCATTGTCTTTCTGGCTCACCCTGTGATTTTCAGCAGGCAATGTGCTTCCTAGTTGCTGTTTAGTTGTTAAGTCATGTCCCACTCTTTTCGATCCCATGGACTGCAGTCTACCAGACTCCTCTGTCTGAGGGATTTTCCCAGTAAGAATGCTGGAGTTAGTTGCCATTTCCTTCTCCAGGGGACCTTCCCAGGAATCAAACCCACATCTCGGGCACTGGCAGGCAGATTCTTTACCACTGAGCCACCTGGGAAACCCTGTGCTCCCTAGAATATCACCTAAAGGATTCTGTGCAGGCTGCTTTCCCCAGAGGCCCTCTCTCCCACCTTCTTTCTGAAAACCAAGAACTCCCTGGGCCGTAAGCAACTAGATGTAAACAGAAATTAATCCATCTGCAAAACCTCAACATGTCACCTGATCCTTATCAGGGCCTCATAATCGCCTCCAAGGAAGATCTTATTATATTAAAAAGCAATTGCCCTCCAAGCCGGTAGCACTAATAGATTTTCTGTGATATTTACACCAGATTTAGCTTTCGGCTGATGAGATGCCGTTCCCTTCCTCCTGCCTCTATCTGAGCTCCTTCGTTTTTGCATAAGCCTCCTGCAATTTCAGTTTCTCATAGGGCCTCTGTCTGCAAGATGAGAAGCCCCATGAGGCCATCTGTCTGGTACAATGTTGCATCACCCGAGTTGGAAAAATGCCTGGCATGGAGCTGGCGTGCAGTTTCATTCATCCATCCAATTCATTCGTTCGTTCATTCAACAAAGGGAGTCAAATTATAAACAGGGAAAGGACAAAAACATAAAATAATGACAAGTAGTTATAAGGACTTTGGAAGAAACAAATAGGGTGTTGAAATAGAAGATAATCAGGTGTGGGGGGAGGCCCTCTACTCTGAATGGAAGGTAGAAACGCCCACCCTGAGATCTGCCGGGTGACAAGGAGCCACTCTGAGCAAGCAGAGGGGAGAGTGTCTAAGCCGCGGGATCAGCTCTATAGGGCATTGTTGTTGTTGTTCAGTGGCTCAGTCTTGTCTGACTCTTTGCAACACATGGACTATAGCACGCCAGCCTTCCCTGTCCTTAACTATCTCCCAGAGTTTGCTCAAACTCATGTCCATTGAGTCGGTGATGCCACCCAACTATCTCATCCTCTGTTGCCCCCTTCCCCTTTTGCCTTCAATCTTCCCAGCCTCAGGATCTTTTCCAATGAGTCGAGTCTTTGCATCAGGAGGCCAAAGTAGTGGAGCTTCAGCATTAGCATCAGTCCTTCCAATAAATATTCAGAGTTGATTTCCTTTAAGATTGACTGATTTGACTTCCTTGCTATCCAAGGAACTCTCAAGAGATTTCTCCAGCACCACATTTCAAAAGCATCAGTTCTTCAGCGCTCAATCCTCATTATGGTCCAACTCTCACATCTCTACATGACTACTGGAAAAACCACATAGCTTGACAATGTGGACCTTTGTCAGCAAAGCGATGTCTCTGCTTTTTAATATGCTGTCTAGGTTTGTCATAGTTTTTCTTCCAAGGACCAAGCATCTTTTAATTTCATGTCTGCAGTCACACTCTGCAGTGATTTTGGAGCCCAGGAAAATAAAGTCTGTTGCTGTTTCCATTTTTTCCCCATCTATTTGCCATGAAGTGATGGGGGTTATTATATTGGGATAAAGCTGAACACCTTTGAGGGCCTAGGAAAGGCTCCCTGAGGATAGAACTCTGTAAAGGGGGGTGTTTGTTGGGTTTGGAGAGGTAAACCATTTCAAAAATATCTATCTAGGGTGGTGAAGACACTCAAGGATGTGACTGGTGGATAGAATTTGGAATCCCTCATACTCTAAGCGTAAGGATTTATATGATCTAGAGAAAAAGGCCCTGGGAAGTCTGGGATGTGGAAATGAGAAGTCGAAGTGGTGAGGAGTGCACTTTAAACAACGGGTGCTGGGCAGTGGGTTGGATGCCAGAACTTCTTGGTCCTTTTCTGCTCACACTTCAATGGGCACATCATTTGCGTGTCTTCGGCTTGTCTATGGGCTTTCCTGCTACTCGGACAGTAAAGAATCTGCCTGCAATGCAGAAGACCAGGGTTCAATCCTTGTGTTGGGAAGATCCCCTGGAAAAGGGAATGGCAATCCACTCTAGTATTCTTGCCTGGAGAATTCCATGGACAGAGGAGCCTGGTGAGCTACAGTCCATGGGGTTGCAAAGAGTTGGACATGACTGAGTGACTAACACTAACATTACTCTCTTCCTCTATGCTAACAAACATGACGTAACTATAAACAGTGCATCTGGGCCCAAGTGACTCTTGCTTAGATTGGAACAGAACTTGAAAGCAGGACCTTGCTGAAGACTTGTGATGAATTGATAAGACTCAGTTTTCAAAAAAACAACCATGAATGTAACAATGGCAGTAGCAGCCCATTCCTACATTCTGGGCCCTTTGGTGTCAGTAAATTGAAAGCAGTTTCAAGTTGAGATAGATTTGGTGGCAAGAGCCAAGCCTATAAAATGTCTTTTACTGGTCTTGTCAATTGCGCATCAGAACTGTTAATAGTTGTTGATGAAGGATTTCAGAACTGAGGCTCAAGTAGGAATGAGAGGTGCCAGCACGCAATCTCATTGGTGGGAATTACTTAACAGAGACAGGGAGATAGAACCTGTGTGGAGCATCAACCACTCCAGGAGAGAGAGGTGGGGGAGCCTTCATCTGCAGCTGGGGGGAGAAAATGGAACAAATCATTAATGAGAAGTTAAATGACCCACCTTCTCTGCCAGATCTGAATACATTCAAGTGAAAACATATGAGCACAAGCTTGTTCCTTTCATTCTGTTTCTAAGCATTTCTTTGCATTAACCACCACCTCCCACCCTGCCCTGAGTTCCTTTAATCCATGACAGCCAGATCGTATCATGGGCAAACATAATCAGGATAATGACCAAGATACCAGAACTTTTTCAACAATACACTACTGAAGACTGGGGCTTGCCTCCTGGGCTGTTATCTCCTAGAGTTCACGTCTGAAATTTTAGCTTTCAGCAGAGTCCCTGCCCAGGAAGGATGCTAGACTGCAGTGAGGGGATGGCCAGACGGACTGACAGTCAGAAAAGGCAAGACCTAGAGTCCAGAGAGGTCCTTGACATCTTCTACATCTCCTGATGGAGAGTCTGTAGAGCTATAACTTGATGAAGACCTTTCTCAGCAGAACCTGGGGGTGGGGTGAGTTCTAGGAGAGGGCAGGCCAGAAAGACAATGGTTTTATTATCAAAAGGCAGCACTTTGACCCCTCCTTCCCTGAAGCCAGTCTCTCTGGCCTCCATCTCGTAAACCAGTCTCCCAGATACAGCGAACAGAATGCAATCCTGCCAGAGCTCTCCTCTACTAATAGGAATGGAGGTGATAATTCCATGATTCTCCCATGGAGGGGAAGGGTCTAGACTGGATCTGTCTCCAGCTGTCCGTATGATAGATGAGGTGACCCAAGGTCATCTGCTCAGCATCTCCATCCTTCTCTTCTCCTTAGAGTCAGGAAAAGCATCTCTGCTTCCTTCTTCCTCCTCAAGATGCCAGGTGGGAAACACAGTGACTGCTCAGTAGCTGCTGGAAGAGCCCAGAAGGAAGGATGGTGATGCTTGTGTGATACTTCAATGTCTGTTCACTCAGTAGGACTTTCAACCCAGTCGGTAAGGAGGAAATGGTGAGCCCTGCAAAGAAAGAAGGGGCACGGGGCAGACGACACAGCCTACTTTTCTTACCTGTTTGCCATCACTGTGACTTTTTCCCCACCTCCCCCAAGCAGTAGGGACAACTGGGTGATCCAAACCAAAACTTGTCCTTATTGGTTTTAAACCATCCTGGTTATCACATACAACTCTCTCCTTAAGGATTTTCAGTCTTAGCTTCTCTCAGCCCAATAGATTCAATTTAGGTAGAAGGAACATGAGCAGTCAGACTCAAAACATTTCACCAGCAAGGGCATAAGGCCCAATGCTGGATCCTGGAGGTTCCCCGCAGGACCAGACCTTAACCCTTTAGGTGATGGATCTTAGTGAGGTCCTTGAGCAGTATTCTAGCAGAAGAGACTGGGCTGCTGGGCAACAGGGGAGGTGTTGAAAGGCAGTGTGGAAATATTTTGCTATTTTAACTTCTATCCTTCCTAGCATATATAGACCAAATATCAGGTCTAGAAGCAAGTCATTATTTTCTCTGAACTGTAGGAAAGATGGTCAAGATCCAGAGGAGAGAGGCAGTCAGCCCTCTATCTGTGGATGTGGAACCTGTTAATATAGGAGGCTGACTGTACTGTGTTGTAGCATATAAGGGACTTGAGCATCCATGGATTTTGGTACCCATGGGGGCTCCTGGGACCAACCCCTTGCAAACCCCAAAGATGAATGTGCAATCACATGAGATTATCCAGTTGTGGAATTTCACCTTGGAAGGGACCTGAGAGATCCATTCATCCTCTTGTCCAGGGTAGGAAGCCAGTTTCGTATGTGAATTCTCCTCATTTCTCCTCCCCTGTGAACCATACAGGTGCAGTGGGATTATCCAGAGAGGGGAAGACATCAACACCACATCAACACTTCATTGCCAGATAACACCACTGAGGAACTCGAACTCAAGGACTTGAGATGACTACAAACTGGGAGGGAGGGCTTCCATGCTCAAAGCAGAGAGCATCCATGGGGTTTGGTCAAGGGGGGGATGCTGGGGGGCTGGAGCTGCTGAGGAGGTGGTAGGATGTGAGATTTGTCCTGCCGTCCCAGCATGGGTCATCATGCCGTCTGCCCTGGACTCGCAAGATTAGCTACAGCCAGGCTGGTGGATGGAGACTCAGGGCTGAGACCCCGCCTCCCCCAACCGCCATTCCTGGTTTCACAGCACAGCTGCCAGCAAACCCATTCTTTTGGGTGTTTGGCTCCAGATGTCCAAACCCAAGGACATCATGTCAGCATGTTTCTCCGCTGACTGTAAAGAACAGCTGCATATTCTAGAAGACCCTTCCAAGTCCATTGCTCGTTAGGATGATTATAGTGTTTTACTCGTAAGCTGGTTACGCCTCTTGGGCCCCTTTTTGAGATTCCATCCTCGAACACTGGGGGATGATATTTTGAGACACAGAATGTTAAATAAGAATGGATTATAGAGATCATGTGATCCTACACACTCATTAGTGATTGAGGGGAGGGGTGATGGGTAGTCGAGGGAGGGAGGTAGAAAGGTCACATAACTTCCTTAAGGTCACCTGCAGATGTGGTTGGTGGCAGAGACGTGACTGGTCTTTTCCCTCTATAACGTACTTTCTTGTTCAAAGTTTTTAAAAAATGAATTTAAAATGAAAAATTTTTAGTTTTATTCCAGAAATACAGAAATGGATAAAAGAAAGATAAAAGGAAATGCATACCCAGAGTGCTACCACCCCATGGCCATTGTTAATATTTCCTTCCAATTTTTATGTTAATTATTTTTCATAGTTAAGGTTATTTTATATACTATATATAGATATACATATATATATATTCACCGAATAGTCTGGAAAGAAAATCATACACACACACACACACACACACATATATGAAACCTTGTAACTCAAGTAATTTCCTCACTTGTAAACTCTTCATAAACATAATTTTAAACATGTGCTTAATATTCTATCATGTGCATGCAACATAATTTACTTATTCACTCTCTTACTGTTTTATATTTAAGTTACTTCTCATTTTCAGATGATAAATAATGCTAATATAAAAATGATTGTGCATAAAGTTTTGCTTTCCTTCTTTTTAATCTCTGTATTTCACACTATTTCCTTTGGCTAGATTCCCAGAAGTGGTGTTTCTAGGTCAGAGGGCATAAACACATTCAAGATTGGCTATCTATTACTAAATTGTTTTCTAAAAGTATTGTTCCAATTTATGTTCCCACTAGAAAGCTATGAAATTTTATTAAATCTTTGCTAATGTGGTAGACAGTCCTCATTTCCGATGTGAAAAATCTCAGTGTTGTAAGTTTAAGTGTGACTGTGAGGCAGCCAGGGATTGTGATATGAATAAACTCTTTTCTTGAGCATTTTTGAAAATACAACAAAGTCCTGGAACCACACACCCCCTCAGAAAGCAAAAGAATTGACCCCATTCAGTTGAATTGACTAGGACAAACCCCACAAACTAATGCCTGCACCCCAGACCAGAAGAGATGTATTGATATAGCCTCAGGAATATTTTAAAAAGCTGATTGGTCCCTAGAGACACACTGGACTGTAGGATCTGAATGGTGCATGTGCCTCCGTGCCTCTGTATAAGTGTGCATGCCACCCAAAAGCATCTCCATCCCTGAAGGAAACCCTGAGAGCTGGATCGATGGACTCTTGAACACGTGTCTCCCAGTAGGAAATGGGACTGATGCCCCATCCTGTGAAAATCATCAGCATGGCTCATCGGCTTCTATGAAGTGCCCCCTCAGTCCATCTCAGCCCTGCTGTTCAGAGAACAGTCCATGCCTGTGGGGTGGGGTGTCCCAGCAAGGGTGAGGCCATCTCAGCCAGGCTCAGGGGGATAGGCCAGCTGAGATAATGAGCCCCTGCTGATCACAGGGAGGTCTGTCAGGCAGGGACCACTCGGCACAAATGAGATTGTCGATACCTATCCCTCCAGATCCATAAACCTAGGACAATTAGTGTAGATATGACTAGAGGCCCCGTGCCTTCCAACTTCACATGAAATATGAAGATGCTGACGTGATTTGTCCCCAGAGAAGCAAATATCCCACGTGGCCTTGCTTTCCTTTTCTTTAGAGAAGGAGGAAATGAGGCCTGGAAGGTTGAGTTTTTCCCTCAAAACCATCACCTACTCCTTTTCAATTCTCTTGAGACACCCTCAGCCTCCTCTGCTAATACATCAGAGGGTAAACCTTGGAGTATCAGAAACTTGTTCTTTCTTTCTTCTGTTTGTGAAGAGTGGTGTGGGATGCTGGGGCCAGGGGGACACATCACCTGAATTCTACTCCCTGACTCCAGTAATCCGTGTGTTTCTAAGCAAGTCATCAACTTCCCTAGGTCATGCTCTTCTCACCTGAAAATAGGAGTCTGGATTAAGTGAACACTTGTCCTCTCTAAGTTTTATAAGTTTGTAATATGAGAAAAAAAATCAGGTATGCCTAGATACTTTCCTTCTTGGCAAGAAGGAAACAGCTGCTGTTTCCAAGAGGAAATGTGAATCCAAGAGGCCAGAGAACCAGTCCTTTTCCTCTGTCTCATGTGGGTGTCCTTGAACATCGAAAAGAATTAAGGGTGACCAGCACATAAATTATAAAGGGCCTGGGTTTCTGCATTTCTGGAAGTCTCAGAAGTGAGGGAAAACCTCCGTTGGAGTAGTTTAGTACCTGCAATTTCTAAGTTCTTGGAGAGCATGTGACTTACCAAATGCAGCTTCTTTCACGACCCACGTGGACAGTGCATGCATGGAGTCTCCTGGCAGGAGGAGTGTACCATGCTTTTTAAATGGGCCAGCTGAGGTCTGTGCTGAGAGTTAGTCACTGGAATGATATAGAAATCCTTCTCCAAAGTGGCCCAGGCCTCTGGAAAGTCCTTGTCATTCTTCAGTTTAGCCCTAGGGCTATTCTGTCTCTGAATATGTCAGGTAGTCCGTCCCTCCAAAAAGCAGGGTCTTTGCTTACTTTGTATTCCTGTGGAGTTATTGCCTCTCAAACAGCACTTTCCAAACCAAGGTCACAACCTCTCAGCAGACCATTAAGTCAATGTCATGGGCTGGTCCCAATGTTTTTAAAAATGAAATGGGATAAGAAAATATCAGAGTGCATTCCAGGAAGCTAAGGTAAGACCTGGTTTCCTGAAAAGTTTTGTTTGATCCTGGACTTTCCCGATGGGTCAGCAGGTAAAGAATCCATCTGCAATGCAGGAGACATAGGAGATGTGGTTTAGATCCCTGGGTTGGGAAGATCCCCTGGAGGAGGGCATGGCAACCCACTCCAGGATTTTTGCCTGGAGAATCCCATGGACAGAGGAGTCCATGGGGCTGCAAAGGGTCGGACACACGCACGCGCAGGTTTCAATATGAGTGAGATCTCCTGAGTAGGTCTCAACCAAAACAGGCAGAACTGCTCTGAAGGATGGGTGGAATAGGGAGGATGAGGAATAAGGAGTACAGAGGCTCCCTGTACGTCTTCTTAGAGTGTTTATACACCAGGTGGCTATGTGTGGTGAGCACGGCCCACCAGGCTGTGCTCGGGGTGGGCTGTGTGGAGACGGGGTGCATCCCTTCGGTCCACTGACTCCTGGCTCTGTGGCCTGGGTTCTGGACCCCGGAGACCTGCCTCCTCCCCTGGGAGGACAGACACCTGTCACCAGTCCTTGCCGGCTGGCAAGGAACTCTCTGTCTCCCTTTGTCCCTGCTCCTCTGGCTGCTTTCAAGACTAAGGCGGTTGAATGAAAGGGGAACAAAGTCAGAGAGAGAAAGGAGTGAGTCGAGCACCTCACCGTGAGTCAAACGTAGCAGGAATGGAGTCATAACTCCTAGAATTTAACAGCTAGAAGGAGCCTCAGAAACAGCCGGGTCCTGCCCAGCATTAGGCAAGGAACCCGGTACTTGGTGAAGCTATGGGCAAGCAATGTGCAGTCGGCGGTTTAACACCCAGGTTTTCAATCGGCAGAGTTCACACTCGGTCCCCTCTGAGTGCTGTCCTCATCCTGGCTGGAAAAGTCCACAGTTTTGCAAACAGCTTCTGAGTGCTTTGGGGTTAGACATACATCCTCAGAGGGGAATGTGAGTTACACGTTCCCCTACTCACACACACGCACACACACACACACACACACACCCAGCTGCTGTCCTACTGTCTGCAGAAACAACTGATCCCCTGGGGTTCTCAGAGCACAGTGAGCTCCCATCCCAAAAGGCAGGACGAGCACTGGGGTACGGTAGGGGCGATCGGGGGTGACAGGAGGCCACTAACATCTCTCTGTCTGCGTTGCTCCGTCACACGGACCCTGCACTCCCATCATCCCAGGCCACTAATCTCAGCCACGAGAGAGGATAATAGTAATAATAAGGAATAATAACATCCATCGTGGTGATCAGACTGGTACTCATAGCCTACACTGGGCACCTACCCGAGCTTGGCACTCTTCCAAGCACTTTACACGAATTATGTCCATTAATCTTGTACCTCAATGATGTGCCGCTTTTGCTCTCATCCTTTGAATAGTAGACCAATCGGGGCACAGGGAAGTTAAAGAAGTCATGGTGAAGGCGGCTCCTTGGATCCCAGCCCCACAGTCGGGCTCGGAAGCCCCGTTCACAACCACGGCCCTGTACCGTGAGACCTCCCTGTTGCCAGGCCTCACGGCTGGTGCAGGGTGAGGGGATCCGAGCAGCCTCAGCTGAGACCCCACACAAGCCATGCTGGCCTGGCAGTGTTCCGGTTCTGTCACCCAGCCAGTGACCCCTGCCAGCTGCCTCCCTGGCTCGGGGCCTGTGAGAGCGGGTTTGCAGCAAGTGGTGAGTTGATGCAGACTTGTGGCCCCATCCAGCCTCTTTTTCCGCCCTGGGAGTTCAGGGGGCCAACATCTGGTCCCCCGGGGGTTCACTGGCAAAGTCACTAGGGTGAGTGTCCCCCAGCTCGAGGGAGAACTTTGGGAAAAGTTTCTGGGACGTCACCCCGGGTTTTGTGAAACAGGACTTGGCGGGGATCTGGTACCGTGTGCAGCCTCCGTCAGCCTGCGGGAGGGTTACATAAGGTGCAGCATCTTGGGGAGCTATTTAGGGTCAGGCCTCCGGGTAAATCCTCTGAGGAGGAAATTCTGACCCATATTGTATCACAGAGGTGCTTGGGGACCCAAGGAAACAAAAGAAATGAAACAAGATCTTCTCTCGCAGCTGCCAACAGAGCTCGGGCCATCCTTGCCCTCAGGAGTGACAGGGTCACCGTCTCTCAGCCCCTTGGCCAACTCAGCGGGGCGAGTTCTGTTCTCCACATCACACTGTGAGATCCAGTCCCACCGGGAAGCCGCATCTTTGATGCACAACTCAACTGGCCGCCCTGGGAATGGAGAAGGGGTTTGCCTTGGAAGGGTCACTGGCCGGTGAGAGTCTGCAGGGGAGTCCAGGTGACCACCTTCTCCCTCTTGGTCACTCAGGTTCTGTCCCCCCATGTCGGCACCCAAACCCCTCTTCCTTCTCTCTCTGCACCCCCAGAGTGAAGCCAGAAGCCTACCTTTTGGAGTTTGCTCTCCTTGGTCATCGCTTTTGGTAGGGATGAGGGTGGGGGAGGAGGTCGGACAGAAAGAACAGAAAAAAGCTAGGAGGGAACAAAAGTCCCCATTTAAACCCAGGCCGATGCAGGAATCTGGCTGACGCAGCAGGAAAGCAAGATTAGTAACAAGTGAGAGGGGGATGATTTATGTTTTGTGCCTGAGGATCCACGGAAGACTCCCAGCTGTCACCCAGGCTGCCCAGCGATCTTTAGCAGCAATTAGAGTTGGAGACCGGGCCCGGGCCCCGGCCCCCCTCACCTGCTGCCTGGTTTTAGGCTAATATTTTCATCTACTCCTGAGTGCACAGGGGCTTCTAAGAGCCTCTCTTCCCTGCCTGATTTCTCTTTCCAACTTGTACCTTTGGATGAAAGCAGGCCGCGGCAGCATCTGGAGAGAGCTGACTGGGGGTTCTGGAGGAGACCCTGCGCAGTTACACGTCAGGATGACTGGGTTTGCAGCCTCTGACCCCCTTCCCTGCCACCTCCAGGGCGACCTGTGTGTGGCAAGGCCTCGGAGTCCAGCGCGGCTTGTTTTTTTAAATTTTTTAAAATGTTTTTATTGAAGTGTAGTTGTTTTCCCATGTTGTGTTCATTTTCTGCTGTACAACAGAGTGAGTCGGCTATATGAATACGTATATCCCCTCCCTCTTGAACAGCCCCCCCATCCCATCCCTCTAGTTCATCACAGAGCACTGAGCCCCACTCCCTGTGCTGTGGACCGCTCTTCTCTTCTTTCTCCACACTGCTCACTACTTCCTGGGATGGCTGTGTGGAGTGGGGACCGCCCAGCCTGCCTGCCCCCACACGAAGAGCATCCTAGGGGATACTCAGCATCAGTACCAAGGGGAGGAGGGTTCTGGTCACCACACACCGATATGTTTTGGCATTGGGTCTGCTAAGTTGGCTTGTGTTTTGCTAACCAGCTCTTCTGCACTAGTCCCTGGATAATGGATCAGTCCCTGGATAATGGATCATTATCATTGATAATGATCAATGGATCAGCCTGAGCTGGACTCAGGCTCAAAGAAGCAGCTAGGTCAAGGATGCACAGGGTTTCTGACCAAGCCAATGCTGGAGTTCACAGCTGGATCATCTCATGCAAAGGGCTGGTTCTGTGGTCATGATGTGAGAAGTGCTTCTTGTGGTCCCTCGGATGCCTTCCTGTTAAGTTTAATTGAGCTAAGAGACTGAGTAGGTTGAGAGCAGCCTGCCCTTTGCATGTCCTGGGAGGGCAGTGGTGGCTGCTCCAAGGGAAGGAGACAAGCTTCAAGATGGGCACTTTTGCTTTTGGCAGAGGGCATTCTCTGGAATCAAGAAGGCTGGCCAGCTGCCCCTCACCCACTGGCAGCTACTCACCCTTGTGTATACATTGGACAAATTGCTAACAGTCACAAGGGTAAAGAAGGAGACACTCTGCAGGGCTTTTAGAACTTGGGCTTGAGCATCTCAAAGCTCTTTCTCTCCCTTTGCAGCAGAGCCCCTCAAGCTTGCTGAGGTGGCCTTCTTCTGTCAGATGAGTCACCTCTGGTGACTTCATCTAATTTCTGTCTCCCCTCTACTGTTGGGGCGTCTCACACCTATCACTTGTCATGGTTGTCAGCAATGCTGATACCTGTTTAATTTTGTTTTGAAATTTTTTGTTTACTTGGAAAATGATCATCAAGCTTATTAACCTTGTGTAAAGCAAGAATGAAAAGACATTGAGTGAGTACTCAAGGGACCTGATGTGTCAAGTGCATTAGCTTTGGTATGTAGGCACTGAGATTTCTATCATAGCCATTCTCAGGCCAGTTCTGGGATTTTCTGGCACTTGACTGGGCTCTGGGCTGCGGATGTCTAAAGCCACATGGAGTGGTGGAGATAAGCAAGGCGTTTTCAGCCATGATGAGGACTGCTTACATTTATACCCACTGGTACTATGTTCTGAAGGCTTCCCCGGTGGTTCAGTGGTAAAGAATCCACCTACAATGCAGAAGACCTGGGTTCAATCTCTGGCTCTGGAACAACATCTGGAGAAGGGAATGGCAACCCACTGCAGTATTCTTGCCTGGAGAATCCCATGGACAGAGAAGCCTGATGGACTATAGTCCATAGGGTCACAGAAGAGTAGGATACAGTTGAGTGACTAAATAGCTATATTCTGAGCCTCTCCAAGTTCTCCACATTGTGCTTACCTGAAAAAGGCCATGGGTCTTCTGGAGAATTGTCTCTGCTGACAATTGCTCTTGGCAATTTGCAAGGAAAAGCTGATTTGGGTGGTCAGGAGAGCCACCTGTCCAAAGACGGAGAGAGACAGGTTTTTAGTACCAGCTTTATCCACCCTCACTCTTCCCTGTGCCAAAAACAGAGTCCTTGCCCTCCCCCTCCCCTTCCTCCTCTTCCTCCCAGAATGGCCACACATCTCCACACCTTTCTCTGCTGACCTGCAATGCCCTTTCTTGGCTCCTCTCTCTGAATTCTCCATGTCTATCAAATCCTGTTTGAATCCCACATCCTTCACAGTGCTTTCCCCTCATACTACGCCTTACCTTTTCTCTCAACACCCCTGACTCCTTCTATGCAGCTGTTGAGCGGTTCATTTATTCAACAGGTATCAGTGAAGCATTTAGTACAGAATCATATGTGGATGATTTCCCAATTTCAGGTGTCTATCTTACCTTCTCAATCAGCATCTCCACTTCTAGAGTGGTCGGTTTTCAACTTTAACACATAGAATCATCTGGAGAGCTTTGAGCACTCTGGATCAGAAGCTGCACCCTAGATCCATTAAATCAGACCCCTGCAGCACTTTTGTCAAAGTTTTCAACTTTGAAATAATTGTGGATTTGAATGCAACTGCAAGAAATTATACAGCGAGGTCCCCTGTGCCCTCCATTCAGTTTCCCTCCATGACCGCATTTTTACATAACTATAGAACAAGAGGCTTCCCCTGTGGCCCAGTGGTAAAGAATCCGCCTGCATTGCAGGAGATGCAGGTTCGATCCTTGAGTTGGAAAGATCACCTGGAGAAGGAAATGGCAAGCTACTGCAGTATTTTGGCCTGGAGATTCCCATGGACAGAGGACCCTGGCGGGCTATAGTCTGTAGAGCCGCAAAATGTCAGACACAACCGAAGAGACTTAGAATGCACATAGTACAACACTGCAAGTGGAAAGTCAATGTTGGTGCAATGCACCAAAGTTCCCCATTCAGGTGTGGCCAGTTTCCACTTATACTCGTGTGCGTATGTTTACATATGCGCACGTGTTTAGTTCTATGCAATTTTCTCACATTGCATTTCTCATGTGACTACCTCTTGATAGCATGTTTTCCACAACTCCCAGGTGATGATCTCAGTGTGTGACGGAGGCTGAGAACCATGGCTCTGAAAGCTACACCCCATCTGCATCCCACTGTGCCCAGCCCTTGCTGCCCTTCATCCTCTCTGAATGCACGTTTCTTTGTGAACCCACGTGACCCTCTGTGGTCTATCAGACTGCTCCCACTCTCCCAGCTGCAGCCTCCCCCTCTACATCCAGACCCCGAGCTGCGATCTGCGTGCTGGCTTGCCAGAGTCCTCCTCTGGCCTGCTTGCACGGATCACTATTTCCAGGCCTGGGGAATGAAATTGAAAATAGACCAAACAATGTGACAGTTTTCTGCTGCTATTTTTTCTCCCGTGAACAGAATGTTCAGCATTATTTTTTTTCTCTTTTGTGCAGTACTGCAAGTGAGAAATAATCTGATTGGAATGCTGGCTTATGCTGTTTAGAAGCCTACAGTCTCCCACAAGCTGTCACAGGGAGCTTTCCCGGGGACCCTGACCGTGAGCATGCTGGCGAGGAGTCAGCTCTGGCCCCATCCAGGTGCTGATTAGGCCAGAAAGTAAATGGGCCACATGCATATGGATGGTCCTTCCTGAAGCTTCCCTCTGCCCTGGAAGCTGCGTAAATGTTTTAGCATGAAAGCTATTAAGGAGTGCCCTGGCTCTTCCACATAGCGGAGGAGCTGGGAAAAAAGAGTGACGGTGTCCGAGGTGGAGGCACATGGTGTCAGACATTGTCTCCAGAATAGCGTAGGGGACAGATGGGAATTCCTTATGGCCCAAGCCTGCTTGTCTTGAGACCCTGGAGTTTGAAGTCTGAGACAGGCTGGCTATAGAAAGCCCAGTCAAGGTCAGGGCTGGGGGGACCAGGAAAATGCTCTTTTGCACGCTTCTAAGACCTCGCCTCCAAGAGGGGGACAGGAAGGTTTTGTGATTGCCAGTGTCATATGGGAACTTAGAGAAAGAGGAGTCAGTCTATCATTTCCCTGAGACGTTAACCTGAGGATATTTGTTCTTTCCCTAATTTAAGTAACACGAGTGGATGTCTGCTCTGTACTACGTATTGGGCACTGTTCCGGAAGCATGAAGATGAGAAATACAAATGCTCATTAGGTGTTTGTCTCTCCAAATATGACTTAATATACTTTATTTTTTTTCTTCTGGGATGGGAGGGTGGATCAGAGTTGAGCAAGAGAGAAAGTTGATCATTCTGAGTTCTTCCCATCCACACATGCCCAGAAGATGCAGAGACAGGACCATCGGATTTTAAAAGTCACCTTCGTATTCTTCAGGCTCCGTGGGAGTGTCCAGCTCTTAATCCGGATGTTAGTTACCCAGGTGAATACATTTGTCAAAAGCTCATCAAACTGTACACTTGAGATCTGTACATTTCCCTGTGTGTAAATTTTACCTTAAAAAAAGAAAAGTCGCATTCCAGGAAAAAAATAGAAGCAGTAAAGCTACAGTTAGGAGAATAGTTAAGAACAACTTTCATCAGCAATAAAGCCCTGTTATTGAGATTTCATGCTAAAGGCATTCTCAGAGGTACATCGTGGCCCCAAGCCTCTGCCTCCAGAGCATAGTCAAGTGTCCTTCAGGGGACCCGCTACGCCCCGGCCCCGGTGTGCCTGCTGCTACTGCTTGTGGAACACCCTTCCCACATTCCAGCAGTGCCAGGACAGCTCTGCCTTCCCTGCAAAGCCTTTCTCCATCTCTCCACCCAAAGTGACCTTCCCTGTTTCTGTTTTACTCACACTGACTGTCTTCATGTAATTTGACACATGATGACTCTCGTTTTTATTTACTAAGTTAGTACATTTAAAGAGCTTAGAACACTGCCTGGCACACCACAGGTTCTCAATATATGACCACAGCTACTGCTGTTGTTGTTATTTTCTATGCTTCTAAGCCATCTCCCTAGGTTCTGTGTCCTTGATTGACAGACAAGTCCTGGGGAGGAGGGCTGGATGGTGTCCCTTACCTGCTCAGCTAGATGCCAGACATTTGTGCTCACTGAAATCTGCACAGATGTGTGACTTCCAGACATACTCTATGCCCAGATATTTAGGGAATCTGACCACGCTAGAGATGTGACTGAGGAACCTTCTAGCAGAGACTTCTGCTCTTAGATGTAACACCAGCCAGGGTGGGGAGGGAGGTGTGAGGAGAGCGGGCAGGCCAGCATTTTCAAACCTCTCTCCAGCCCCAAAGTTGAGCGACCTTGAGAGAAGACTGGTCCCTAACCCAGCCCAGGGGCAGGGGGTATGGCTTCAGAGTACCCAATATTTGTGGTTGGTCTCTTGAGTCTCCCGTGGCACCCCAGGGTGGGGTAATGAGATGCCACTTGATGACAACAGCCCTGCCTTTCAAAATGACACTCTGCATAGGGGCAGCACGACAATGACACCTGCTCATTGGCCCCACCCACCTGGCATCTGCACAGGCTGGGCCACTCTGCTCATTAGGTCGGCATCTGTCCCCATTGGCCTGCCTGCAGCTGATGCTCATTAATCCTGGAGCCCTGAGCCTGGAGGGCAGACGAGGCTGAGCTCTTAGAGCCATTTATGGCAGCGGGCTTGGCTAGGGCTCCTAGATTGATTTATAATTGGGCTGAGGGTCCCCTTGCCTCCCTGGAGCCCAAGCTTCCAAACGAGGCAGTCCAGGAGGGTAGTTTGGGCTCCCTGGTCTCATGAAAAGGACCAGTACAGGGATATGAGGCCTGCCAGACCAGCACAGAAGACTCCAGCACACCCAGGGCCTCCTGACTTGAGGATCCCTGTTGAAGAAGCACAACAGAACCTGCATTGGTCCCCTGAAGAGGGCCAGACACTTGTCAGGGTCTTCACAGGCCAACCTGGGGACTGGTCTTCTGAACTCACAACAGTTTTGCAGGAGAATAACAATAATGAAAGCAGTACATGTTACGCATTGACTGTTTACTGTCTCCTTGGAATTGAGCGAAAAGGCTTCAAGTATCTTGTCTCCTTCAATGAGGTGTAAGAACCATTCAGTTGTCACTCAGTCGTGTCTGACTCTTTGCAACCCCGTGGACTGTAGCACACCAGGCTTCCCTGTCCATCACCAACTCCCGGAACTTGCTCAAACTCATGTCCGTCGAGTCGGTGATGCCATCCAACCATCTCATCCTCTGTCATCCCCTTCTCCTCCCGCCTTCAATCTTTGCTAGCATCAGACTCTTTTCCAATGAGTCAGTTCTTCAAATCAGGTGGCCAAAGTATTGGAGTTTCAGCTTCAGCATCAGTCCTTCCAATGAATATGCAGGACTGATTTCCTTTAGGACGGACTGGTTGAATCTGCTTGCAGTCCAAGAGACTCTCCACAGTCTTCTCCAACACCAAAGTTCAAAAGCATCAATTCTTTGGCACTCAACTCTCTTTATGGCCTAACTCTCACATCCATACATGACTACTGGAAAAACCATAGCTTTGACTAGACAGACCTTTGTTGGCAAAGTAATGTCTCTGCTTTTTAATATGCTGTCTAGATTGGTCATAGCTTTTCTCCAAGTAGTAAGCGTCTTTTAATTTCATGGCTGCAGTCACCATCTGCAATGATTTCGGAGCCCAAGAAAATGAAGTCTGTCACTGTTTCCATTGATCCCCCATCTATTTGCCATGAAGTGATGAGACCAGATACCATGATCTTCGCTTTTTGAATGTTGAGTTTTAAGCCAGTTTTTTCACTCTCCTCTTTCACTTTCATCAAGAGGCTCTTTAGTTCTTCTTTGCTTTCTGCCATAAGGGTGGTGTCATCTGGGTATCTGAGGTTATTGATATTTCTCCCGGCAATCTTGATTCCACCTTGTGCTTCATCCAGCCTGGCATTTCTCATGATGTACTCTGCATATAAGTTAAATAAACAGGGTGACAATATACAACCTTGATGTACTCCTTCCAAATTTAGAACCAATCTGTTGTTCCATGTCCAGTTCTAACTGTTGCTTCTTGACCTGCATACAGATTTCTCAGGAGGCAGGTCAGGTGGTCTGGTATTCCCATCTCTTTAAGAATTTTCCACAGTTTGTCAGAACCGTTATCAGGCCTATTTTGCAGATGAGGAAAAGGAAGCACAGAAGGTTACATAATCTGCTCAAGACAGCCCTTAGAAGAGACCACACCCCTTGCCCCTGGGCTGGGCTGCAGACCAGGCTTCTCTCAAAGTTGCTCAACCCTGGGGCTGGAAAGAGGTTTGAGCCAGGTTTTGGGGCCACTGTTTCCCCCTGCCCGGGGCACTGGATGTGGCATTTCCAGCTTAAGCAGTGAGTCTGCTGGGTGTCAGGGATTCTGGGAGCCTCCGCCGTGAGGTGAGAAGCCAGGGCCAATGGAAGGGAAGGTGTCCAGAAGTCAATAAACTGGGATTCCCACTTCATCCTAGCCACTGAGCAGCTTGTGAGTTAGGAGGCATGTTCTCTCTCTGTTCCGTGGCTCAGGCACACTGTTTTTAAGTAAATATCCTAGGTTGCAATAAATGTGAAAACACTTGGGAAAAAAGATAATGGCAGCAATAACTGCCCTTGGCCCTGCCGGAAGGGTCCCACCACCCGGAGCCCCTACTTGAAGGAGGGCAGTGCATTTCAAGTGGTAAAGCAGATGCTAGTTTGTCTTTTGCCAAGGTGAACCCCCCACTCCCCTTGTCTTCCTTCTCTTCTGGGGCCTGGGGTGTGGCTGGGCTTCCGGGAAGCTCACATCTGCCCACCTTCTCTCTGGGTCTCTCCCTCCGGGCACGGCTTTCCCGAGCGTGTCCTGGGGAAGGCACCTTCTCTCCCTCTTGTCCCTCCAGTCCTTCCTGCTACCTTGTCTCCACTTCTGGCCTCTCTCCTTTTGCTGGTTCACCGTCATCAAAGATGCAGCTCAGTCCTCAAACTGTGGACCCAATTGCTGCGTTGCTGCAGGTTTCAGAGCAGCCCTGTGACGCTGACTTTTTTTTTTTTTTTTTTACAGCATTAGAAGCTGCTGATGCATAATTCAACAAACAATCCAGAAATGCATCAGAATTCAAATGACTCACATCAGAGGGAGCTGGATGTTAAACACTGCCTCTTAAAAACCCACTCCATTCATGCCGGTCCCGGCGCTTTTATCTTCTAGTATTTGTAAAATTTTCAGGAGGGCTGGGCTACAGAGGGGAGTTTCAGCCTAAAACTGATGACTGGGTATCCCTGTGGAGAACGTGGCAGTGTGAGGTCCAAACCCTCATCCCTGGCCAGCTGTCAGAGTGGCAGGTGTCTGGGGCTGGGTCTTGGGACCAATTCTCCCAGGTCCCAGGAGGGGGTGTAAGCTAGCCCCGGAGTCTCTGGTCTTTCCAGTGGGTTCCCCCGGACAGAGGCAGGCCCTGGCTTCACGAAGGCAACAGCCCCCTTCACTGTGGAGAGGCTGTGCTGCAGAACAGTTAAGAACACAGGCTTTGGGAGGACACACCAGTGATTCAAAATCTGGCTCTGGCACAAGTCAGCTGCTGGACCTTGGGACTGTTACTTCACCTCTCTGTGCCTTCCTTCCCTTCTCTGTAAAGCGTGGAAAATAATAGTGATCATCTTACAGTGCTGTTGTGAAAACCAGTCAATGTACGTGACTGCTCCATAAATGTTGACTGTGGTTATTATTCCAGAAACTTCCATGGATATCTAGGGAACCCCTGGGTCTCCCCCACTCCTTTATGGGACCTCCAGATGTCAAGGCACTCTGATTCTGTATAGGTTGGAAATGCCTGGCCGTCTATAGGACTTTGTAAATGACTCCGTGCCCCCAGCCCATTGCTGCATTCCTCAAATTTACCACGGCCCACACCCTTCACCAGTGTGACTCTCTAGGGTCTTCTCCTCCAAGGTTTTTATTTATTTCCCCCTTTCATAGGGCATCCGAGTCTAAAGAAACTTCCCATCCATCTTGCCACCACCCCATATCCTCCTCTCTGCCTGGACCACCACCCGCCAGCCCCAGTTCTCAGCCATGCACACTAGCTTCCATGAACCCCCTCGCCTGGTCCACTGGTGACAGACTCACCTGTGCATTTTCTAAGTGGCTGGAGGGGCTTCTGTGGCCAGCTTGCCCTCAAGTCCAAGCCTGAATGCCTAATGGGGTGTGTCTCCACTGTTCCCAGAAGTGAGAAGTAGGGTTATCTGATGAGTGGCCCTCGTGGCTGCTTACCAGCACCTGGGGTTGTTGCGCATGGGCTGGGGACAGGCCCAGCCTCGCCTCTAATGAGTATACAGCTCACCCCACCTGCCCCTCAAAGGTGAGAGTTCCCAGAGCGGGTCCCAAAGCCTCTGGGCCGGTGGACCTGAGCCCCAGATGACCGCAGAAGATGCTGGCTAAGTGAAGGGAGATTTGTAAGTGCTGAGGAAGGGCAGGGGTTCAGAGAAGGACTGAAAACCCAGCCGGTGGAGCAGCTTCTTCCTTGTGACTAGAAGCCCAGTACAGGGGCAGTGGGAGAAAGTGGGGAAAAGCACTTCATAGGTCCCCAGGGGTCCTCCTGGGTTCAGTGGGGCCCTTGCTTTATGCAGTTTTAATGTCATGTTGTATGCCATGTGACATAAATCTTAGCTATCAGGGCTCCCCTGGTCTCTCAGATGGTAAAGAATCTGCCTGCGTTGCAGGAGACCCAGTTTTAACCCCTGGGTTGGGAAGATCTCCTGGGGAAGGAAGTGACAACCCACTCCGGTGTTATTGCTTGGAGAATCCCACGGACAGAGAAGCCTGGCGGGCTACAGTCCACGGGGTCACAAAGAGTCAGACACGACTGAAAAACTAGCACTCAGTTAAGGGAAGAGGTGAGGGAATTTACCCGAAATCACACCACAGATTAATGGTCTTTTTGGCTAGAATCTCAGACTCAGACAATAGGAGCACCCAGGCTCAGAGAGGTGAAGCGACCTGCCCAGTGTCACACAGCTCATTAATGGCAGAGCTGGGACTAGAACCCAGGTTTCCTCATTCTTCATCCAGTGTTCTGCTTCCCACTGCTGATCGCTGATCACTTTCACCGTTCTCTTCACCTGCTCCCCTCATTAGCAAGGGAGGAGGGGTCCTCCCAGGGACTGGCATCTGCTGGTGCCATCTGCACTGAAATCAGCCCGGGTGTCTCACGGGGGTAGGACAGAGGCAGCCCTGGTGCCTGGGCAACACTTCAGAGGGAAGCTGGCCCCATCCGGGCCCAGGGATTGAATGGAAATGCCGGCTTTGCACAAGCACAAACAGCTCGCGTTCCCCTCCTCCCCCTCCCCCCCAATGTGTTGTGGGTCTCAGCCAGGGCTTGGAACAAAATAAATTCTGGATGGCTGCTAGCCAGGCAGACACCCAGGTTGTCAGGGGATTGGGGAAGGTCAGACAGGGATGCCAGTTAGCATGAAGGAAAAAACAGAGGGTGGGTGTAAATTAGCAGCTTGCATCTCAACAGCTCTGTGCCTGGAATCCGGAGCAGGCCCCCCCTACACATTGGCTGTGGACTTTGGATTCTAATGCAGCCCCCCTTCCCGGGCCAGCCTGGCTGTACCGCCCATGCTGACGCGGTGCGGCTCAGCGTCCACTCGCCCTCTCAGATTCATCCACACTAAGCCTGCTCTTGTCTCGAAGGGCTCCAGACTCTCACTGCCCTCCAGGCAGCCAGGGGCCTCTTCTGTGGACCGGACAGCCTCTCTGCTTCCCCCACCGTGTCAGTCTCCTTTTCCCTCTCTCCCACTGGCCTTGGGGTTTCAGAGGGTCAAGGCTATACCTTGTTCCCCTTTCAATTCCCAGGGCTGAGCATGCATAGCAGAGGCTCAACAAGCATTCCTCAGATGAATGAATGAATGAATGAATGTCTAACTCACAAAATCAGGACTTGAGAGATGAGCTGGCTGGGGCTTCTAACATCAGCCAGCCCTGTCCAAAGCTGATATGTGGTTCTGTTTGCTCTCCATGTGTTGGTCTGACCGCTGGGTCAGAGCCAAATGCATCACCTCTGATCTGTGGGCCCCTGAAGCTAAAACCCATTCAATAAACAACTAAGTGCCCGTTGCTTTCTCAGGTGTGGGCTGATGATAAGATGGGGGAGCTGGTTTCCCTGACTTTGAGATGAACACAGTCTGGTGGGAAGTACAGCATAGGGACCACCAAGCTATAATGGAGGTGCCTACCACCTGCTGTGGGAGCCTGGAGTAGGGAATGAAGCTTCTCCTGGGGAAGGTGGGCTGGGTTAGGCTCTTGGGTCCTTGGTGATGGAAAGGGGTGCTGAGAGAGAAGAGGGGCAGTGATCCAGACCCAGAAGGGTAAGTGCAACTTTCCCAGTAAAAAGTGGGGGGAGGGGGAGGAACAGCCCACACCAAGTCAGAGGGATATATTGATAGCCTCTACGGGGAACTGTAATTGCTTTATTTGGCTGGAGTGTGGACTCAGGAGGGATGGGTCAGGGCCTGGCTGGAGAAGGGCTTGTGAAGTGGCTCCATGACAGTTCAAGAAGTGCATCTTCCCTGAACCTGGCTGCTGGGCTGCGTGATCAGATGCAGAGAAGCAGTGTGTCCCCGAGCTGTAGTGTTTTGGGGAATGACAGCATCTTGTCTGCTGACCCACCCCAGGCTCAGCAGAGGCCAGTGTCTGGGTCCACTCCCTAGCCTGAGGGCTTGGACCTGTGCTGTGACCAGGACGACCCTGGTTTATAGGATCGTTGCAGCCTCTGACAGCAGAGCACCGCGGGACAGTCTAGAGGAGGCTGAATGCAGGCTGTTGCCACAGTAACTGAGCAGGGCACATGGCAACACGTGATGCCTGGCTCCCCACCTCCCCTCAGAAGGGCGCTGGGGCCAGGCAGCCGCTACCAGGACCTCTGGGGCACCTGCTGCCTGTCTGGAGCGTTAGCTCCCCGGGTGAGGCTCTTTTCACCCTGGAATATCATGTTGCATCTGGGAGAGACCTGGAAGGCTCTGAGTGGTTTCCCTGGGTGGAGTCCAGATGACAGGCTAGGAAGAATCAGCTCAGCTTCATCCACGTATTAGAGAGGTTACAGCCTAGTGATAACCAGGTTTGCATCTAGATACTATATGAGGGCTGTTAGGTTTGTTTTCACCCTTGGTACCATTCGTTCCTTCCTTTATACAGCCACTTGTTAAGGTAATAGATATTTATTGAGTGTCCCTTGTGCCTGGGCACATAGTTGTTAAATTGCTAAGTGGGTCACTCTTTGTGACCCCATGGACTGCAGCATGCCGGGCTCCTCTGTCTTCCACCATCTCCTAGAGTTTGCTCAGATTCATGTCCGTTGAGTCAGTGATGCTATCTAACCATTCTGTCCTCTGTCACCCTCTCCTCCTGTTGCCTTTAATCTTTCCCAGCATCAGAGTCTTTTCCAATGAGCCGGCTCTTGACATCAGGTGGCCAAAATATTGGAGCTTCAGCTTTAGCATCAGTCTCCTTCCAATGAATATTCAAGGTTGATTTCCTTTAGGATGGACTGGTTTGACCTCCTTGCAGTCCAAGGGACTCTCAAGAGTCTTCTCCAGCACCACAATTCAAAAGCATCAATTATTTGGCTTTCAGCCTTTTTTATTGTCTAGTTCTTACATGATCCAGTACATGACTACTAGAAAAACCATAGCTTTGACTGTACATACCTTTGTTGGCAAAATGATGTCTCTGCTTTTTAGTATGTTGTCTAGGTTTGTCTTAGCTTTTCTGCCAAGGAGGAAGCATCTTTGAATTTCATGGCAGAAGTCACTGTCTGCAGTGATTTTGGAGCCCAAGAAAATAAAACCTGTCACTGCTTCCACTTTTTCCCCTGTCCTCAAGGAACCTGTGGCCTAGAAGGAAGGAAGGAAATATGAACATGTAGTTCCTGCATGTCCTGTGAGGTGACCCTGTCCCGCCTTTTGTTTATGCTTTTTGCTCCCTGCTGCATCCTCTATAAAGTGTAAGGGCGTCTCCGTGGCTCTGTTGCCTCTGACTTCTGGTTGAGTTTGACAGTGAGGAGCAGAGGACAGAGAACGGGGTGGAAAAGAGAGTCCTCTCATGCCTCTGGCTGGAGACAGACTCACCTCTCCATGATTTAACTCTGGGAGTGAAGTAGAAACACCATCTGCCAGCCCTTTGCTTGTTTCTGAAGGAGGCTGGGGCAAAAGGGAAACTGGTCAGCTTAGGCTGACCAGGGATTCTTGGGAAAAACAACTTGGCCTCACTCTCCCAGCCTTTTCTTTTCCCTGGCTTTTGAGTCTCCAGAAAAGAATGTCCCTTATTTTCCATTGTTTTCCCAGATTCAATCACAAAAGGAGAAAGAGCACACCTTTAACAGTCTCTTGCCCAACCCATGTGAGGAAGTAAAAGCTGAACTGAACTTTCAAGGAATCTCATGCCCACACCCAGCACATGCTGAGATGCTGGGTGTGGGCGGGCATTTCTCAGGAGACACTGAGGATGGGGTGTTGCTGGTGAGAAAGGGGGTGACCACAGAGGGCATTTTTTTCTGAACCAAAACTGGGGTGGATTATTATGCCATAACGAGAAGGAAATGGCAACCCATTCCAGTGTTCTTGCCTGGAGAATCCCGTGGACACAGGAGCCTGGCAGGCTACAGTCGATGGAGTCGCAAAGAGTCGGACACGACTGAGCGAGTGAGCACATTATGCCATAATATTGAGTACAAAAATTGTCACTGTAATAGCATACCTGGGGGCTGAGATTAATAGGAGTGATTGTCTCCTTCATGGCTGATTTTCTTACACTATCTCAGACTGCAACACAAACTAGCTAGGTAACTCTGGCAAGACATTTAGCCACTTGGGCCCTCAGTTTCAAGAGTCTCCCAGCTTCGTGAACTGAGGATTATTGGTGGAGGAGGCAAGGACTTCATAAGACTTATGAAGTAGAGTCACAGTGCAGGTGGGACAGCAAGGGGTAGGGTGGCAATTGAGAAAGGGATCGCAGTCCGTGCCTAGAGAACCGTCCCTGGCGAGTCAGTGTGCATGCCTCTTGATTTTCTTGGACTGTATAATAGGGCTGTGGCTTCTCCCACCCTCGTGTGCAGGTTTACTGTTTTAATTAAGCACCCAGGCCTCTCTTCAGTGAGAAGTGATGGAAGGGAGTCTGCAGCCCCAGACAGACAGCTCTGGAGGAGGGGCGCAGGGCACAGCCCCCTCCCCGGGCTGCCAGCCTCTCCGGCACTCTGCTGGAGACAGAGCAGGGCACAGAGAGCCCTTAATGGCCCAGCAGATTAGGAACATGGTTCCGGCTGAGGGCACAGAGCCCTGGAGAATGATAATCAAACTCCTTGCAGCCAGTCAAGCAGCTAAGCAGACAAGATCTAAATCAACACGCTTCTGTCTCCAGTCGGGCGGGCCCCCCTCTCAGTGGTGGAATGGGGTTGTCAGCTGCAACATCCTGACCTCGGATTCCCTATGTGACCCTGGTGCAGCACCAGATTTCCCAATGTCAGATTCACAAACATCTCTCATCCTTTGTGCTCACTCCCCTGGGCTCGTTTTAGATCTGGCAAATGCAAGTCATCATTCTCAGGTGGCTCCCAAGCCATCGAGTGATCCAGCCACAGATGGGCAGCTCAACTCCCATGAACTATTTCAGCCTGAGGACCTGGCTGAGTTTTTTTAGCCCCCTGTCATTCTCCAACATAGTCAGGATGCTTCAACGTTGATTCTTTATTCAGAGGCGTTGTGAGGGTGGAATGTGAAGAAAACGTTTGTGATCTATTAATGTGCAAGTCTGGCCTGTCCCAGTGCTTCTCAAACTTGAACATGCACATAAATCATTTCAGGATTTTATGCAAATGCAGGCTGCAATTCCAGAGGTCCAAGGAGGGGCCTGATACACTGCATTTCTAATGAGTTCCCAGGTGATGCTGATTCTCTTAGTCCTTGAACTGTAATTCTAATAGCAAAGGTCTAGGTCAGTGCTGTTCTAAACATGTGAATTGTTTGTTAACAGCTTGCAACGAGATACATACAGACATTGAGAATGAGCTTTTAGAAATGTGGATAGTCATCTGACCTTGCTGCCACACCTTAGAGCGTGGTTGGTGAATCTGTATTTCGTGTCTTTAAATTTCATTTTTCTAATCATTTGTCTCTGTGGTTTTCAACAAAAGTGACCATCTACAATGGATTGGAAATTTTGCAGAACAACTCCTCACCACGGATAGAGTGAGCCGCAAAGGACTAGGTGATTTCTGGCATGCTGTGCAGGCGCTGAGATTCTCTGAATCTCTGCAGCTCACATACAGAGGTGCCCTGCCCGTGGAGGACAGACCCTAGCAGCTTGCGATCCCCACGGAGGATCCCCTGTCGGTCCTTGGCATTTCCTCATGTCGCCTGTTTTCCAAGCTCAGCTCAGTGTTTTCTTTCCCAGGCAGCATTCTGGGTATTTCAGACAAAGGTTGAACGTGTCAGGGGAGTTCAGGCTCTGCTGATGCCAGGAAGTGCCAAGTAGCAAGAGAGACTGCCAGCCAGAGAGCCTTTGAGCTCACGGCCTCGGAGGCACCCAGGCTGGGTCTGAGCACTCTGAGCACTCTCTCCATCCCTGGTCACTGAGCAGGATATAACTCTACTGGAGCAACCACCTGCCTGGCTCTGAGAAAGAAGAAGGCAGATTGAATAAAACAGGCCAGCGAGAAAGCTTCCTGCCTCGCGTGCCCTTGGGGGAGGGCTGGGTGTTAATGAGCCCAGCGCAGTCACAACAGGAATGAGGCCAGCTGGCGCCCGCCCACGTTTGACCCGTGGTCCTTTGGCAGGACCCAGACTGCTGGGGGAGTGGTCGGAGATGAAAACAAGTCCAGCTGTCTCCCTGCAGCCGCAGTCTCTGTTGTTCTTGGCCCTGGTGGGCTGTCCCACAGGCTAGGCAGGGCTGGGGGTGGGGGGCTGACCTAGGGGAGGCAGGGTGGCAGGACCCATTTCAAATCTTGCCTCCTCTCTTCTACTCCTCACCCTTGGCAGGGGCTTTCCAAGTGATTTCGTGGTCAAGAATCTATCTGCCAAGCAGGAACAGTGGGTTCCATCCCTAGGTCTGAAAGATCCTTTGGAGAAGGATATGGCAATCCATTCCAGTATTCTTACCTAGAAAATCCCATGGACAGGGGACCTGGTGGGCTACAGTCCATGGGGTCGCAAAGAGTCATACAGGACTGAGCATGCATGCACTCACACACCCTTCGTGCCTGGTCCAACACTGGGCAGCTGTGGGTCCCCTTCTATCAATACTTTTTTCATGATTGATGGTACACGCTCCCCTCTTCTGAGCTACAGGTGATCCCTCAACCATAGAAGCTCCACAGAACACCTCTTCATCTTTAATAAATGCTAGTTAGTTTGGAAAATCACAGAGAAAGGGGGTTAATATTGAATAATCCGGTGTTGAATTATCTTCATACATCCTTTGGAAATTAGTCACTCTGGTGTTCAAAAAAGATATGATTTCAGCTAAACTGGATTTAATTGAGTGGTTAGGTTTTGATTTGTGCTTTGGTTTGATGACCCAAAGCTGCTTTACATTTCAACTGGGGTAATTCGTTAACAAGGTTTTAGTTTGGCCGCAGGAGGACTTGTCATTGAAAGTGTGTACATGTGTGGGCAGTCTCACTTTTGTAAAAGGGACTGCTTGATCAGGCAGGCCTTTTGAGTTGTTCTTCCTCAGATGGAGATGAGCCAAGCTGTCCTGGTTGTTCTCCCTTGCTGTCTAAGACAAATGCCACTGCACACATTCCTGAAACAGGTATCCAGGGCTGGAGGTGGGAGGTGGGGTCCATGGCCAAGGAACCAAAACAAAGCTATTTGGTTGATCCAGCAGTTGGATCCATGACAGTGATCTTGTTAGCCCTGTTCCATAGCCTTGGACCTCTTAACACATTTTGTGAAACTGAACTTTAGTACAGGTGTTTACCAAAAGCGAGAAGGGATAAAAGGTCTTTGCAACCACATCTGTGTACACTGTCCAAGTCTACTAAGACACTAAGAAGATTCACCTTCAAGATGTCTGGTACAGGCGTCTTTCCTTACCTACCCCCTCACCTGGTATAGATGGGCCTTTGGATTCTCCAGAGCCACAATCATTCTTCATGCTCTGCTCCCTAGCTATAGCCAAATTGAGACAAATTTCAGAGTGGCAGGGAACTGTTTAGCATATCATCTGCCTCAGATGTTTATTGTAAGGACAGATGCTGAAGCTGAAGTTCCAATACCATGGCCACCTGATATGAAGAGCTGACTCATTTGAAAAAATCCGGATTCTGGGTCAGGAGGAGAAAAGGGTGGCAGAGGATGACATGGTTAGATAGCATCACCACTTCAATGGACATGAACTTCAGCAACCTTCGGGAGATAGTGGAGGACAGGGAAGCCTGGTATGCTGCAGTCCATGGTGTTGAAAAGAGGTGGACATGACTTAGTGACTGAACAACAATAACTGCCTTCAGTGTTGGAAAATAGAGGAACCAGCATCTATTCAGTGTGACTCAGCCAGACATCATAGCTCAGAGCTGGATACCCCAAGTTCCTAGGGACAAAGGACTTCTGATAATGTCTCCCCACTTTGCTTGTTGGGTGGTTGGTCTTTTTCTCCTGCCTCAGGCCCCCTGTGAGCTCTCTTGGACATTATATGACACCATATGTCAGGTCCACTGGTGCTGTATTACCACTTGTGATGTGTAGCTAAATTGGCTCCCTGATCAGAGCACAGTTGTCTCTTAGATCTGGTTCATATTTTCTCTGATAGGGTAGGATAATCTCATGCTCATTTGTCCACTTCTGCAGCCACAGTCACTGGATACTGTCTGTGTGTGTGTGTGCGTGTGTATACGAGGCAGAGAGGCTAGAGCCTACCTTATTGTAATGTTAATTAACTCATTGCTCAGAACCACACCAGCCTCTGCAGTAGGAAAGAAAGGGGAAGCTGGAAGTGCTTGCTGTGGCCAATCATATGTGCTAAAGCCCTCTGAGCATCTGGAGCAAGAGGGACCCCCAAGAAAAGTTAAATGTCATCCCCTTTTCTTTCCTTAACACAATGGGCTACGGCTTAGCATGACTGTGTCTCCTGCATGACCAGTATTTGGTCCATATGGTCCAATTTCATAATGCTCAATCAGGAAAGCCCAGGAAGAGGACAGGAATGGGGTGGGAGGTGAGAACACTTGGCATCATATATTCCCATACTTTTTACCAGTTCATTAAGAAATAAAAGGTGGCAAAGAATGCATGAAGGCCAAGTGGAAGGTTAGAGACTGGTGTAGTCACCTGATTATTTGAATATAAGTGAAAGTTGCTACGAATTCTCTGTTCTTGAGAAACACCATACAATACCCTAAACCATTCCTCTGAGATGTGCATCAGTGCAATTCTTATTAAGGGTGACCGCAGGGTCCTGTCCTGTGGGAGTTAATGGGTCAGGGGGTGCTCACAAACCTTGGGCCAGGTGGTTGCTCCAGAGTTGGGGCTGGAAATTAGTTCCCCAAATGGAGATTTCATTGGAAGGGTTACCCCTCAGCCAGACAATGGTCTATATCTGGGGGGTGTGGTTCATAACAGGCCATCTGAGCCTGTGCAAGGACAGGTAAACAGAGACTCTGAAGGAGTCGAAACGCATTGTAAATAGTTCTTCGGAAATGAGTCCCAGGAGTGTGCTATGAAGCTGGCTCTGTTTGCATTTGAAGCATGGCTGCTGGGAATTCTAACTAGTACAACACGGTCAGAAGACAATTTGTAAATATTTAGCAAGAACCTTTAAAAGATTCAGATCCTTTGAACTAGTGATAATTTTTTTTTGGTAGGAATCAATTCAAAGTTTAAAAAATGATGCTAATCATCAGGATACATATATCAGCATTATTTAGCTGAATTGGAATTAATCTGAATATCCATTTATAGAGGAATACTTAGGTAAATTATACGTATTATGCAGCCATTTAACATTTAGTTTAGAAAGGCCAATATTCTAACCAATTCTTCTGTAATAACATGAAGAGGAAAAGCATGATACAATTAAAACTTTTTACAATGCATAAAAAAAAAAAACCACCCAAAGTCTAGTAATAACCATGCTTGGAAAACAGGACTAGATGCAATTTACTTATATTTTTTCTATTTTTCTGTGTTTTTGTAAAGTTTTTGAATACATATTTGTTGTTTTTATAATGGAAAAAAATTAAAACTTTTAAGTGGAAAGAACCCCAGAGAATTGTTTAGAGAGCAATGAGGTTTGAGAACAGAGAGGTTTTAAACTGTCTACCTCAATTAAAAAAAATAAAAAATAAAAAAATAAACTATCAACCTCAAGGTCTTCAGCCCGCCAGTCAATTAACAGTAGTTACGGGGTGTGGGGGGGAGGTCTTTCTCTGAGTGGGTCAGTGGGTTTGCCTGGTGACTGGGCCATCTCATGACTCAGCCATGAGTGGGCCTCAGATTGGTGGCTTGTGAATGGAGGAATCAGCAGGAACCTTCCCTCACTGCTGGTATAAATCCAACTGCCAACCAGAATTTATTAGGAGCTTTTAATGAAGGATGTGATGAGATGGTTGGATGGCATCACTGACTGAATGGACATGAGTCTGGGCAAACTCCAAGAGATAGTGAAGGACAGGAAAGCCTGGCGTGCTGCAGTCCATGGGGTCGCAAAAAGTCTGACACGACTTAGCAACTGAACAGCAATAATGAAGGATGCACCCTGTTTTCAACTAAGGATGATACAGAAGAAGTACAAAGAACAAATGTTACCCCGAAGAACTTGCAGTCTTTTTTTTTTTCTATTTTTTGGCTGCACCCTGCAGCATGTAAGATTTTAGTTCCCCGCCTGGAGACTGAGCAGTCTACAGTGGAAGGGCAGAGTCTTAACCACTGGACCACCAGGAAGTCCCAGAACTTGCATTCTCATTTAGGGATAAAACACAACTAAGACGTATAGACATGAAACAGTTCATGAACGTAATTACATTTATATACATATACAACATTACATGTTATATACATATAACAGCATTTGCCTGTGTATGCATCTGTGTGTGTATTTATGCTGTTCTGTCCTTAGTCGCTCAGTCACGTCCATCTCTTTTCAACCCCATGGATTGTAGCCTGCCAGGCTCCTCTGTCTGTGGGGATTTGCCAGGCAAGGGTACTGGAGTGTTTTAGCCATGCCCTCTTCCAGGGGATCTTCCCAACCCAGGGATCCAACCCAGGTCCCCCACATTGCAGGTGGATTCTTTACTAGCTGAGCTACCAGGGAAGCCCCATGTGTATGTATATGTATATGTAAATATACACACACATATGCATATTCACACACATACCTGCAAACCGCACTCTCAAATATATTGGTAGCTCAGCCATTATATGCTGATTGTGCAATGGAAAATAAGCACTTATTGTACCATGGTAGTAGCGTTGTCTTTGAATACAAAGGATGGCATGTCACTGCAGATCATTTCAATGACAATGATTGCAGACCATGCCCATCCTCTCCTCTCTGATTAATGAGTGGATGCTGTAGCGATCTCCATTTGCAAAATGCCACACATAGCAATTTAAAAATCTTGATCATTTTGCCTAAATTGACTAGGCATGCTTAGGGTGAAAAGCTCCTAGTGAGCTTGGGAGACCCTGCCACAGGTGTCTCATCTTTGTTTCTCACCTGGATTTCTCCAGCTGAGATGGAACAGCCCTCTAGGTGTTGGTGATGAATGCACGGAGCATGGAGCAGCTTGTGTGACAGGTGCCAGGAGCAACAAGAATTTTGCTTCTGTGCTGTGCTCCTCAGCTGGTCGGATATTACCCAGGCAGACAAGGCAAACAGCCGCCGAGAGCCTTTCACCCACGCCAAGGACAGCATCACTCTGACCCCTGAGATCCGGCTTTGGTCTGAGCTCCCCCGCTTCCTCTTCTCGGGGCTTCAGGAGCAAGGGAACAGCCAGCCTGTTTGCTCAGTCTGAGATGGCAAATGCAGACGACGCCTCAGAAGGCGCATCCAGGGGTCTCCCCCTCACTCTGCACAGGAAAGAGACAGTGGCTTCCTTTCCCCCTTCTCCCTCGTCTTTTCAAATCCCTGTGACTTTATTTTTTTTCTTTTTTCTCCCTCAAAGCAAACCAACAGATAGAAGTGTGAATAATTGATTGAGAGAACCTGCAATGACTAACAGTTCTGGTTGGAATCTCTCTCGCTCAGGAAGCCTGGGGTTGCAGGGGAAGGTGATCTGAATGATAACCAGGCTCCTCTGACTCCTGCCCTGGAGGTGCTATAGGGGGTCCTGGTGCCGCAGGGGGGCCCTGGAGCCTGTGACCACCTGGTGGAGTCTGGGTCCTCAGATAGAGGTCTGTATGCTGGGCAAAAGGTGCCAGATCCTGGAATCTGTTCTAATTTGACTTGGATCACACCAGGCATTGTCTCCAGATTTACCCCAATGTGTGTGTATGTGCCTAATAGAATATGGGCTAGTGGTGTAAATTCTTTGCCTTGTTAATATCAATGCCAGATGTTACCAGACTATGTTGTACACAGTGTAATGTCACCTGAAATTTCAAGTGTTGTTTTTGAATAAAAGATTCTGTGGTTAAATTTGGGTCATGCTTTCTAGCCTTCTCTCTGAGATTCATCATTGTTGTTATTGTACAGTCACTAAGTCGTGTCTGATTCTTTGCAACCCCATGGACTACAGCATGCCAGGCTTCCCTGTCCTTCCCTGTCTCCCAGAGTTTACTCAAACTCATGTCCGCTGAGTTAGTGATGCCACCCAAGCATCTCAATCCTCTGTCATCCCCTTCTCCTCCTGCCTTCAATCTTTCCCAGCATCAGGGTCTTTTCCAGTGAGTCAGTTCTTTGCATCAGGTGGTCAAAGTATTGGAGTTTCAGCTTCAACTTCAGTCCTTCCAATGAATATTCAGGGTTTATTTCCTTTAGGATTTACTGGTTTTATCTCTTTGATGCTCAAAGGACTTTCAAGAGTCTTCTCCAGCACCATAGTTCGAAAGCATCAATTCTTTGACACTCATATACTTAAGTATATTAAAATAACCTAGAAGTCTAGCAGTAAATTTTTTGTTTGCATTTGCTTTCCCCAAACTTTTTTGACATGGAATCACATTTTGGGTCACATTTTTGAAAAAAAAAAGAAAGAAACGAAAACATTTTGTTTGACACTGGACCATAGTATAAAACTTAGGAAAATACTGATAGATGCATTTCAGCCCTCAGCTCATTCCTAAAACACATGGTGAGACTGGAGATATGAGTTTGAACCCTATTTCTGTCTCATCCCAGTTGAGAGAGATAGCAGGAGTCTCTGAGCCTCAGTTGCCTCATCGAAAACAGGGATAAAAACCAACCAACCAACCATCCAAGCCCCCAGTTTCATGTCCTACTGGGTGTATTGTATGAATAGTGCCTATGACAGTGCTTGAAGTGTAGGAGAAACTCTATAATCTAGTAGTGGAACTGAACATAAATATAACCGGTGGTAGATAAAATTGCCTTGAAGCTAAGCAGAACTGATTCAGGTCCGTTGTGGAAAGATGAGTAGCCAGCTCAAGAAACTTCAGCACTGTCCTCAGTAACCTGATTTCCTGTCTTACTCCTAACCTTTGCTGTAGGAAGTTCCTCCTGGTATCTTGCCTAGTTCACTCTAGTTATAAGTAATGTCTTCTTCCTCTGCAGCAGTGATTCCTCAACCAACCACATCGGCATCACTAGCATCATCACTTAGACCCATACATTTAGAACCCAGACATAGAGTCAGGGACCCTGGAGGTGGGGACCAGCCTTTGGGGTTTTAGCAGATTCTCCAGGTGATGGTCATACTTGCTAAGGTTTGAAAAACTCTGCCTAGAAGGATCATCTCTATTGACTTTGCCAGGAATGCTCAGAGCTCCCTCCTACATGGCCCCTTCTCCTGTTGCTTTGAATCTCTCCTATCTCCTCTGCGGCCTGCCCACAAAGGACGGTTGTCTGTTTCCTGGGTTCTGGGAATGTTGGCAGGTTTCTTAAAATCAAGCTTATGAAATTCTCCAAGGCTGGCAACCCTCCAAGCTTAGGCAACATCACCTAAGGGATGCAGGGCCACATCACCTCATGTGCTCCCTCCCGGCCTCCCCCCACTAGTCTCTAGGCAAGTCCTCAGATCCACCCATCTGCTTCTAGTGCTGTGTTCCTGCCAGGGACTGGGTGGGTTGAGCCAAGAGGGCCTCAGTATTGCACTGGAGGAAAAACAAGCTCTCGGGGGAGAGGTGCTGGCTAAGAGTTCCTCCTGGCTATTACCCCCGGGGCCTGGTCCTGCCCTTTGCACATGGGTACGTAGCTGCAGATTCCACAGGCTGCTCTCTGCGGGGAGTTGGGCAATAGATAACAAATGTCCGGAGAGCTGTTTCTTTGGTATTTTGGTTCATTAAAAAAGTTGTCTGTAGTTCCCAGAAGCCCCAAGGGGAGGGGCTGCTTCTACTCCTGGAATCCCATATGGGGCCAGTTTCAGCAACTCCCAACCAATTCTCAAGCCACAAGTAAGTCAACACCTTATATGAGGTGGTGAGCCTGCCTCGGGGGTATGTATATAGAGGAGATGTTGGTAGTTGGCTTCAAGATCATGTGTGCAAATAGCAAAGGTCAGACAAGAATTAATTTAAAAATTGGTCTCCAACCCAAAGCCTTGAAACCTAAAGACAGTGGGGTAGGGTAAGATTGGATGCGATCATTCACTGCTTGGGAAATTTGCAGAGTTAATATGAAGAGCTATACCCTCGGTTTCAGGAATGTGTGCACTATGTGCTTAGTTGCTCAGTCATGTCCAACTCTTTGTGACCCCACGCACTGTAGCCTGCCAGGCTCCTCTCCATGGGATTTCCCAGGCAGGAAAAATGGAGTGGGTTGCCATTTCCTCTTCCAGGGGAATTTACCGACCTAGGCATCAAACCTGTCTCTCCTGTGTCTCCTGCATTGGCAGGACCATTCTTTACCATTGAGCTGCCTGGGAATACTGGTTTTTAATGTTGACTTTGTCACTGTCGGTTTGTAACTTTGGGCAAGGTTGTTTTTTCAGTCATTCATTTTTTTTTTTCCTTCAATGTTGGATTAACACTCATTGTGCTCTTGGCACTATGATAGTCGCCTGGGGTTACATCAAAGAGTAAGGCGCATCTCTGTTCAAAAGTGGCCGACAGTCTAAGGTGACATATAGAGGCAGGGCTTTCATGGAGGTATTCACAGAATTCAATGGGAACCGGAGGAGGAGAGTCATGAATGCTTTTGGAGAGAGGAATGCTTTACTGACAAAACTTTGAGATGCTCCCTCCATTTCTTCCTCCCCTCCAATGATTTCATAAAAGCCAGGTCTTATCAGTGTAGGCCAAGTTCTCTCTTGAGTATCACAGGTTCCCAGAATGAGAAGGGAGATGAAAAATTGCCTGGTTTAGCCACCTTTGGATGTTTCATACCCCCTCCTACAATATACCCTGTCCCTTGCCCATACACAACCACCCAGCCAAGTTTCTGTCCAGCTTACACTTGAGCAGCTGCACCAACTTTTATAGACATCTGTTACACACAAGAGAACTAGTGGTCATTTCAGAATTTTTAAATACGAGAACAGATACCCATTTCAGAATTGTGTTGGCTGCCATGTTGGTTTAAAGGAGACTAGATCCAACTCGAGGTATATCCCAAGACCCTTGAGTGGAATTCCAAATTTCAGTGGCTTCAAGAAAATCAGGGGTGGAGGGGCTTTTGAATATTCTAAGTCATTCTCATTTTCTCTTTCCTTAAATCCCATTTAACAAATGAGAGATCTGGGGCCCAGAGGAAAGAAATGACTGGCCCAGGGTTGCAATTTGCCTTGGTTGTTATTCATGAACCTTCCTGGAATGTCTGATAGTTTCTCAGGGAATGGGGAACTTGTAAGGAACCGCTGTGGCCTCTGGTAGTTGAGTATGAGCAGAGTCTGCAGAAAGCTGCCACCGGGAGGGCTCAGGATAGCCCCCAAGCACTGCACACTTCATACCTCCTCCTCACACCACCCTAACGTCCAGGGGTTGTGCTATATTTGAGAGGGTTTGCATTATCCAAAAAGTCAGAAATAATCACCCGGAACATGCCACATGCCAGCTAGGTACCAGAGGTGGTAAGAAGCTGAAACTGTGAAGTAAATACTCCTCCCCGGGCTTCCCTGGTGGCTCAGTAGTAAAGAATCCACCTGGCAATATAGGAGACACAAGACATGCAGGTTCGATCCCTGATCCAGGAAGATCCTGCCTGCCATGGAGCAACTAAGCCCATGTGCCGCAACTACTGAGCCAGCACTCTAGAGCCCGGGAACCACGACCTCGGAAGCCTGCGTGCCCTTGAGCCCGTGCACCGCAACTGGAGAAAAACCTGGGCAGCAATGAAGACCCAGCACAGCCAAACATTAATAAATGAATACTGCTCCTCTTTGCTCTAAAGCACATCTCCAGTCCTACATGGCTGGAATAACTCTTTGTGGCTTGAGAGCATTCGACCTCTGGCACATGAGAGCAAAATCGCTTCTGCGATGTGAGAAGCTGAGCTGTGACGGTTAGTGCCTCCACGTGGGTACAGTCGTGACTCCTGAGGATAACGTGGGTGCTTCTGACAGAAACAAGATAATTGGAGAACTTGAGTCTCAGCACAGATGGTTGTACTGGGAACACACGGCTGGGGGTGGGGGGGCGGGGGTCAGGGATGGAGTCACTGGGTGTGGCCCAAATCTTCTCTCCCGATATCAAGGAACAAGGGCTGTGTTGGTAGGAGTTGGTGAATTGCTCTGAAGTCCCCGTCAGCCTCCCACAGGGTCTCAGCTCCCTTCTCTCAGCTCCCAGCTCCTGTAGTACTGAAGCCTGGGTATGTTTTCCTTTCTATTCTCTCCTCCAGACAGTGTTGGGAGAAACAGCGCTTTGTCAGGCCGGCTCCTCAGCCCTTCCCTCTTCTCAGCCCGGGTCTCTTGCGTTCTAATCATTACCTCCAGCCACAGCTTCCCTCTCACAGACGTCTCCTGGAAAGCAAAGTGATTTTCAAGTAGAAAGCAGAAGCTCCTCTGCCGGCTCTGTGCTGGTGGCCGCTGAGGGGCACGAGTCAATCAGACAGTCCCTCCAAGCAGCAAAGCGCTGAGGCGGGAGCGGGCGTGATGAGCAGGAGGAGGGCGAGGCTGGCTCTGCGGATGCTGCGAGGATGCCTGGCAGCCCTGTCTCATGTGCTGCGTGGGTACCACAGGTGCGGGGAGAGTCACATCTTATCCTCCAGGTTCCTCCCTACTCATCCCGGCCCTCCC